>NC_080682.1:103911668-104217099 GCF_030445035.2 Dasypus novemcinctus | reverse complement strand
TTGCTTTCTCATCAAAGGCAGTTGCCATGTGTTGAAGCAAGGTGGTCTCTGATCTCTGCCTGGTCTCTCCTTCCCGGGCTTCCTCTTCCTCTTAGGGTTCCATGGGCCTAGCCTCTTCCCAATTGCAGCTGTAGGCTGGCACAGGGCTTGTTTCACAGGGCCTCCTATATCAGCTGTAAACTATCAGGCAAATGGCTCATCTCTCTCCAAGGCCCAGGTTAAAAAATGACAGAGCTCTCCCTCTTTCCTTGTGTCATACTGAGTGAGTGCCCATTTATATCAGCCCACCAAGGGGGCAGGGACTCAACCTGGTCATGGCTTACTGATGTGGTCGAATCAAAGCCCTGATAGATAAAGAGATGTTACAACTCAACAATAAAAAGACAAACGACCCAATTAAAAAAATAGCCAAAAGACTTGAATAGACATTGGTCCAAAGAAGACATACAAATGGCAAAGAAACACAAGAAAAAATGTTCAACATCACTAATTATTAGGGAAATGCAAATCAAAACTATAATGAGATATTATTTCACACCTATACAAATGGCCACTATTAAAAAGACAGAACTACAAGTGTTGGAGATGATGTGGAGAGATAGGAACACTTATTCACTGTTGGTGGGTATGTAGAATGGTACAGCCACTGTGGAGGACTGTATGGCAGTTCCTAAAGAAGTTGAATGTAGATTTGCCACATGACCCAGCAATACCTACTGAGTGTATACTCTGAAGAACTGAGAGCAGTGCACGAACAGACATCTGCACACTGACTTTCATAGTGGCATTATTCACGATCGTCAAAAGATGGAACCAAACCAGGTGTCCATCAACCGATGAATGGATAAACAAATTGTGATGAATACACACAATGGACTATTATGCAGCTGTAAGAAATGAAGTCATAAAACATATGACAACATGGATGACCCAGAGGACATTATGTTGAGCAAAGCAAGCCAGACGCAATAGGACAAATACTGTATGATTATGCTACTATGAACTAAACATACTGTGTAACATATTGTATGATTCCATTTATAGAAAATATAAATAGAAACTAATTTATAAAGATGGAATTAGATGAATGGTTATGTAGGGCTGAGAAGGCATACTAAAGGGTGTGGAGATTTTCTTTTTGGAGTAATGAAATCCTTCTAAAATTTTTTGTGGTGATGAATGCACAGCATTGTAATTATACTAAAAGTTATTGATTATATACTTTCGATAGACCATATGGTTTGTGAATATATCTCAATAAAATTACTGAATGAATAAATAATTGTGCAAGAATAGACAGAAATAGCAGCTATGTACATTAGGGGAAACAGAGATTAAGAGGTGAAGAATTTTCTTGTGTACTTGTCTGTTTTTTACTATTATTATTACTGAAATGATGAAAATCCTCTAAAAATGATTGAAGTGATGAATGCACAACTATGTGATTATACCAAAGACCACTGATTGTACAATTTAGGCGAACTGTATGCTTTATTAATGTGTACCAATAAAATTGATTTTTAAAAAAATCAAAGCCCTAATCTTAACAAGTAATTGAATCCAGGACACCTCTGCTGAATCCAATATAATCAAAGAGTAACACACCCAGAAGAATAGTTTAAAACATAATATTTCTCTTTTTGGGATGCACAAATATTCTCAAACTGTCACCACAGATGACTAATGATGTTGAGCATACTCTAATGTTCTTCTTCCCAACAGTCTTTGATTAACTGGGTTTTTATTGCTAACGGTATGAACACGTGACTTCCCCTGAAAGTCCCCGTGAGAGGCCTTTCTCTTCTGGGTTGCTTGCAGCCCTAACAGAGGAATTCTCAAAGGGTCCTATGATTCTTCGTCTCCAGGTCCTTGAAGACCCCACGGGAGCAGGAGACCCACTTCACAGAGGACTTCCAAATTCACCAAGGCCCAAAGGAGCAAGAAGTTGTTTCCTAACTCAGTCAGTTATTCAGCAAACACTCCCTGACTCTCCCTACACAGCTCACACCTCTCTCTGCGCTGGACACTAAGGGGTCCCGGGATCCTGCCCTCAAGGACATCGCCATCTGCTAAAGGAGGCAGACGTGGACATAGTGCTGCTGCTCAGGAAAACACAGGGCCTCTGCCACCACTGTGACAGGAGGCTTCTCAGAGATGGAGATACCTGGGGTGAGTCCTGGAGGGTGAGTGGGAGTTAGCCAGGTGAAGGCGCAGGGTGTGTCTCACGGGCAGAGGGCCAGCTTTGTCTTAGTGATGGTCTAGGCTCAACTGCTGCGACTAAGATCCCATGTGACCCAGGTAGAACTTCTTTAACAGTTCAAGTGTAAGTAGCCCAGTACGGGAATATTAGTGTTTTCCCTCTAGGCGCTTCAGCAGAGGGTCAGGATATCTGGACCCCTGTTTTGACCCTATGGATGCTTTTGCCTTTTGTTAATGAATACAGACTTTTAGTTGAATTATATCAATATTGTCTACTTTTCAGTGTGAAAAGATTTCCCTGAATAAATGCCATTAGGTCAGGTCGGCCCATTAAATCTCTTTCCAACTTGTCCATTTTACTTAAATTAAACTGCCGTGCTCTTCATTAGGAAAATAATTTTCCATATAAATTTTATAATGATGATATAATTCTTCAGTTTTAGAAATCCATGTCACAGTTTAATAATTACAGATTCTGCTGTTGTAAGTAATCTTTAATGGGCATTATTTCTATCAAGTCCACTTTTCCTGGGACAAATTTTTCAGATCTAAATCTTGTCAAGAAGATATATTTGATTCTTCCATCACTTTTCCATCAATAAGAAATTTCATTGTGTGCAATTTAGATGTTGTTGGTTTTATTTATTGTGTTGATTATGTAGTAGATAAGAATCTTACTCCACAAATTTAGGAGTATAAGAAATGGCATATTAGTTTATTCACGTTAAAACAAATTAAGTGTAACGTCCGGGTAGTGCAAAGCATCTGGAGTCTTGAGAAGAACAAAGTACTGGGGGAGTCCCCTCCCATTCTCAGAGGATACCTGTGCACTCCCACCTACCACATGCTGTTGCCCCCTCACCTGCAGAGAGCAGGACACACACAGATACAAACTCCAGACCCATCCCCAGTTCTGGAAATCCAACCTCGGAGGCACTGGCCTTTTCTCCTCTACCCATTCCCCAACATAATCCATCTGTAGCCTTTCCAGAAAACCTCTCAAGCTGTCTTGGGTGAGAAGCAGAAAAATTCCTTTTCCCCTTGCTAGGATTATATTTTTTTAAGAGAAGTTTATGGAAAAGACAAATACCTAAAAGAAAACATGAGAGCTTGGAAGGGGTGGATTTGGTCTAGGAGCACAAGTTTCTTATCTTCTTTAAATCAGATTTGACTGATAAAGGATGACGACCCACAAAATACATAAAAACTTTCTAAAACTAGAGAAAAGAGGGAAAAAAATCACTTAAACCACAATGAGATATTACTACATACCTATTGAACAGCTAAAAATTAAAAAATAAAAGTGATAGTACCAAATGCTGGCAAGGATGCTGAGAAAATGTATCACTAATACATTGCTAATGGGAATGTAATATGGTACAGTGAGTCTGGAGAACAGTTTGGCAGTTTCTTATAAAACTAAACATGCACTTACCATATGACCCTGCAATCATACTCCCATAGAAATAAAAACAATGCTCATAGCAGCTTAATTTTTATTCCCAATAGCAAAAAACAAACAAAAAATCAACCTGGAAATATCTCAAATGGAAATATCTCAAAGGGTGAATGGCTAAACAAACTGATACATCTAATGGTAGAATTCTACTCAGTCATCAAAAGCATCAAACTTTTGGGAAGCAGAGGTGGCTCAGCTGGTAGAGTGTCCATCTACCATATGGAGGGTCCAGGGTTCGATCCCCAGGGCCTCCTGACCTGTGTAGTAAGCTGGCCCACATGCAGCACTGCCGTGCGCAAGGAGTGCCATGCCATGCAGGGGTGCCCTCATGTAGGGGTGCCCCACATGCAAAGAATGTGCCCCGCAAGGAGAACCACCCTGTGTGAAAAAAGCACAGCCTGCCCAGGAGTGGCGCCGCACACATGGAGAACTGATGCAGCAAGATGACACAACAAAAAGAGACACAGATTCCCAGTTCTGCTGGATAATGCAAGCAGATGCAGAAGAACACACAGCGAATGTACACAGCAGGCAATGGGGGGAAAGGGGAGAGAAATAAATAAAATCTTAAAAAAAAAAGCATCAAACTATTGATACATGTAACAACTTGGATGGATCTCAAGGGCATTATGCTTAATGAAAACCGTCCATCTGAAAAGACTATGCTCTCAAAATGACAAAACTAAAGAGAGAGAGATCACATGGTTTTCACAGGACAAGGCAGGGGAGGTGTGAATATAAAAGGGAAACACAAAGTTCCTTTGTGGTGGTAGATGGTTTTGTATCTTAATTGTGTTTGGTGTTACATGAATCTATACATGAGATAAGATTACTTAGAACTATACACAGACACAAGTGCTTTCATTTATTTATTATTTATTTCTCACCCCTCTCCCCCCCGCCCCATTGTCTGCTCTGTGTACATTCGCTGTGTGTTCTTTTGAGTCCACTTGCATTCTTGGCAGCACCAGGAATCTGTATCTCTTTTTGTTGCGTCATCTTGCTGCATCAGCTCTCCATGTGTATGGTGCCACTACTAGGCAGGCTGCACTTTTTTCGCGCAGAGGCAGCTCTCCTTGTGGCGCACACTCCTTGTGCATGGGCCTCCCCTATGTGGGGGACACCCCAGCATGGCAGGGCACTCCTTGCATGCGGCAGCACTGCACGTGGGCCAGCTCACCACATGGGCCAGGAGGCCCCTGTTTCGAACCCTGAACCTCCTATATGGTAGGTGGATGCCCTATCAGTTGAGCCACGTCCGCTTCCCCACAAGTGCTTTCAAAAATGATGAAAACTGAACAAGACCTGTAGTCTAGTTGACGATGTTGTACCAATGTCAATTTCCTGCTTTTGATATTGTTCTATGCTATATAAAATGTCACCATTGGGGGAAGCTGTGAGAAATGTACAGAAGATTCTAGGTACTATTTTTGCAATTCTCTAATTATTTCAAAATAAAAAAGGGCAACAATGCTTTAGAAAAATGGGCAAGAACTAAAATGAGTTTATACAGATTGAAATGCAAATAACCCTTAACTTATAAAAAGATTTCCAATCTTGCTCTTAAGAGAAATTCAAATTAAAACTATACTGAAAAACCATTTCTCATCCATTAAGTTGGTAAAAATCCAAAAGATTGTCAACGTACTCTTTTGGTGTCTGTGGGGAAATAGGTATTATCATATATTGTTGGTGATAATGCAAAATGGTACACCTATGGAAGGAAATGACTATATCTAGAAAATTACAAATGCATTTACCTCTTGATCCAGAAACTTACTTCTAGGATTCTTTTTCTCTCTTTCCCCTCTGTGTCCATTCACTGGGTGTTCTTATGTGTCCACTTGTATTCTTGTCAGCGGCACTGGGAATCTGTGTCTCTTTTTGTTGCATCATCTTGCTGCATCAGCTCTTCATGTGTGCAGCACCACTCCTGGGTGGGTTGCACTTTTTTCGTGCGGAGTGGCTCTCCTTATGGGGCGCATTCCTTGCACATGGGGCTTCCCTATGCAGGGGACACCCCTGCATGGCACGGCACTCCTTGTGCACATCAGCACTGAACTTAGGCCAGCTCCACATGGTCCCATGTGGTAGGCAGATGTTCTATCAGGTGAGCCAAATCTGCTTCCCTCTAGGATTCTATTCCTCATATACATTATGAAAAAAACATGCACAGGGCTAATGTAGCACTATTTGTATAGCAAAAGACTGGGATAAAAACCAAATATTCATTAGGGACTGCTTGACTAAACTATGTCACATCCATAGACTGGAGTACGATGCAACTGTAAACAGGAATGGGTAGTATCTCTATAAACATTACAGAGTATCTCCATGATATATTATAAAGTGAGAAAACCAAGTTGGAGAAAAGTGTGTACAGCATTCTACTGTTTAGCTAAGAAAGAAAGGGTGAACACAATAAATCTACATTAAATTTGCATATATTAAAATGGTTTGACATGGACAATGGGCAGATAATGCAAAATGAGCGTAGGGTTTCTATTTGGGGTGAAGGGAAAGTTCTAGTAATTGAGGGTGGTGAGGGTATTACCACATTGTGAAAGTGATTAATCCCACCAATTGGTGTTCTTGGGAGGGATCAGGATGGGGAAATTTATGCTGTATATATGTTTCCAAAATTTTATGAAAAGAGAATCTAAAGAGATAATGACAATTGAATGTAACACATGGTCCTGGATGGGATCTAAGAATGGAGGAGAAAGATTCAAAGGACATAAGAAAAAATTGGCAGAAAAATATAAACTTCATTTCAATGTTAAATTTCTTGACAACTGCACTTAAGGTGATTATATAAGTGAATATCTTGTCTATAGGAAATGTTCATGGAAATATTGTGTGTTTTAGGAATATGGTTTGTGCAACTTGCTCTCAAGTGTTCAGAAAATAGGTAGATATCTGGATAGCTGATAGTTAAGAATCAAATGCAAAATGAACAAAACTTTGCATCAAGTAAAAGAGGAATTATTTTTAGTGATTTTAAAACATAGTGATTTCAAGATTGGAGGAAGATTGTGGAGTAGGAAATTCCAGGAATCAGTCCCCCAAGCAAAACAAGTACTGAACTGGAAGAAACTATCTGAATCAACTATACTGAAACTCTGGAGCATGCGGCATCCAAGAAAAGTTGGAGGAAGAGGCTGGTAAATTTCAGTGAATTGTAGTAATTTTCATTCTCTGTGCAGTGGGCTGCATCCCCACCTGCCAACCATGTGGCAGGAAGTAGTAGGAACTGCAACCCAAGCTCCTAATGCAGCTTGCCGATGCCAGTGTGGGCAATAAGGACCTAGTCATATAAAATATGGGGGTATTTGGTCTGATTGCTAATCACTGCTATTGATCAGCTACTTATGGTCCTTGGGGACTGGCTCTGAGGGTACTCATTTTTCCAAACAATCTCCTCCCCACCACTTAGGCAAAAATGATAAAGGAGTTTTAAAGAGGCCGTATCTATTTTTCTTCTCTCTTTTTTTCTTTTCCCATTCCATTCACCATTTAGAAACAAAAATAGTTTGGAAAAGCCACGAATTGACAACTCCAGCCCTCAACAAAAACAACAAAACAAACCAGCAATTCCAGTGGAGTGGGAGAACTGTATTTCCAGAGTTATGGTAACACAATACTCAGAATATCCAGTTCTCAAGAAAATATTATAAAACACACAAAGAAACAGGAAAATATAACCCATTACAGGAAAAAGAGAATTTTCCAGAAACTATCCCTGATGAAATTAGTCAAAGACTATCTAAATATATTCAATGAGCTAAAGGAATTCATACTCAAAGAACTGAAGGAAATTAAGAAAATGCTGTCTGAAAAAAATAAATAGATAGGAATTACAAAAAGGAACCAAATAGAAAATTTTGAGCATCAAAGTACAGTAATTGAAATGAAAAATTGACTAGATAGATTTAACAGGAGATTTGAACAGGAAAAGAAAGATTCAGTGAACTCGAAGATGATTAAAATTATCCAGGGTGAGAAACAGAAATTTTTTTTTTTAATGAAGAAATTGAGCAGAGCATGAGGGACCATCAAGCATACCAATATAAATATCACTGGAGTCCCAGAAAGACAAGAGAGAATGGGGCAGAAAAAGTATTTGAAGAAATAGTAGCCCAAACTTCCCAAACCTGATGAAAGACATGAATTACATCTAAGTAGCTCAATAAACTCTAAATAGGATAGACTCTCAGAGACCTGCATTAAGACACATTATAACAAATTGTTAAACTCCAAAGACAGAGGATTTGAAAGCAGTGAGAAATGACTTGTCATATACAAGGGATCCCCAATAAGATTGATAGTGCATTTATTATCAGAAACTATGGAGGCTGGAAGCAATAGGATGGCATTTTAAAGTGCTTAAAGAAAAAAAACTCAAATAAGAATGCAATATCCAGCAAAATTATCTTTCAAAAACAAAGGAGAAATTAAGACATTTACAAATAAACAAAGGCCAAAAGAGTTCATTACCAGAAGACCTGCCCTACAAGAAATGTGAAAGGGAGTCTTTTAGGCTGAAATAAATGGACAATAGTAACTCTAAACCTTCTTATAGTAACTCCATTCCTTCTTGTGAAGGAATAAAAAACATTGGTAATATTAATTACATAATTAATTATATAATTACATAATTAAGTACATAGGTAAATATAAAATTCTGTATTATTGTACTTTGGGTTTGTAATTGCTTCCCCCTCCCCATATGACTTAACAGGCAAATGTACAAAATAACATTACAAATCTATGTTAATGGACATACAATATATAAGGTGTACTCTGAGACAATAACAATATAAAGAGAAGAGACAGAGATACACAGGAGTAGAGAGTTTGTATATTATTGACACTAGGTTAATACTAGTTGAATTAGGCTATTATTAGTTTAAGATGTTAGTTTAAGGCTTTAATGGTAATTACAAAGTTAACCACTAACAAAATAACTAAGAATTATAGAGAAAAGGAAAGAAGATGGGAATTGAAATGGTAGACTACGACAAATCAACTCTATACAGAAAAAAGCAGTAATGGAGGACCAAAATACATGCAAGACATACAGAAAACAAATAATTAAATGGCAGAAGCAAATCCTTCCTTCCTTGTTATTACCTTAAATGTCAATGGGTTAAAGTCCCCTATTAAAAGACAAAGAGGGAAAGCAGACTTGGCCCAGCAGTTAGGGCGTCTGTCTACCACACGGGAGGTCAGCGGTTCAAACCCCGGGCCTCCTTGACCCGTGTGAAACTGGCCCATGTGCAGTGCTGATGCGTGCAAGGAGTGCCGTGCCACACTGGGGTGTCCCCCGTGTAGGGGAGCCCCACGCACAAGGAGTGCGCCCCATAAGGAGAGCCGCCCAGCGCGAAAGAAAGTGAAGCCTGCCCAAGAATGACACCGCACACACGGAGAGCTGACACAACAAGATGATGCAACAAAAAGAAACACAGATTCCCGGTGCCGCTGATAAGGATAGAAGTGGTCACAGAAGAACACACAGTGAATGGACACAGAGAGCAGACAACTGGGTGGAGGGGGGATGGGGAGAGAAAGAAATAAAAAATAAATCTTAAAAAAAAAAAAGACGAAGATTGGGGGGGGAGTGAGGTATATGGGAACCTCTTATATTTTTTAATGTAACATTGTGTGTGATGTATGTATCTTTTTTAAAAAGGGAGATAAAGACAAAGATTGGCAGATTGGGTGAAAAAGCATGATCCATCTATATGCTCTCTACAAGAGACTCACTTTAGGTACGAAGACACAAAGAGGTTGAAAGTAAAAGGGTGGAAAGAGAGATTCCATGGAAACAACAATCAAAAGAGAGCTAGAGTAGCTATATTATTGTGAGACAAAGTGGACTTTTAAGTCAAAAAAGATTACAAAAGACAAAGAAAAATATTATATATTTATACAAGGTTCAATCCAGCAAGAAGATACAATGATTATGAATATACACCATCTCACAACAAACCTTCAAAATATATGAAGCAAAAATTTATAGAATTGAAAGGAGAAATAAGTAGTTTTTTAATAATGGTTGGAAATTTCAATATTCCACTCTGAATAATTGAAAGAGCATCTAAACTGAATATCAGTAAGGAAACAGAGGACCTGAAAAACACTGTTAACCAATCAAACCGAATGGGCATGTATAGAACATTCCACCCAATAGCAGCAGAATATGCATTCTTCTCAAGTGCACATGGAATATTTTCCAGGATGGACCACATGTTAGGCTGTAAATAAAATCTTAACAAATATAAAAATATTGAAATCATACAAAGTATCTTCTCAGACCACAATGGAATAAAGCTAAAAATCAATAACTGGGAAGAAGATGTGGCTCAAGTGATAAGGCCTCCACCTACCACATGGGAGGACCAAGGTTCAATCCCTGGGGCCTCCTGGTGAAAAAGAAGAAGAGAAAGCGTGCCTGCACAGTGATCCAGGGCCCACATGGCAAGCTGAATGCCCACGCAGTAAGCCAAGTGCTCACGCAGTGAGCTGAGTGCCCACATGGGTGCCTATGTCGCGAGCAGAGTGCCCATGCAAGTGCCTGTGTGAGTGCCCGCATGGTGAACTGAGTGCCCATGCAAGTGCCTGCTTGGTGAGCTGAGTGCCCATGTGAGGGCACAAGTATTGAGCTAGTGCCCACATGGCAAGCCAAGTGCCTGTGCTGCAAACCAAGTGCCCGTGTGATGAGCCAGTGCCCATGAAAATGAAGTCATGCAGCAAGACGATGATGCAGCAAAAGAGAGACGAAGGGGACCCTCAAGGTGAAGGGCAGCAGAGACCAGGAACGAGGTGGCACAATTGACAGGGAGCCTTTCTCCACATCAGAGGCTCCAGGATCAAATCCTGGTGAATCCTAGAGGAGAAAGACAAGACAAAAAGAGAAACAGATACAGAAGATTACATGGCAAATGGACACAGACAGCAAAAACAGCAGGGAGGGGGAGGGGAGAGAAAAAAATCAGTAACTAGAGGAAAATTTACATATGTGGAAATTAAGCAACCAATGGGTCAGAGAAGAAATCACAAGGGTAATTAGGAAATATCTTGAGATGAATGAAAATGAAAATGAAAACACAACATACCAAAACTTACTGGATACAGGGAAGGCAGTGTTCCCAGGGAAATTTATAACTCTAAATATCAACATTAACAAATATGAAAGATCACAGATCATTAACTTAATTTCAAAACTAAAGAAACCAGAACAAGAGGAGGAAACTACACTCAAAGTTAATAGAATGAAGGAAATAGTAAAGATAAGAGCAGAGATAAATGAAATAGAGAATAGAAAAACAATAGATAGAATCAACAAAACCAAAAATTGGTTTTGAAAAGATCAATAAAATTTGACAAAACTTTAGCCAGGCATAAAGAAAAAGAGAGAGAGGACATAAATAATGAAAACCAGGAAAGAAAGTGGGGACATTACTACCAATCTTACAGAACAAGTTGGATTTATTCCAAGAATGCATGGATGGTTCAACAGATGAAAAATGTAATAAATGACATTAAGAGAATGAAGGGGAAAAAAACTACATGATGATCTCAATTGATGCAGAAAGGCATTTGACAAAATCCAATATCCTTTCACAATAAAAACCCACAGATATCTAAGACTAGATGGGAATTTTCTCAACAAGATAAAAGGCAGTTATGGAAAACTCACACCAAATATCATACTCACTCAAAACCTTTCCCCTGAGTTCAGGAACAATAGAAGGATGTCTGTTGTCACCACTGTTCTTCAACATTGTCATAGAAGTTCTAGCCAGAGAAATCAGGCAAGAGAAAGAAACAAAAGGCACCCATATTAGAAAGAAATAATTAAAATTATCCCTACTTGCAGATGTCATGAACCTTTTATACAGGACATCCCAAAGAATCCATGACAGAGCTTCTAGAACTAATAAACAAATTCAGGAAAGTTGCAGGATACAAGAGAAACATGCAGAGGTCAGTTGGCCTCTTGTTTTAGTTTGCCAAAGGGCTGCCGATGCAAAGTACCATAAATGGGTTGACTTTTTAATAGGGGTTTTATTTAGGTAAAATCTTGCAGCTCCAAGTCATGAGATGTCCAAGTCAAGGCATCAGCAGAGATGCTTTCTCACCAAAATCAGCTTCTGGTGATCCTGGGGCACTGCCACATGGTGAAGCAAGGTGGTAGTCTATCTCTGCCAAAGTCCCTGCCTCCAGAATCTACTGTCTTCCAGGGCTCAGCTGTGGGAAACCAGACATAGGGCTTGTCTTTTTACAGGCCTCTTCTCTTAGTCCTGGCTGCTCTGTTTTCTTCCTGAGTTCAGCTGTGGGCTATCAGGTAATATGGTTCATGTATTCAGTTTTGAGCTGCTCTATGGGCCCAGCCTCTTGGGAGCTTCATACTTAAGCTTGGCTGCTAGAAATCCTCAAGTCCTCTCTCAAATGGCAGGATACAAAATGGTAGAGCTCCCTTTTCCTATCTCTCTCTTTCTCTCTCTGTGTCCCAGAAAGAAGGTGGAGATTCAACCCGAGTCATGTCTCATTGATATCCAATCAAAAGGATTTCACACCCACAGGAATGACTTAGTTCAAAAACACAATCTTTTTCCTTCTGGGATTCTTAAAAGAACTTCACATTTTCACAGTTCTATATACAAATAGCAATATGCAAAGGAAATAAAAAAACAACAACAAACCAACCAAGTCTGTTGACAATAGCAATTAAAAGAATGAAACACCTAGCAGTAAATTTAACCAAGTCAGTGAAAGACTTATACACTGAAAACTACAAAACATTGCTGAAAGAAATTAAAGAAGACCTAAATAAATAAAGAGACATCCCATATTCATGGACTGGAAGAATTAATATTGTTAAGATGATAATCCCTGTAAAAACTCCAGCAGCCTTTTTTTTTTTTTCAGAAATGAAAAAGCTGATCCTCAGATTCATAAGGAATTGTAAGGGGCCCTGAATAGCCAAAACAATATTTAAAAAGAACAAGGTTGGAGGACTCACACTTCCAAATTTCAGAACTTACTATAAAGCTACAGTAATTAAAACAGTGTGGTACTGTCATAAGCATAGATATATAGACCAACAGATTGAATTGAGAGTACAGAGGTAAATCCACACATCTCTGGACAGTTGATTTTCAGCAAGAGTGCCAAGTCCATGCAATGGGGAAATAGTCTCTTAAACAAGTCTCTTAAAAAAGGGGGCTAAAATTTGAATAGATATTCTCCAAAGAAGATATTCAAATGGTCAATAAGTATATGAAAAGATGCTCAACATCACTAGCTATTAAGGAAATGCAAATTACAATGAGATAATATTTCACACCCACTAGGATGGATATTATTTTTTAAAAAGTGTTGACAAGGATGAAGAGAAATATGAACTCTAGGACATTCTTGGTGGAATGTAAGGTGCAGCCACTGTGGAAAACAGTTGGCAGTTCCTCAGAGAGTTAAACATAGAATTGCCATATGACCAGACATTTCCACTCCTAGATATATGCCCACAAGAACTGAAAGCAGGGACTTGGACAGGTATTGGTAGACCAATGTACACTGCAGTATTATTCACAAGAGCCAAAAGGTGGAAGCAACACAAATATCTTAGTTTGCCACAGTGCTGTTGATGAAAAGTTCCAAAAGTGTGTTGGCTTTTATAATGGGAATTTTATTAGGAGAAAATCTTATAGCTCTAGGGCTAGAAAAATGTCCAGATCAAGACATCAGAGATGCTCCCTCACCAGAGTCAGCTATTGGTGATCCTGGGGTCCTGCCTTTTGGCAAAGCAAGATGACAGCCAATCTCTGCCAAGGTCCCTGCCTTCCTTCCAGGCTCAGCATCTTCTGGAGCTTAGCTATGGGCAATCAGGCAAATGGCTTATCTTCTTCCGTGCCTCCTCCTTCAATATCTGCTGTTCCACCTTCTTCCTGAGCCCAGCTGTGGGCAATCAGGCATATGGCTCATCTCTTCCAGTCTTGAGCTTCTCCTGTGCCTCTGTATTTTGCTGATTTCAGACTCCAGGACCTCTCTCAGCCTCTCAGGGTTTCTCTGTCTTCCTACAATACTCTCTCTCACATGGTAGGATCAAAATGACAGGTTCCTTTCTCTGTGTGTCCTTTCTCTTCATGTTCTCAGTTTAGATCAGACCCAGCAAGAGGGCAGAGCCTAACCTGCATCATGCCTCACTGACATGGTCCAATCAAATGCCTTAAAGCAATCTAACTGAAAGTGAACCTAATGCAATCAAAAGGTACCACAGCCACAGGAATGGATTCATTTAAGAACACAATTTTGTAGGGTTCAACAAAGAACTTCAAACTGTCACACCAAGTGTTCATCAACTGATGAATTTATAAACAAAATGTGTTATATACATACAATGGAATATTATTTAGCCATGAAAACAGAAGTAAAATGCTAGCACATGCTACAACATAGGTGAACCTTGAAGATATCATGTTGCATGAAATGAGCCAGACCAAAATATACATACATATATACATATATACATACATATATATATATGTATATATAGTATGGTTTCCCTTATATGAGATACTTAGACTAAGCAAATTCATAAGGACTGAAAGCAGAATAGTAGTTACCACATATGGAGGGAAGGAAGACTGGGAAGCTGTTGCTAAATGAGTATGAGTTTTTGTTTATGGTGATGAAAATATTATGGAAATAGTACTGTCAATGTACTTAATGTTAAAGAAGTGTCTATCCACTTAAAATGGCTAAAATGATTTTTTTGAGGTACTGGGAATTGAACCTGGAACCTCATACATGGAAAGTAGGCACTCAACCACTGAGCTACACCTGCACCCCAAAATGATTTTTATGTTAACTGTATTTTACCACGATTAAAAATAAATTAGGTCTTCTGGGAAATGGTGGACTAGAAAGACACAGGACTCTATTCTCTACCAGAAGAATAGCTAGAGAATAGGCAGAAATGGCCTGGAAAAATTTTTTTCTAGGGTTGAGGACACCAGGGGAAGGCTGGACACTGCCCAGAAGAGAGAAGGAAAAATGAAAAGAATCACAACAGCAAAACCACGAATTAAAAACCCCAGCCTCTACAACCTTCATCCCCAAGGCCCTAGGAAGCATTTCTGCAGCCCATTATTGTGTCCTGGACCCAGATTTGAGCAACTAACAGACACAATTCTAAAGACCCAGTACAAGTTGAACTAAAATTCAAAGAACAGCAGTTAATACACAGCCTCCCACCACTAAATCCCTACAAAAGAGAAAAATTGAGCATCTGAGTATTCTCACCATCCTAATCAGATGCCTAACATCAGCAAAAAATTATAAACCATACTAAGAAAATGGAAGAAATGGCCCAAGAAAAGGAATATATCAAAGTCCCAGGAGAGATACAGGATTTGAGACAATAATCACTGACAATCACAAATTTCCAAAATCAAATTAATGAGTTGAAAGACAATATAGCTGAAGAGATAAATGACATCAAGAAGACACTGAGCAAGCACAAAGAAGAATGGGAAAACCTGAATAGAAAAGTAACAGAGTTCATGGGAATGAAAGACATAATAGATGAGATTTTTTTAAAAAAACACATTAGAGGCATGAAACAGCAGACTAGAAATGATAGAGGAAAGAATAAATGATACAGAAGACAGAACAGCTGAAATAGAAGAGAGAAAAGATCAGAGAGAGAAAAGAATGGAAAAAATTGAGTAGGGGCACAGGGAGTTTTATGATAACACAAAATGCAAAAACATTTGTGTCTTGAGAGTTCCAGAAGGAGAAGAAAAGGGAAAAGGGGCATAGTATTTGAGGAAATAATAACTGAAAATTTCCCAATTCTTACAAAACAAATGAACTTACATGTCCAAGAAGCACAGCATTTCCCAATCAGAACAAATGCGAACAGGCCTACTCAAAGCACATTCTACTCAGAATGTCAAATATCAAAGATAAAGGGAAAATTCTGAGAGCAACAAGGGCAAAGAAAACCATCACATGTGAGGGACTCCCTGTAAGACTTAGTGTGGATTTCATATCAGAACCATGGAGGTGAGAAGACAGAGGTATGATACAATTAGGATACTGAAAGAGAAAAACTGCCAGCTGAGAATTATACACCCAGAAAAATTGTCCTTCAAATATGAAGGTGAGTTTAAAATATTCACAAACAAAAAGAAACTAAGAGAGTTCATAAGAAAGAATCCATTTTGCAGGAAATATTAAAGGAAGCCTTAGAGCCTGAAAGAAAGACAGGAGAGAGAGGGTTGGAGGAGAGTAAAAGGAAATAGCAGAAAAGATAACCAAAAGAGTAAAAATAAGATATGACACATGAAAAGCAAAGAATAAAACGTTAGAAGTAAATAATGCATTTACAGTAATATCATTGAATGTGAATGGATTAAACTCCAGTCAAAAGATATAGGCTGACAGAATGGATAAAAAACATAAGCCATTCATATGCCGCCTATAAGAAACTCATCTTACACCCAGGAATATAAACAGGCTGAAAGAGAAAGGTTAGAAAAAAGATATTCCATGCAAACAGTAACCAAAAAAGAGCAGGGGTAGGTATACTAATATTGGACAAAAGAGACTTTAAGTGCAAAAAAGTTACAAGAGATACGAAGGGCATTACATATTAATAAAAGGGACGATCCACCATGAACAAATAATAGTCATAAGTATCTATGCACCTAACCAGGTGCCCCAAAATACATTAGGCAAACTCTGGTTAAACTGAAGGGAGAAATAGACATCTTGACAATGTTCTTGGAGATTTCAACACCTCACTCACATCATTAGATAGAAAACTAGACAAAAGATCAGCAAGGAAACAGAGAACTTGAACAATATGATAAATGAGCTAGACATAACAAATATATACAGAAAGTTAAATCCAAACACAGTGGGTTATACATTCTTCTCAAGTGCTCATGGATCTTTCTCCAGAACAAACCACATGTTAGGTCACAATGCAAAGCTCAAAAATATAAAAAGATTGAAATTATACAAAGCGCCCTTTTCTGATCATAATGGAATGAAACCGGAAATCAATATTAGAGGGAAAGAGGTAAATTCACACATGGATGGAAGCTGAAGAATACCTTGCTAAATAATCAGTGGGTCAAAGAAGAAATTGTAAGTGAAATTAGTAAATATATTGGGACAAATGAAAATGAGAACACAAATTATCAAAACTTAAGGAATACAATGAAGACGTTCTGAGACGAAAATTAATAGCCCTAAACACCTATATTTAAAAAAAGAAAGAAAGAGTTAAAATCAAAGATCTAAATGAACCACTGGAAAAACAGAAAAAACAAAACAAAACAAAACAGCAAACCAATCCCAAAGCAAGCAATAGGAAAGAAATAACAAAGATTGAGCAGTAATAAATGAAACTGAGAACAAAAACAACAACAAAAAACAATAGAGAAAATTTATAAAACCAAAAGCTAGTTCTTTGAGAAGATCAATGAAATTGACAACCCCCTACCTAGACTAACAAAGGAAAAAAAAAGAAGATGCAAATTAATAAAATCAGGAATGAGAGAAGTGGATGTAGCTCAAGTGGTTGAGCATCTGCTTCCCTTGTACAAGGTCACATGTTTGATCCCCAGTATCTCCTAAAAAAAAAAAAGAAAGAAAAGAAAAGGAAGGGGTGTAGTAGTAAGGAATGACTGATCTGACAGAAATAAAAAGACTCCTAAAAGGATATTATGAGAAACTGTATGCCCATAAACTAGACAATCTATTAATAGAGGAAATGGACAAATTCTTAGAAATTCACAAACAGCCTACATGATGCTACAAGAAATATAAGAACTTCACAAACCAATCACATTTAAAAAGATTGAATCAGTCACCAAAAATTTCCCAACAAAGAAAAGTTCAGAACCTGATGGCTTCACAGGTGAATTCTACCACGCATTTTGAGAAGAATTAACACCAATCCTGTTTTTAAAGCTCTCCCCAAAAATTTGAAGAGAAGGAGAAATTACCTAACAGATTTTATGAAGCCAACATCACCTGAATACTAAAGCCAAATAAAGACACTACAAGAAAAGAAAATTTCAAACCAATCTTTCTAATGAACATAGATGCAAAAATTCTCAACAAAACACTTGCAAATCTAATCCACCAGCATATCAAAAGACTTATATATACCATGACCAAGTGGGAATTATTTCTGGTATGCAAGGGTGGTTCAAAACATAAAAAAATAATTAATATAATATACCACATTAACAAATTGAGGGAAGAAAACCACATGATCATCTCGATCAATACAAAAAAGGCATTTGACAAAATACAGCATCCTTTCTTGTTAAAAACACTTCAAAAGATAGGAATAGAAGGAAAATTCCTCAATATGATAAAAGGCAAATACGAAAAACCCACAGCCAACATCATACTGAATGGGGAAATGTTGAAATATTTCGCCCTAAGATTGGGAACAAGGCAAGGATGCCCACCAACATTATTCAACATTGTGCTAATAGTTCTAGCTAGAGCAATCAGACAAGAAAAATAAATAAATAAAAGACATCCAAATAGGAAAAGAGGAAGTAAAACTCTCACTAATTGTGAATTACATGATGTTATATTTAGAAAATTCTGAAATGTCTACAACAAAGCTCCTTGAGCTAATAAACAAGTTCACCAAAGTGTCAGGATACAAGATCAATATGCAAAAATCAGTAATGTTTCTCTACATTAATATTGAACAATTTGAGGAGGAAATCAAGGGAAAAAAATTCCCTTTCAATTGCAACAAAAATGTCCTATGAAGGATTGTTTGGCAGTTCCTAAGAAGTTGAACATAGATTTTCCATGTGACCCTGCAATACCGCTACTGGGTATATACCCAGAAGAACTGAGAGCAGTGACACAAACAAACATCTGCACACTGGCGCTCATAGCAGCATTATTCACAATTGCCAAAAGTTGGAGACAACCCAGGTGTCCATAGACCAATGAATGGATAAGCAAACAAACTGTGGTGTATTCACATGATGGAATAATTACGCAGCTGTAAGAAGAAATGAACTTGTAACGCAAATGACAATATGGATGGAGCTGGAGGACATTTTGTTGAGTGAAGCAAGCCAGACACAAAAGGACAAATACTTTATGATTGTGCTGCTATGAACTAACTATATTGTGTTACCTCATGAAGTTAATAACTTGAATATGAGTAGTCAGAAAATAGAATGAGATTAGAGATAGAAAGCTGAGCATTAACTTGGGCAGAATTGGTAAAAAAGATGTGTGTTAATCTTTGGAAATGAATAGAAAAGGTAAAAGCACAGGATAATGTTTGTAACTAGCAGTACTATTATGTGGGTATGAAAATGATTTGTGGGTTAATCTGTGCAGAAGTGGTAAAACAAGGTTGTTCATAAATCTTTGGTAATGAATATAAATGGTGAAAGCACAACATAGTTTGTAACTAGCAGTGCTAATACATGGGTATGACAGTGGCTGAAAGTGAAAGTCTATAAAGCCTATGTTACTAAACATATATTACTAAAAGGAAAGCTAAAAAATGTATCATGGATGGAACTGTATAGCATAGTAAAACCACATGTGAAATATGAATGTGGGTAAAATTGCATATATAAGACTGACTTTCTTAGAAACTGAACAAATGTATATTAATACTATAAGATGTTAATATTGGACAAAAAAAAAAAGCCAAACACAAAGTACTACATATTGTATGATTCCGTTTATATAAAATGTAAATATAAATCAATTTATAAAGATGAAATTAGATTAGTGGTGAGGTAGGGCTGGAGAAGACCTGCGAAGGGGTATGGAGTTTTTCTTTTTTGGAGTAATGAAATTGTCCTAAATTTTTTTTGTATGTGTGGTGATTAATGCACAAAATTGTGATTATACTAAAAGCCATTGATTATACACTTTTGATAGATCATATGGTATGTGAATATATCACAATAAAACTGCTTAATAAATAAATAAATAAACGTGAAAGAATAGCTAGAAGGAGTGGATGTGGCTCAAGCAGTTGAGTGCCTGCTTCCCACAAGGACGGTCCTGGGTTCAATCCCTCATGCCTCCTAAAACAAAAGCGAACAACAAGCAAACAAATGAAACAACCAGCTCAGGGGAACCAAAGTGGCTCAGTGGTTGAGCTCTAATTTCCCACATTAGAGGTCCTGGGATTCCATTCCCAGCCCTGGTTCATCAAAAAAAAAAAAAGATTGAAGTGATGAATGCACAACTATGTGATTATACCAAATACCATTGATAGCACACTTTGGGTGAATTGTATGCTTTATTAATGTGTATCAATAAATTTATTTGCTTAAACAATATTTTTAAAAATCACAGTAATCGCACTATACATCACTAGAGAACTACATACAAAGAAGAAAAAGAACTGCAGAAATCATGTCTATTCTAAATAATCATATAAACAGAAGTAATATTAGTATTATCGATTCAGTATTTATCATACATAGTAAATATCTACACAGACACATACATATAGTATGTCTAAGCAAATCTGTAATTATGTTATTAGAAGCCAAGATATTTTCAGCATGAGAAAAGATACACATAAAATCCAAGTGAAAATCCTATTAACCTAGAAATGTATTGGAAGTATCCTTGTGAACTCATGACACATTTTTCTTCTGAGGAAAAAAAAAGTATTTCCTAGCTTTATCCACGAATTTTTTTTTTTAATTTGTAAAAAGCCTACAAACAATGACCAACCCAGGAGCAATAAACACTCTTAGACCTAGACTGTGATCTCCAAGGCCAATCCCCACCAACAGGAACTGGGCTTCTTGTAGAAATGATTAATTTTAGATGCAGAACAAGAAATATGCAAGATAAGCTTGGAAATTCTTGTCAAACCAGGAATGAAGGAATCTATGGAAGACCGTTGGGACTGTGTCAGGAGTCAATTTGAAGACGTTCCCACTGGCCGTAGATAGGGGTAAGAATAATAACTGCAATGGGTGAAACACCTCAGTTATGTTTAAACCTATAAATTCATAATGACACTATGACAACAAAAACTGATTGGCCACTTTGGAGAATGTTAAGAACCAACTCATTATTCTGAAAATTGGTACATATTGGAAAGAATCAAGGATTTATCCCAGTCTTTTCTGAATAAACTGCAGGGTAATTAGTTGATGAAAAGAAAAATTCTAGTGAATAAATGAACAAGAAATGACAACATTAGAATATCACCATTTTGTAGCCTTTTATAAATCAATGTGTCTAGGCATGGTCATCAGTGGTTGGTAATATCCTCAAAAGAAAGACAATATGATATAAGGTACCTTTGATGGAAGTACACCATGCCATGTAGGAGTATTTTAAAAAAAAAAAAATGAAATCTGAATATGTCCAGGTATCTTGAACTAATTGCCAATTTACAGCAAATACAAGGTATAGAGGAACATGGTAAAGGACTCCATGGAAATGCAAACCAAAGAATCCAGAGTGTGGGAACTTTTACAGGAAAATAAGGAAATAAATGATGTTGATGGAGAGCCTATAGACTAAAACAGATTTCAGAGACATATCAACCAAACGCAGTCTTTGGACCATGTTTGAATTCTTGATCAAAAAACCAACTATAAGTCAAAACTATGAATATTTTATACTATTAAGGAATTATTGTTAAATATTTGGGTGTGAAATGATATTGAGATTTTGTTTTTAAAAAGATTCATTATCTTTTAGGGATATGTACTAAAATAGTTACAGATATAATATCTGGGATTTCTTTCAAAATAACCTGCAGGGAGTGGTGGGGAGTAAGTGATGCATGTTTGAATCAAGACTATGACCAAGGAACTGAGAGAGTCTACAAGTGTGAGCAGGAGAGTCCATCCATCAGCCATGTGGAATCAAATTGAGAGGTAGAGTGGGCATCGCCATCCCAGGGTCCTCAGGAATGGGGAATAAAATATGGACTAGAGTGGATTTACTGGTATTCTACTATAGAATTATTGCAACTCCAGCAATGGAAGAAATTATATCATTGATGAGGAGACAGTGGCCATGGGAGTTGCTGAAGGCAGGGAGAGGGAAGAAGAGGCATGATATGGGACATTTTCTGGACTTGGAATTGTCACACAGCAGGGACAGATGCAGGACACTATATATATCCTGCCATAACCCACTGAATAGACTGGGAGAAAGTGTAAACTACAATGTAAACTATTATCCATGCTGTGAGCAGTGCTCCAAAATGTATTCATCAAATGCAACGAATGTACCAGCCTAATGAAAGAAGTTGTTGATGTGGAAAAAGCGGGGAGTGTGGGGAGTGGAGCATATGGGAATCTCCTATATTTTTTAATGTAACATTTTGTGTGATCTATTTATCTTTTAAAAGTAAATTAAAAAGATATGAAAAAAAAAGACTAACAGCTGGTAATTGCTGAAGTTCACGATGGGTACTTGGGAGTTAATCGCACTATTCTCTCTACATTTGTGTTTGACATTTTTTTAACAATAAAACATTTTTAACAGAACAAAACAGTGATGTGAAGCAGGCTAGTAAGATAGGGAATTAATGGATGGATCTGGAACCTGGCAGAGTCCATGTGGACATGAGTAACCCCCAAGATGGCTGCCGGAAGACCCCCACCCTCAAAATTCTGCTATCCAGAACAAAGACTTCTGGGAGCAAGGAAAAGCCCGGGATGTTCCCCTAGGCACTTTATCATTGGGTCCTCCCTAGGGGATTGATGGGTGGGGTAATCAATCAAAACAGCAAACAGCTGGAACCCCTCCCCTGCCATTAGAAAAGGGTGGAATAATTAATAGTTTATAAAGCAAACTGCGAGGCCTGAGCACACTCTCGCCCTGCTCTTTTACCTCTGGACCCCTTCCTACCCTCTGTGCGCCACTCTCACCATTTGTCCTCTGCCATGTAGCCACACAAGTAAACCTGGGGATGTATAATCTATAATGGGGAATTGTACCTTGTAAATCAGCCCTCTTTATCCCTTTTCACCCCCTTCCTTTCTACCTGGGACCCCTGCTCTGTTATTTTCTCCCATTTTTCTTCCCTCCCTATTTGAATAAATTACTGGCCTAACTCACCCGGCATGCTCTTGAAATTCATTTCTGCAGCATAGCCAAGAACCTAGATAAAATCTGGTAACATATTGTCTCTCTTGTCCATCGTGAAGTGTGGCTTGAGGAGGTGTCATTTATTGACTCCAACCTGAAACAGTTTTTGCCCATCCCAGGAGACCGTCCTTGATGGGACTTCTTTCCCTGCTTTTCGAATGCTTTGTACTAATCATATCTACTTTGGACTCTTCTGTAGCTGTCTGAAAAGTAACTGAATACCAGCTGGTATGAATTGCAGTGATCGCCTCTTTTTTTTTCCTTCAAAGATTCATTCATTCATTCATTCATTCATTCATTCACTCCTCCCCCTTCCCCACCTTGCAGCTTGTTCCTTTCTTTGCAGTCTCTTCTTGTGTCCATTTGCTGAGTGTTTTTTTCTGTATCTACTTGTCTCCCTTTGTTGCATCATCTTGCTGCGCCAGCTCTCCGTGGCGTGCAGGCGAGCCTGCCTTCACGAGGAAGCCCTGGGACATGAACCCAGGGCCTCCCATATTGTGGACAGGAGCCCAACTGATTGAGCCACAGCCGCTTGCCTAGTGATCGACTCTTAAGTACTTCCAGGAAGGTGGAAGATCAGAGAAGTGGAGGGATCACTTCTCTTCCAGAAAAAAATAGCTAGAGGAGAGGTGGAGACTGTGTGGAAGTCTCCTCTGGAGCTCAGGACAACAGGGGAAGGCAGATTCCACCCAGAAGAGAGAGCAAGGAAAGGAGTCTTGGCTGGCTGAGAAATCCCGTGAGGAGAGCTGCAAATCTAGCAGTGAGTCCCCTTCCCCCCACCTAGGGAACAAATAGTCTGCGGACTGCAGCGGCTCTGGACTGCTGCAGGGGCAGACTGAGGGCATTGCAGGGGTCCTCTTCCCCAAGAAAGGGGGGAGGGGGGGACACAGCCTACAGCACATTCAGATTTTGGCCAGTAAACTTGGCCTGCTATATTGGAGGGGTCTCAAAATTCCAGGCTAGGTGTGGCCACGACATTGTCCTGAGAGCTAGAAGGGAGCTAAAGAAAAATGTCCTTCTCAAACATCCTTCCTATGGCCCCAGGCTGGTTTCTGAAGAGGTAGAGGTATGGCTGGCCAAGGGTGGAGAATAGCTTCTGAGAAAGTTTGTTTGTGAGGCTCAGCCAGTCCTGTGGACATTGCTTCTACCGTGCCCATTCGCCGGAGGAGTTACACTGAATGAATTCCCCTCAGGCACCTGGGCTCTGAGCTGAGAGGTCTGCCAAAGACCGCCATCTGAAAAGTGCACAAGAAAGGAATAAATTAGATAGATAGATAGATAGATAGATAGATAGATAGATAGATAGAGGCAAGCGGGTGCCGTTACTGCCACCTTTTCCAAGGCCCCTGGAAACTGACCTGCACCGCAATACTGGGTTCTTAGCCTTGGTTTGAGCAACTAAACAGGGGCAATCTTAAATACCTAGAACAAATTGAATCAAGGGGCAAAGAACAGTGGTAGCACACAGCCAC
The DNA here is from genome assembly GCF_030445035.2 of Dasypus novemcinctus. Lineage (NCBI taxonomy): Eukaryota > Metazoa > Chordata > Mammalia > Cingulata > Dasypodidae > Dasypus > Dasypus novemcinctus. The sequence continues at coordinate 104,192,814 of NC_080682.1, read as the reverse complement.
TTAACTCTTAATGTAAGAATATTTGAGGAAATAATGTCCTAGGCAAGAGAGAGAAACTGAACATCAGACTAAACTCAGCATCACAATCAGGTATCTAGATATCAGAAAAAAATTACAAGCCATACAAAGAAAAAGGAAGCTATGATTAAAACAAATGAACAAACCAAAGCTCCAGATGAGACCAGGACTTGAAACAGCTTATCAATGAGGCTCATACAAATCTCCTAAATCAAATCATGGCATTGAAGTACAACATGGCTAAGGAAATGAAAGACATTAAGAAGGGAAGCGGACTTGGCCCAATGGTTAGGGTGTCCATCTACCACATGGGAGGTCTATGGTTCAAACCCTGGGCCTCCTTGACCCGTGTGGAGCTGGCCCATGCGCAGTGCTGATGTGGGCAAAGAATGCCGTGCCACACAGGGGTGTCCCCCGCGTAGGGGAGCCCCACGCGCAAGGAATGCACCCCATAAGGAGAGCTGTCCAGCACGAAAAAAAGTGCAGCCTGCCCAAGAATGGCGCTGCACACACAGAGAGCTGACACAACAAGATGACACAAGAAAAAGAAACACAGATTCCAGTGCCACTGACAACAACAGAAGCGGAAGAGAAGAACACGCAACAAATAGAGAACAGACAACTGGGGGCAGGGGGCAGAGGGGAGAGAAATAAATAAATAAATAAATCTTTTTAAAAAATACAATAGAGGCATTAAACAACAGATTTGGAGTCCTGGAAGAAAGAATCAGCAATGTAGTGGGAAGAAAACTAAAACTGAAGAGAAAGAAGACAGAGAGAATAAAGAAAAGAAAAAATTGAGCAGGGGTTCAGAGAATTGAAGGATAATATGAAGCACACCAACATAAATGTTACGGGAGTTCCAGAAGGAGAAGTGAAGGGGAAAGGGGCAGAAAGAGTATTTGAGGAAATAATGGTCGTTAAATTCACAACTTTCATGAAAGACATGAATATACATGTCCAAAAACCGCAGCATACTCCAATTGGAATAATCTAAATAGACCTACCCCAAGGCACATAAGATTTAGAATTCCAAATGCCAAAGATAAAGAAAAACTTCTGAAAGCAGCAAGGGAGAAGTGAAACATCACACACAAGGCATGTCCAGTAAGACTTAGTATGGATTTCTCCTCACAAACCTTGGACGCAAGAAAGCAGTGGTATGATATAACTAAGGTACTGAAAGAGAAAAACTGCCAGTCAAGAATTCTTTATCAGCAAAACTGTCCTTCACATATGACGATGAGTTTTAAATATTTACAGATAACCAGAAACAGAGAGAGTTCTTAAGCAAGAATTCAGCTCTGCAGGAAACACTAAAGGAAGTTCTGTAGCCAGAAAATAAAAGAGAAGAGAGAGAGAGGCTTGGAGGACAGTGTAGAAGTGAAGACTACCAGAAAGGGTTACCAAAAAGGTAAAAAGGTGGACAAAAATAAGATATGACATATGAAAGCAAAAGGATACAATGGCTGAAGTAGGTAATGCCTTTACAGTAGTAACAGTGAATGTCAGTGGATTAAACTCCCCAATCAAAAGACACAGGATGACAGAATAGATAAGAAAACATGAGTCATCCATATGTTGTCTTCAAGAGACTCACCTTAGATCCAAGGATGCAAATGGACTGGAAGTGAAAGGTTAGAAAAAGATATTTCACACAAATTATTTCCTAGATATTAGTAATCAAAAGAAAGCAGGAGTAGCCATGCCAGTGTCAGAAAATAATAGACTTTAATGCAAAAAGTGATAAGAGATGCAGAAGGCCATTATATAGTAATAAAAGGGTCAATCTGACAGAAAGGAGTGGGTCATAAATATCTATACACCTAACCGGGGTGCCCCAAAATACATGACGAAAACTGATGAAACTGAAAGGAGAAATAGATGTCTCTACAATAATACCACTCACATCAATAGATAGAACAACTAGACGGATGAGCAACAAGGAAACAGATAACTTGAAAAATAAGATAAATAAGCTGGACCTGAGAGACATATACAGAACAATGCATCCCAAATCAATAGGTTATACATTCTTCTAAAGTGCTCATGGATCTTTTTTCAGGACACACCACATGTTGGGCCACAACATGGCGCTCAATAAATTCAAGAAGATTAAAATTATACAAAGCACCTTCTCTGATCATAATGGAATGCTGCTGGAAATCAATAATAGATGAGAAAGGGGAAGCTTTGCTAATATATTGAGGCCAACCACCACATTCTTAAAAAATCAGTGGGTCAAAGAAAAAGCTGCAAGAGAAATTAGTAGATATCTCAAGACAAATGAAAATGAGAACACACATCAAAACTTATGGGATACAGTGAAGGCAATGCTGAGAAGGAAATTTATAGCTCTAAATTAAAAAAGAAGAGCTCAGATCAAAGCACTAATTGAACAACAGGAGAAACTAGAATAAGAACAACAAATCATCCCAAAGCGATCTGAAAGAAAGAAATAACAAAGATTAGAGCAGAAATAAATGAAATTGTGGGTAAGTGTAGCTCAGTGGTTCTACCTACTGAAAAAAAAACTTTTTAAAAATACAAATGAGGGAAACGGACTTTGGCCCAGTGGTTAGGGCGTCCGTCTACCATATGGGAGGTCCGCGGTTCAAACCCCGGGCCTCCTTGACCCGTGCGGAGCTGGCCATGCGCAGTGCTGATGCGCGCAAGGAGTGCCTTGCCACGCAAGGGTGTCCCCCGCGTGGGGGAGCCCCACGCGCAAGGAGTGCGCCGGTGAGGAAAAGCCGCCCAGCGTGAAAAGAAAGAGCAGCCTGCCCAGGAATGGCGCCGCCCACACTTCCCGTGCCGCTGACGACAACAGAAGCGGACAAAGAAACAAGACGCAGCAAATAGACACCAAGAACAGACAACCAGGGGAAGGGGGGAAATTAAATAAATAAATAAATCTTTAAAAAAAAAAAATACAAATGAGATTTTTTAAAAAAAGAAAGAAATGAAATGAAATTGAGAACAACAACAACAACAACAACAAAAAAAAACTAGTGCAGAAAATCAACAAAACCAAAATTTGGTTCTTTGAGAAAATCAATAAAATCAACAAATCCTTACCAAAAATAACAAAGGAAAAAAGAGAGAAGATGCAAATAAATAAAATCAGGAATGTAAGTGGGGACATTATGACTGACCTCACAGAAATAAAAAGGATAATAAGAGAATATTATGAGAACATAATATCCAACAAAACAGACAACCTAGATGAAATGGAAAAATTCCTAGAAACACAGGAACTCAACAAACCAATCACAAGCAAAGAGATTGTCATCAAAAATCCTCCAACAAAGAAAAGTCCAGGACCAGATGGCTTCACAGTGAATTCTAACAAATATTTCAAGAAGAATTAATACCAGTCTGTTTAAACTCTTCCAAAAAATTGAAAAGGAGTGAAAATTACCCAACACATTTTATGAAGCCGACATCACCCTAATACCAAAGCCAGATAAAGATACTACAAGAATAGAAAATTACAGACCAATCTCCCTAATGAACATAGAGGCAAAAATTCTCAACAAAATACTTGCAAATAGAATCCAACAACATATAAAAAGAATCATACTTCACAATGAAATGGGATTTATTCCTAATATGCAAGGGTGGTTCAACATAAGAAAACCAATTAACATACCATACCATATTAACAAATCAACAGGCAAAAAGCCATGTGATCATCTTGATTGATGCAGATAAAACGTTTGACAAAATCCAGCATCTTTCTTGATAAAAACACTTTGAAAAATAAGTATATAGGGAAGTGGCTATTGTTCAAGCAATTGGGCTCCCAACTATCATATGGGAGGTTCTGGATTCAATTCTTGGGGCCTCCTGGTGAAGGTGAGCTGGCCTGCACAGTGAGCTGATACAACAAGATGATGCAACCAAAAAGAGACACAGAGGAAAGATGATGAGGGACACAACAAACCAGAGAGCTGAGGTGGTTCAAGCAATTGAGTACCTCTCTCCCACACTGGAGGTTCCAGGATTGGTTCCCGGTGCTTCCTAAAAAGAAAATGAGAGGGGAAGACAAACAGACACAGAGAATAGGCAGTGAGATCACAACAACAAGGCAGTGGGGGAGGGGGGGTGAATAAATAAAAATAAATCTCTAAAATAAAAAAAAATATATAGGTATAGAAGGAAAGTTCCGGAACATAATAAAGGGCATATATGAAAATTCCACAGCCAACCTCATCCTCAGTGGGGAGAGATTGAAAGCTTTCCCTCTAAGATTGGAAACAGGACAAGGATGCCCACTGTCACCACTGTTACTCGACATTGTGCTAGAAGTTATACTAGAGCAATTAGGGCAGAAAAAAAATAAAAGGCATCCAGATTGGAAAAGAGGAAGTGAAACTCTCACTATTTGCAGATGATGTGATCCTGTATTTAGAAAAACCCAAAAAACCTACAACAAACCTAATAAATGATTCAGCAAAATGGCAGGGTACTAGATCAACATACAAAAGTCTGTATCATTTCTATACACTAGTAATGAGTGAGCTGAGGAGGAAATCAAGAAAAAAATTCCATTTACAATAGCAACAAAAAGACTTAAATATCTAGGAATTAATTTAAGCAGGATTATAAAGGATCCGTATTCAGAAATCTACAAAACACTGCTAAAAGAAATCAAAGAAGACCTAAACAAATGGAAAGACATTCCATGTTCATAGATTGGAAGACTAAACTTTGTGATGATATCAATTCTACCCAAACTGATTTATAGATTTAATGTAATACCAATCGAAATTCCAAAAGCCTACTTTACAGAAATAGAAAAGTCAATTACCAAGTTTATTTATAAGGGAAAGGGGTCCCGAATAGCCAAAAACATCCTGAAAAAGTAGAGCGAAGTCAGAGGACTCATGCTCCCTGACGTTGAAGAGTATTATAAAGTTATGGTGGGGAAGCAGTTGTGGCTCAAGTGATAGAGCTTCTGCCTACCATATGAGAGGACCCAGATTCTATCCGTGGGGCCTCCTGGTGAAAAAGAAGAAGAGAAAGTGTGCCCGTGCAGCAAGCCAGTGTGAGTGCCCGGGTGGTAAGTGCAAGTGCCCATGTGGTGATCCAGTGCCTGCACAAGTGAGCCACGCAGCAAGATGATGATGCATCAAAAGAGAGACAAGGGGAGAGTCAAGATGAAGCAGCAGAAACCAGGAATTTTTAATGTAATGTTTTGTGTGATCTATTAACTTTAAAAAAAGATAATTAAATAATTTAATTTAATTTAATTTAAAAAGTTAAAAAAAAAAAAAAAGAAACCAGGAGCCGAGATGGTGCAATTGACAGGGAACCTCTCTCTCCATCAGGCGTCTTCAGGATCAAACCCTGCTGAATTCTAGAGCAGAGAAAATGAGCAGAGAAGACCACACAGACAGCAAAAACAGCAGGGTGGGAGGAGAGGAAGGGGGGGAAATAAATAAATAAAATAAATCTTAAAAAATGTACAGTGGTCAAAACAGCATAGTATGGCATAAAAATAGACACATTGATCAATGGTATTGAATTGAGAGTTCAGAAATAGACCCTCACCTCTCTCATCAATTGATTTTTGATAAGCCTACCAAATCCACTTTTCTGGGACAGAACAGTCTCTTCAACAAATGGTACTGGGAGAACTGGATATCCATAGTCAAAAGATTGAAAGCGTACCCCTATCTCACTCCCTGTACAAGAACTCAAAATGGAACAAAGACCTAAACATAAAAGCCTGGACCATAAAACTCCCAGAAGATAATGTAGGGAAACAGCTACAAGACCTTGTATTAGGTGGGGGTCTCTTAAACCTTACACCTAAAGCACAAGCAACAAAAGAAAAAATAAATAAATGGGACCTCCTCAAAATTAAACACTTCTGCACCTCAAAAGACTTTGTGGAGAAGGTAAAAAAGGAAGCCTACTCAGTGGGAGAAAATATTTGGAAATCATACATCCCACAAAGGTTTAATAACCTTGATCTATAAATAGACCGTACAAGTGAACAATAAAAAGACCAATGACCTGATTTTAAAAATGGGCAAAAGACCTCAACAGACATTTTTCTAAAGAAAAAATGCAAATGGTGAAAAAGCACATGAAAAATACTCACCATCACGGACTATTAGGGGAATACAAATCAAAGCTGCAATGAGATATCATTTCACACCTACAGAAGGGCCACTATTAACAAAACAGTAAAGTATAAGTGTTGGATGTGGAGAGATTGGAATGCTTTTTCACTGCTGGTGGCAATGTGGAATGGTACAGCCACTGTGGAAGGCTCTTCAGCAGTTCCTAAAGAAGTTAATGTAGATCTACCTATGACCCAGCAATAGGGCTATTAGGTATATACCCAGAAGAACTGAGAGCATAGACACAAACAGACATCTTCACAACAGTGTTCATAGTGGCATTATTCACAATTACCAAAAGATGAAAATGAACCAGGCGTCCATCAGCTATTGAATGGATAAACAAACTGCAGTATATACACATGATGGAATGTTATTATTCAGCTGTAAGAAGAAATGAAGTCATGAAGCATATGACAACCTGGATCAAACTGGATGATATTATGTTGCATGAAGCAAGCCAGACACAAAAGGATGATTTTGCTATTATGAGCGAAATAGAATGGGTTAATAACTAGAATATAAGTCACAGAGAAAGAAGGTGGTTAGGGAATGGAAAGTTGAGTTTTAATCTGTGCAGAATTGGTAAAAGTTATTTGGAAATATTTGGAAATGAATAGAAATGTTGAATGCACATCATAGGATTATATAGATATGTAGTGTATTTTTTATTGAAGTATATCATTCATACATGAACACACATAAACAATAAGTGTATAGTAAAGATTGTGAACTTACAAAATAAATATACATATCATCACACAGGGGTCTCATACATCACCCCTCCACTGACTATTTGCATTGGTTTGAAGCATTTGTTACAAACTATACAAGAACATCATCAAGATATTACTACCAACTATAGTCCTTATCTTACAGTTGGTGTATTTTCCCTCAACCCATACTATGTATTTTTTAATATATATTTTTGTTACAGATATTGTGAACTTGCAAAACAATCATACAAATGTGTAGATTTCCCATACAACTCCACACCCTGGTGGAACATTTGTTACAGTTATGAGATAATATCATCAGACTATTACCACCAATCATGGTCCATGGCATACATTTGGCACACTTTTTCCATATATCTCCATTATCAACACAGTACAGCTTGGCATTGATGCAAGAATATTGTAGTATTGCTGTTAACCAAAGTCTATAGATCACACCAATTGTAGTTTTCCCATGTTTCTCCATATTCCCATCACCCTGCAATAGTGATGTACATCTGCTCTAGCTCACAGAAGGACTTTCTGGCGTTTGTATCCTTAAACACAATTCTCAACTGCCTCTGGGTTCACTGTATTATTCAGTCCATAGATTATTCTTTAGCTTTCTTTCTATTGACGTTTACTTCCCCAGACTACCTTTTTCACTCACAATCCCATTTATAAACCAATTGCTACTCACTATAATATGTTACCACCAACTCTATCCATCTCCACACTTTTACAGTCAAGTTAATTAAAACTTCTATGTACAGTAAGCATCCATAGTTCTTCTCAACCCTCCCCTTATTGCTTTATAACCTATACTCTAGGTTTTAATTCCATGTGTTTATTATTTGGATTTAGTTCATATTAATAAGACCATGCAATATTTGTCCTTTTGTGTCTGGCTTACTTCACTTAGTATAATATCTTCAGGACTCATCGATGTTATCATATTTGTCCCAATTTCATTTCTTCTCACTGCAGCATAGTATTCCATTGTATGTATATACCACATTTTGTTTATTCATTCACTGGTGGATGGACACTTGGGTTGTTTCCATCTTTTGACAATTGTGAACAACACCACTATGAACGTTAGTGTGCCGATGTCTGTTCGTGTCATAGTTTTTAGTCTTTCTGGATATATTCCTAGTAGAGGAATTGCTGGATCATATGGCAGTTCTATATTTAGCTTCCTGAGGAACTGCCAAACTGTCTTCCCCAGAGGCTGCACCATTTAACACTCCCACTAACAGTGAAGGAGTGTTCCTATTTCTCCACATCCTCTCCAGCACTTACTGTTGTCTGTTTTTTTAAATAATGGCCATTCTATGCAGTGTTAGATGATATCTCATTGTTGTTTTAATTTGCATTTCCCTAATAGCTAGTGATACATAGGATTTTAATTAGTAGCACTAACATATGGGTATGACAGTAGGGTTTTTTTTGAAGATTTATTTATTTATTTATTTCTCTCCCCTTCCACCCTCCCCTTCCACCCTCCCCTTCCCCCCTCCTCCGCCCCAGTTGTCTGTTCTCTGTTTGCTGCGTGTTCTTTGTCTGCTTCTGTTGTCAGCGGCACGGGAATCTATGTTTCTTTTTGTCGCTTCGTCTTGTGTCAGCTCTCTGTGTGTGCGGCGCCATTCCTGGGCAGGCTGAACTTCTTTCGTGTTTGGCGGCTCTCCTTACGGGGCGCACTCCTTGCACATGGGGCTTCCCTGTGCGGGGGATACCCCTGCGTGGCAGGGCACTCCTTGCGCACATCAGCACCGCGCATGGGCCAGCTCCACATGGGTCAAGGAGGCCCGGGGTTTGAACTGTGGACCTCCCATGTGGTAGGCGGACGCCCTAACCACTGGGCCAAGTCCGTTTTCCTGTTTGTTTTTTGAGTACAGTGCTCTAATATTGATTGAAGTGATGAATGCAGACCTTGGTGATTATACCAAGTACCACTGATTATACACTTTAGATAAATTATATTGTTTATGAATAAAAAAATAATAGTGTGGGTTGGGGGGAAATACACCAAATGTAAGATGTGGACTATAGTTAGTAGTAATACTTTGATGATGTTCTTTTATAATTTGTTAAAATATTTCACAAAATGCAAGGTATTTGTGATGGGGTGATGTATGGGAGCCCTGTATGGTGTTATGCATGTTTTTAAAATAAGTTAACAACTTTCACTATACACTTATTTTCTTATGTGTTCCTATATGAATGATACACTTCAATAAATTGTTTTTAAAATGAAAAAAAGAAAAAACAGTGATAAGCATCCAAATTCAGGACAGTGGTTACCTCTGTGGAAAGTGGGGAAGAAGGTTCCGGGATTCTCTGGGGGAGGTCTTTGAACACCACCGGCAATGTTTTATTTTTTAAAAGTTAAGGCACTACTACAAAACACTAGGTATTGATGGAGATGACTAGTGGGTACACAAATGGTTGTTATTCCATTCTCAGAACTTTCCTATCTGTTGGATTTCATTAACAATACTAAAAACAACACAGAAGGTCACAGGTATTTGGGCAGAGCCAGGGCCTTTGTGAGTGCCCTGATTTCTAGGCTTTTCCCTCCTGAGATTCTCCTGCCTTAGTCCTGCTCTCTGTACTGTTTTGCTTACCGAAAGCGTATTCTTACAGTAATGTTAAGATTGCTCCATCCCTCTAAGACAAACTCTCCTTCTGCCCTTGTCCACTCTGGTCCCTCCATCCCTGCTTTCCACAAGTACCTCTTGCCAACCTCTCTGGAGCTTACCTCCTTCATAAAGCAAAACACCAAAACAAAATGCAAAACCTTTGTTTCTGTGTAGAGTTTAGGGTTGAAGAGAAATTCACACAGCTTGGGGTGATGCGGGGGAGGAGGAGAGGGGGACTGAAACTCAAATTTGTCTGAATCCTTAGTCTCTGCAAAACTGCATCTCACTATCTCTTCAACACCACACTTCAAAAATTACTGTCATAGATGCAAGCCCCCAATCTTTGTTATCCATTCCCAAATATTCTATGCTCTGGTCTGACTGATTTTGAGAAGGGTTCTTGACCTGGGGCCTACCTTAGAGTCTAGGGAGAGAACTCAGGAGATCTGTGATCTTGGATGGCAAAGTTACATATTTATATTAATTAACCTGTACGGAAATTTAGTATTTTCTCCAATTTTGAATACAGGCAACAAACTGCAGTAATAGTAGCAGTATCACCGTACCTGTGACTTTGTCATCAACGGAATTTGATGTTTTCCTATCAAATTACAGCTGTTGCTTACATCTCAAAATATTGTTTGTACTCATCACTACGTTGAGATTACAGTAGTTGGAAGCGGCTTGGCTCAGGTGACTGAGCTCCTGCCTACCACATGGGAGGTCAGTGGTTCGGTTCCGGGTGCCTCCTAGAGAAGACATTGAGTTGACGCGATGGGCAGATGTGGCGAGCTGGTGCAACAAGATGACTCAACAAGAGACATGGGGAAGAAAAGTATGAGGGACACACAAGGCAAGGGCAGAGGTGGCTCAGGTGATTGGCTACCTCCCTCCCACATTGGAGATCCTGGGCTCGGCTCCCAGTGCCTCCTAAAAAAACAAGGAAGATAAACAGGCACAGCAAAGTACAAACAACAAGGGGGTGGGAGAAATAAAATAAATCTTAAGTAAAAGAAAGAAATGACAGTAGCAATAAAATTGGCAGTTGTATCTTGTTAATTAATTTGTTAATAAACATTTATATTATACCACCTTTTAAAATACATTTTTATTATATTGTAATAATGGATTTCTTTTCTAAGCCTATGTATTTTTATGTTAATTTATGCATTTAAAAATCATTGTCTTGGCGGCAGATTTGGCCCAGTGGTTAGGGCGTCCGTCTACCACATGCGAGGTCCGCGGTTCAAACCCTGGGCCTCCTTGACCGGTGTGGCGCTGGCCCATGCGCTGTGCTTTATGCACGCAAGGAGTGCCGTGCCACGCAGGGGTGTCCCCGCGTAGGGGAGCCCCACGCGTAAAGAGTGCGCCCGGAAAGGAGAGCCGCCCAGCGCGAAAGAAAGTGCAGCCTGCCTGGGAATAGCGCTGCACACACGGAGAGGCGACACAAGATGACGCAACAAAAAGAAACACAGATTTCCGTGCCACTGATAACAACAGAAGTGGACAAAGAAACAAGATGCAGCAAATAGACACAGAGAACAGACAACGGGGGGGGGGGGGGGGGGACTGAGGGAGAGTGGGGGGGAGGGGAGAGAAATAAATAAATAATAAATAAATCTTAAAAAAAAAAATCATTGTCTTGAGAAGGGGTTCATAGGCTTCACCAGACTGCATGACACAAAAAAGGCTGAGACCCCTGACTGAAGGTTTCCTGAACTCGGGTGATGTTTCTGAGAGGTTGTTTTCTCCTGCCTCCCCGCAGGCCTCTCCAACGTCTGTGCATTTCTCCTCATTCTTCAAGGAATAACTCAAGGGTCTCCTCTTCAGCAGACTTCCCCAGACAAACTCCGTTCAGACTGGAACTTAATGACTGGAGGGCCAGTGACCCCTTGCCCGCGCCACCCCTACCCCTGAGCAGCCATCGCAGGGGTTGCTGTGCAGGGCAGCGCTATTTCTTTGGCAGTGCAAAGGGCTTCCTTTGCTGGGGATTCTTGATAGAGAAGTTGGCGGGGCCAAGTCAGCAGATGGAGGAGGGCCTTGGTGAAACTCCAGGTAGAAGAGCGCTGATTGCTTTGGGGCTCAGGTGACTGTGGAGAGCATAGAGCAGGGAAGAGAACTCCTTTTGCTGAATGGAATCTGGTGCTGTGCAGGAGACTGAGGCTGAGCCAAGGAGAAATCAATACAGGGGACAGGGTAGTGGGGCCAGGACTGAGCGAGCATGGGGGTTATACAGGGAACCGTTTTGTCCCTAGGTCTCCCTTAGACTGTAAGTTCCATGAAGGCAGGGATTTTATTGTTTGGCTCAGCACTCAGAACCTCAAAACTGAGCATGGTGACTGGCAAATGGTAGGTATTCAGTAAAAGTTTAATGAATGCGTAAATCGATGTGAGATCATACCTGGGGGGAGGAGTGTGTAGGAGCAGGGACTCCTGTGCAATGTGACTTAATTAGTATTCATTATCCTGACAAATATTTTTGAGTGCTTACTACGTGCTGTTCTAGGAGTAGACAACAATAAAAGTATAATTTACTATAAGTAAAGGTTACTGTTCTAGCAGTAAACAAAATAAATAAAAATCCTGGTTCTCACGTAGCTTACAGTATCCTGAGGAGACTCTGCAGATGGCAACACTGGACTTACACCTGACCTCTTGGCCAGGGTTAGGTATCCCTCTCTGAGCTCCCATAGCCCTTCACTTTCTTTCACCATGGAACTGACGACACTGGGATGGGATGTAATTGTTCGTTTACCCTAGACTGGGAGGTCCTTGAAACAAGACCATGTTCAATTCAGCCATGGGCCCCTGGAACCAGCAAAGGACCTGGGGTCAATGCCTTATGCTGAATGAATGGTGAGTAAATATCCAATGCTATCCATCCCTATCAGGAGGTGCAAAGACCCCAGCCTGAGGAACCTCAGCTCTTCTGGGAATAAACGCCCCTTCGCCTTTACCCCTTTTTTCTCCATGGTTCAAATACTCTCTACAAAAAACAAAAACAAAACAAAAAGCAAAAATCTCCTGTTCTCTGGGCTAGACAAAGTTATGAAACAACTAGATTAGGCACTGTGCTTGCTATGGATTAAATTATTTCATCCCACGAGGGAGATACTATCAGCCACAACTTTACAACTGAGGACATGCAGGTCCAGTAAGGAGACATGATTGACCTAAGATCACAGCCTGTAAGTGACTGAGCAGGGGCAGGGAACCAGGTCTGGTCCCCCCATGTCTGCGTACTTTGTGTGACACCAGACTTCTTGACACCAATTAGAAGGGTGGCCACCCCAGGAGACAAAGCAAGAACTAAGAGTGCAGTAAGAGTTAAAAAGAGAAAAGGCAGATTCAAAGACAATGGTGTTAACAATGTTCCATAGCTGCTGTTAGAAATGACAGGTTAAATGGGATTTGTGAGCATTTACCCAAACAGACCCCCTTCGAATCTATCTGGAGGACTTAAAATATTTGCTAATTACTTGATTACTTGAGTGTACTAGTCAGCCAAAGGGATACTGATGCAAAATACCAGAAATTGGTTGGTTTCTATAAGGGGTATTTACTTGGGGTAGGAGCTTACAGATACCAGCCCCTAAAGCATAGATTACTTCCCTCACAAAGTCTATTTCCATGTGTTGGAGCAAGATGTCTGCCGATGTCTGCCAGGGTTCAGGCTTCCTGGGTTCCTCTCTTCCCAGGTCTTGTTTCTCTCTGGGCTCAGTTCCTCTGTTTTCTCCACGAGGTCAGCTGTAGACTATCAGGCGAATGGCTCTGTCTCTCTCCCTGGAGTTTCTGCCATGTCTAGGGAGCCATCTCTATTCCTCTGTGTTCTTCTTCTGGTTCAGGTCCTCTCTTCCCAGGGCTTGCTTCTCCTTCCTCTATGTGCTTACTTCCCAGGACTCCAGCATCAAACTCCAAATCAAAACTGCAACATCAAAATCTCCAGCATCAGAAAGGTTCAACTCCGTCCTTTGCCTTGCCTTTTATCTGTGAGTCCCCACCCACCAAAGGGTGGGGAATCGATATGCTACTGACGTGGCCCAATCAAAGCCCTTATCATAATTTAATCAAGCCCAGGTACAGGCCAGTTTACAAACATAATCCAATATCTATTTTTGGAATTCATAACTATATCAAACTGCTACAACTGGTATACTTTTTTTTTTTAAGTTTATGAACTTGAACAGCTTTATGAAAAAGATTCTCCTAAGCTTAAAAGGACAACAACTTCCCTCTGAATTATCTTCTGGCTTTTGTCAACAGTAACCATCACCCCTGTCAGCTCTTCATTGCATCAAAGCATAGGTTACCTGAGTTAACTCTTTTATTAACCCTGGGAGGTCTGCAAGTTCAGCCATTTTACAGACGAGGAAACAGCACAGGCAGGGGAGTAAGTTGACCGAGGAGGCCCAGTTAGGGAGTGGCCAAGGCAGGATTTGAACTGGGCTGTCAAGGATCTTTGCTTATACTGCTGATAGTACACTGAAGCTTAAGTAGCTGTAAGAGTTCATACAGGTTCATTTGCAATGTACTTTTGTCCTTAACTTTATTTAATATGTACGTTTCCCTTGTCATTTTAGTTGATGATCTCTATTGTCCATCCACTTGTCATATTAATTGGTTGATTCCTTAATTCAACCGTTATTTATTGAGTCTGTCCACGTGAGCAGCCCTGGGCTGGACTGAGCCCGGGGCATCAGAGAGAAACCAAACCGCCTTGGTCCCTCTCCTCAAGGGTAGTAAATAGATGAACATATTGTATGAGCAGGGCTGTGGGAACCCAGAGCAGGCACCTAGCCTACCCAGAGCATCAGGGGAGCATTCCTGAGGTCGAAATTAGGTCTGGAAAGGTAGGTAGGATGTAGCAATTTTATTTCTTTAATATTGCCTATTAGAGTTAAATATTAGCATGGGCATTTGATGTCCATCTACTAAACACTATTGGTAGTGTGTTATTAGCTTTCTAGCCCTCTACCAAGCTGACATAAAAGGTTTATATAACAATCTTCTTTTTTTTTTTCTTTTTTTTCCCTTCCCCCTTTCCCGCCCAGTTGTCTGCTCTCTGTGTCCATTTGCTGTGTGTTCTTCTGTGTCTGCTTGTATTCTTCTCAGCAGTACCGTGGGCAGGCTGCACTTTTTTTGTGCTGGGCGGCTCTCCTTACGAGGCGTACTCTTTGCCCCTGGGGCTCCCCTATGTGGGGAACACCCCTGCGTGGCATGGCACTCCTTGTGTGCATCAGCACTGTGCATGGGCCAGCTCATCACATGATAAGAAGGCCCTGGGTTTGAACTGTGGACCTCCCATGTGGTAGGCGGATGCCCTATCCATTGGGCCAACTCCGCTTCCCAATAAATAACAATCTTCAGCACAAATGGCAGTAACTTCCATTTGTCCAGTGTTAGGTCGTTTACAAAACATTTTCACACTCCTTGCCTCATTTGCTGTCACATAGAGCTCTTTGAGAATGCTTTGTTAATATTCATGTGATTTCTCTTAATTGTTTTATATCTCTTAGCTAAGTTCAAAAATTATATTTAATTTTCCAAGAAGGTAATTAGTACAACATTCAAATTGTACTAATTGAGAATTACACTAATTGAGAATTAAACTAGGCTTCTAATTCTTTTTTTTTTTTTAACTTTATTTTTAAAGGAGTTTTAGATTACCAAAATACAGGGGATTCCCATATACCGAGCCCCTTCCCCCTCTCACATTTTCCCCTATTAATAACATCTTGCATTAGTGTGGTACATTTGTCACAATGATGAACAAATATTGAAGCATTGCTACTAACCATGGTCTATAGTTCCCACTTTGGATTACACTTTGCACCATACAATTTTATAGGTTTTAACAAAATGTATAATGGCCTGTGTCTATCATTGCAATGTCATGCAGAACAATTCCAGTGTCCCAAAAATGCCCCATGTTGCACTTATTCTTCTCTCTCCCTTCCCTCAGAACCTCTGGTGACCACTATCTTTATATCAATGTTACAAGTTCTTCCATTACTAGAATAATAATAAGTCTACTTTGGTCCATAGTTGCATCCCCCTTATGTTTGTTCATTCCTTAATCATGAGGATTTGGGGATGGTGATGCCCCCTATATTTCCCATTGAGGGGGGCTTATATCCCATTGGGCAGATGGATGGAACTGTCTTGCTTATAATTATAGACACTCTGTTTTTTGGGATGGGTGCTGTCTATTATCATCATTTTTTTAGTTGTCCTGGGCAGGTCCGGTAAACCAGAGAGTAGGTGTTGGCTACAACTCTGCTGAGATTTAGGGCTCAAATGGCATATGAACAGACTGAAGATTTCAGTCTCTGGGACCTATATTTAATGAATATAGTGCTAATTACAGGTTCAAATAAAAGGAGCCAGAAGAACTATGTATAGGGAAATTATAAGTGAGTCTAACGCTGTTACTTTGGGGAAATATAATCCAAGATAAGGCCCACCAATGGAGGGTTGATTTCCTGGGGTTGTGTGCCCTGCCTCTTAATGTCTAGACAGTCTGTACATCCCTTAGGCGCACCCCTGCTTGAGGCATTGTTTACTGTGACAGTCAGTGAGATCTGCCTGACAGGAGCATAAGTGACCTCCCGACTCACTTTGAAATCTCTTAGCCATAAAAACTCTTGTTTATTTAATATTTCCGCCGTTTGGTCAAGGTCTTTTTCCAAATGCATTGCTGGTTGGCACTCGGGAATAATGGCTCGATGCCAGGGAGGCCCATCCCCGGGAGTCATGTTCCACGCCAGAGGGATGATACGAGTTTATATGCTAAGTTTGGCTTAGAGAGGCCATATTTGAGTAACAAGGAGGTTTTCAGAAAGTAATTCTCAGACAATATGTATTATTAGGTTAAGTTTCAATTTTATAGGAATAAGGTTCTTGAGGACAAACATTAATATCAAGGGCCTGGCATATTGCTCTGTCCTCTTTCACTAGGCACTGCCCATGTACTCTAAAGAGTCTTGCTACTCTCTTACAGAATGTAGCAGGACTCCCCAGGATGAGAATTTAATATTTTGTTGGTTATTGTGTGGGTCTCCACCCATTGAGATAACATCCCATGACTAGATGAACACATTCATATTCAAAATCCTCACACATTCCCCCCCCACCGACACCTTGTACCAGTGATCCTCCCCTGCTATAGTTGTATCTTTCCTGTAATCAAAAACATCTCCAAAAACAAAGCCAAAAAAAAAAGTTTTTTCTTACATTGTGCTTTCATTGCCATGAGCTGTTATATTTTATGTGTTTATAATTTCTTCTGTATGTTCACCCAGTGTCTTCTTTTTTTACCCCCACTTTATTTTCAAAGAAGCTTTAGATTATAGAAAAAGCCACATTGAAAATATAGGGGAGGGAAGCAGACTTGGCCCAGTGGATAGAGCGTCCGTCTACCACATGGGAGGTCCGCGGTTCAAACCCCAGGCCTCCTTGACCCATGTGGAGCTGGCCCGTGCGCAGTGCTGATGCATGCAAGGAGTGCTCTGCCACGCAGGGGTGTCCCCCGTGTAGAGGAGCCCCACGCGCAAGGAGTGCGCCCCATAAGGAGAGCCGCCCAGAGTGAAAGAAAGTGCAGCCTGCCCAGGAATGGCGCCGCACACACAGAGAGCTGACAGAACAAAAAGAAACACAGATTCCCGTGCCACTGACAACAACAGAAGCGGACAAAGAACATGCAGCAAAGAGACACAGAGAACAGACAACCGGGGTCGGGGGGGAAGGGGAGAGAAATAAATTAATTAATTTAAAAAAATGTATTGTTTATTGTGTGAATCTCCACCCACTGAGAAATACCCTATGACAAGAGTAATACATTAATATTTCATAGAAGCATGCCCCAGGTGCACCCTTTCCCACACATACCCCCACCACAGACGCCCTGCACCAGTGACCCTCCCCTGCCATATTCCCCAAAAGAACATTCCCACAATTCTATTTTCAACCACAGACCTCCTGCTCCCTAGAGTACATCTGTTCCTTCTTCCAGCCCTTTCCTCAGATCCATGGGTAGTCCAACCCACCTGCCCCAACCCTGCTCACCCTCACATTCCAGTACCATTGACCCCTCTCATGTTCCTGTATCACCATCATCCTCATTCACTGCCAAAACACCCCCTTCCACCTAATCACAGGTTTTGCCCAGATTGAGCATCTGCTCACCACTCTCTACTCTCTGTCTCCTGGAACCCCCCCCCCCCCGATTCTATCTCTGTGTGTCTGCTCAATATGCAGAGGTCATATAAGTTAGGTCATGCAATATTTGTCCTTTAGCGACTGGCTTACTTCACTCAACATAAGATCTCCAAGATTCATCCATGTTATCACATGTGTCAATACTTCATTCCTTCTTACAGCTGAGTAATATTCCATTGTGTGCATATACCACCTTTTGCTTACCCATTCATCTGTTGATGGACACTTGGGTTGCTTCCAACTTCTGGCATTAGAGAATAATCTGTCCTCCACAATGGTTGCACCATTCTACATGCCCATCACCTGTGGATGAGTGTTCCTTTTTCTTCACATCCTCTCTAACACTTGCATGTAGTTTTCTGTTTTTTAAATAGCCACCAGTCTAATAGGTGTAAGATAATATTTCATTGTAGTTTTGATTTGCATTTCCCTAACAGCTAATCACGCTAAGGGTCTTTTCATGTGCTTTTCAGCTATTTGTATTTCCTCTTTGGAAAAGTGCTATTCAAGTCTCCTGCCCATTTTTAAAATAGGTTGTCTTTTTATTTTCAAGATGTAGGATTTCTTTACATATTCTAGATATTAGAGCCTTACCGGATAAGTGATTTCAACATACTTTCTTCTATTGAGAAGACTGCCTTTTCACTTTCTTGACAAACTCCTCTGAAACACAGAAGTTTTTAATTTTGAGGAGGTCCCATGTATCTGTTTTTTCTTTTGTTGCTCGCACTTTGGGTGTAAAGTTTATGAAACCATTTCCTACTACAAATCTCATAGATGCTTCCTTATATCACCTCTAGGACCTTTATGGCCTTGGCTGTTATATTTAGGTCTTTGATCCATCTTGAGTTAATTTTTGTTTTGGGCATGGGATAGTGTTCATCTCTCATTCTTTTCAATATGTATATCCAGTTCTTCCAGCACCATTTGTTGAAGAGGCTATTCTGTCCCAGTTGAGTGGCCTTGGTGGCCTTGTTGAATATCATTTGGCCATAAATGCATGGATCTATATCAGAACTCTCAATTTCGTTCCATTGTTTAGTATGTCTATCCTTTTGTCAATACCAGGCAGTTTTAACCACTGTAGCTTTGTAGTACACTTTAAAGTCAGGTAATGTGATTCCTCCAATTTCATCTTCCTTTTTTTTAAGATTTATTTTTTTATTTATTTCTCTTCACTTCTCCCCCGCCCCCCCCCCCCCCGCCAGTTGTCTGCTCTCTGTGTCCATTCACTGTGTGTTCTTCTGTGTCTGCTTGTATTCTTGTCAGTGGCACTGAGACTCTATGTCTCTTTTTGTTGCGTTGTCTTGCTGCGTTAGCTCTCCGTGTATGTGGCGCCACTCCTGGGCAGGCTGCACTTTTTATCGTGCACAGCAGCTCTCCTTACGAGGCGCACTCCTTGCACGTGGGGCTCCCCTACATGGGGAACACCCCTGTGTGACACAGCCCTCCTTGTGCGCATTAGCACTGCACGTGGGCCAGTTCACCACATGGTTCAGGAGGTCCTAGGTTTGAACCCTGGACCTCCCATGTGGTAGGTGGACACTCTATCAGTCGAGTCAAATCCACTTCCCCATTTTTCTTTTTCAATATGTTTTTGGCTATTAGGGGCCCATTGCTCTTCCAAATAAATTTCATAATTGGCTTTTCCAGTTCAGTGAAGAACGGTCCTGTAACTTTTTATTGGGGATGTGTTAATTTTATAAATCAATTTGGGTAGGACAGACACCTTAATGATATTTAGTCTTCCAATCCATGAACATGGAATATTCTTCCATGTAGTTTTCTATATACAAGTCCTTTACATCTTTGATTAAGCTTATTCCTAGATATTTGATTCTTTTCATTGCTATTGTAAATGGAATTTTTTTTCTTATTTCCTCCTCAGATTGCTCATTATTAGTGTACATGTAATTTACACTACATTTTTTTGTGTGTTGCCTGTTGATCTTATATCCTCTGGCTTCTAACTGCCAATCCCATCCTCTCTCTGGATCTCAATTTCTGCTACTATAAAATGGGCATGTAAAGGAAATTTAGTATTAAGGATTTAATGAGATAATGTATCTTAGACACCAGCATAGCACCTGGCTCATTAAAGATCAGTTCTTCTAATAAGGCCTATAATGTCCATTGTATTAGTCAGCCAAAGGGGTGCTGATACAAAATATCAGAAGTCAGTTTGCTTTTATAAAGGGTATTTATTTGGGGTAAAAGCTTATAGTTACCAGGCCATAAGGCATAAGTTACTTCACTCACCAAAGTGTGTTGCCACATGTTGGAGCAAGATGGCTGCTGACATCTGCAAGGGTTCAGCCTCCCTCCTCCCTTCTTCCTGGGGCCTCTGCCGTGTCTAATGGAACCCTCTCTCCTTCCTCACTTATATGCTTCTGTGTCTGTTTACTTCCCGGGCTCCAGGATCAAAACTCTTTCTTCCCTTCTCTGTGGTATGGTTTCTCTGTGAGTCTCCACCCACCACTGGGCTACTGGTATGGCCCAATCAAAACCTTAATCATTATTTAATCAAGTAAAAGTGAAACCTCTGAATCCAATATAATCTAATATGCCCAGAGGAACAAACCAGTTTACAAACACAATCCAGTATCTATTTTTGGAATTCATAAACAATATCAAAATGCTACATCCAACTTACTGTGATTCAAAGAATTTAAAAATAGTCCAGCCTAAATTTGTGTGCCAAGTCTCCCAAAGGGATGCTTTCAGAGAGAGAGAGAGAGCTCAAAGCAATCTCCTTAACAGGGTTGGGGGTGGGGGGGGGGGGGGAGGGGGAAACGTCCACAGTTAATCAGATGGTAACAAGCAAAGGACCACGTTTTGATACTGTCGTTTTGACCCTGAGTTTGTTTTGATGAAGTTGCAGGAAAAAAAATTAGAGGTGGTAGAAATAAAATAATCAACACAAAATAAAACTGACAATAGCTTAAATTACATGTGATAAATTTATTATGGATGGAAAAGAAACTGAATGATCCCATCTTTGTTGGTAACATTGAACAGTGCAAACCTGACCCCTGGGAAAATTTCACTTGGTAGAAATAATCAACACAAAGTAAAACTGACAATGGCAAAAATTGCTGTAGGAAAGGTGGACTTGGCAGAAATAATGACTAGGAAAGAAATTTCATAAGGGCTGAAGCAATAATCAGTAAAATTCTATACAGATACCCCTCCTCAATCAAGACAGTGGCATGACAAGCTTCAGGGTTCTGTCTGTCCAGAGAGCTTTGAACAACCAGCAAGAAGTAGCAGAAATATCTTTCTCAAATCTCCAAAAACAGTTCAAGATTGCAGTAATGGGGTTAGTGGCAACTCAAGAAAAAGTCTACTTAAAAGCAGTAGGAGGAAAAAAACTAAAAACGGGAAGGGAAGGGAAGGGAAGGGAACGGAACGGAACGGAACGGAACGGAACGGAAGGGGAAAAACAAAAAAGCAGTAGCATCTCATGGTATCCTGGTTGACCCCTCTCCAACACGTTATTACCAGCTAAGCACAGAACCTGCCTGCATTCCCAGTCTGGATCCCTGGTCCTGGTTCTGGAGGGAGCAGAGTAACCCTCATGCACATACTGGGAGCACGTATGTCTGGCCTAATAAGTCTGATGGTATCTTAAAGGATTCACAGTCCCAGAACTTGCCCTGCATGTGGAAGGTGGCTCACAAAGCTCTCCTACAGAATGCTGTGGGACAGCACTTAAGTGGTTGTCTTAGTTTGCCAAAGGCTGACAATGCAAAAACACCAGAAATGGGCTGGTTTTTATAAAGGGGATTTATTTGGAGTAAAAGTGTACAGTTCTGAGGCTGTAAAAATGTCCAAATCAAAGTATCTATCAGAGATACTTTCTCACCAAAGGGGAGATCTTGGAGTCCTGCCATGTGGTGAGGCAAGATAGTGGGCCTGCCAGTCTCTCTCTACTTTCTTCTGGAGCTCAGCTGTGGGTAATTGAGCATCTCTCCCTGGGCCTTTAATCCTTGAGCCTCTTGGGGCTTCCCTGTCTTCTGCAGCTATAGGCAAATCTGAGTCTTCTCTCTCACATGAGTGGTTCAGAATGGTAGAGAACTCTTTTCTGTGTGTTTCCTTCCAGTTCTCAGTTTATATAAGACCCAGCAAGAGGTTGGAGACCCAACATGGGTCACGTTTCACTGATGTAGTCCAATCAAAAGTCTTAAAGTGATCTAATCAAGTTCCCTTCACTGAATTTAATGCAGTCAAAGGGCCCCAAACCCACAGGAATGGATTAGTTCAACATAATCTTTCCTGGTATTTGCAAAATTCAAACTGTCACAGTGGCTGGCTGTGGGATAGCACTGTGCTTGAAGACACTGTTTCCTAGGGAAGAGGAGACAGTCATACTCGTGTAACTGGGGAAATTCCTAGGGCCAAACATATATGCCCAAGACAACATGCATATGCAGAAAGAACAAGGGAGGCCCCTACACTTAGGCTTGGAGCTATTCTATAAACTCATTGTATGGATAAACTGTTAAGGAGAGCACAGGTCAATCTGCAGAAATTAGGGAAAGTGTACGTTTTCAGTTTTTCTGTTAGCTCCTGATATTCCAGGAAAGCTCTGTCATAACACTAGCTAGATACAATCTTAAGGAACAGATGCCTCAGAATCTAAATTCCAGCAATAACACGCTAAAATATCAAATTGTCTTGGTCTCAACAAAAGATTACAAAACATACAAAGAAACAGGAAGAGATAGTCCAAAGAATAAATTAAAGCATTAGAAATTATCAATGAGGAGGACCAGACCTAGGACATAGCAGAAAGGCATTTAAAAAAATCATCCTAAATATGCTCAAAGAGCTAAACGGAAATATGGACAAAGAACTAAATGAAACCAGGAAAACAACAGATAGAAAACAAGAGAATATCAATAGAAAGATGGAAATTATGAAAAATAGAACTGAAGACCACAGTAATAGAAATTAAAAATTCCCTAGAGGGGTTCAATAGCAGATTGCAGCTGGCAGAAGAAACAATCTGAAGAAAGAAACTTGAAGATAAAGCAATTGAAATGATCCAGTCTCAGAAGAAGAAGGATAAAGAAAGAAGAAAAGTAAACAGAGTGTGAGGAACCTGTGGGACACCATCAAATATACCAACATGAACATTGTGGGAATCCCAGAAGGAGAACAAAGAGAAAGGGGCAGAGAGAATATTCAAAGAAATAATGGCAGAAAACTTCCCAAACTGAACAAGACATGAATATACACATCCAAGATGCTCAATGAACTCCAAACAGGATAAACCCAAATAGACTCATTCCGCACCTTGTTATAGTCAAACTATTGAATGCTAAAGATAAAAAGAATTCTGAAAGACCAAGACAGAAGCAACATGTCATGTACAAGGGAGCCTCAATATGATTAAATGCCAATTTCATATCAGAAACCCTGAAAAATATTTAAAGTGCTGAAAGCAAAAACTTGCCAACCAAGAATTCTCAATCTGGCAAAACTGTCTTCCAGAAATGAGGGAGAGTTTAAGACATTTTCAGATAAACAAGTCTGAGAGAATTTGTCACTAGACCAGCTATATAACAGATACTAAAGAGAGTACTGCAGGATAAAAGGAAAGGTCAGATTGATATCATATGAAGAAATAAAGATCTGGTAATAATGACTGGGATAAATATAAATGCCAATACTATTGTATTTTTGGTTTATAACTCGCTTTTTACTACCCAATCTAAAAGGAAAATGCAATGATGAATCAATGGTTTTGGACTCTTAATGCATAAATACATAATTTGTGACAAGAACTATGTACAGGTGGGGGGCAGAGGAGTAGGGGAACATAGTTCATGTATGCTATTGAAATTAAAATGAGATTGTTATAGATTTAGGATGTTAACTTTATGCCCTACAAAGAAATATCAGAGAATATGCAACTCATATAGACAAATAGTAGAGTACAGGTCATCAGGGGTAGGGGTAGGGATATTGGGGAGTTAAGGAAAAATTTTGGGGTGAAGGGAATGTTCCAGTAATGGATAGTGGGGAGGGTACTGCAACATCATGAATGTGATTCATCCCACTGAATGGTATGTTTAGGAAGGTGTGGGATGGGAAGCTTTATGTTTATGTTAAAAAAAAAAAAAAGAAATAAACTAAAGTGATGATGAGAATGAAATGCAATACATGATCCTGGATAGGATCTAAGAATGGAAGAGAAAGGGTTGAAAGGACATTAGTAGGAAATAAGAAAATATTGGAATAAAGAATCTAAACTTCATACTAATGTTAAATTTCTTGAACTTGATAATTGCAATTAAGATGATTAAATAAGTGATTATCTTTTTTTATAGGAAACATACATGGAGGTATTAGGTGCTCAAGGAGTATGATATGTGCAACCTACTCTCAAATGTTGAGAAAATAGAGAAAGGGAATGAGAGAGAGATAGATAGGTGATAGAATGATATGGTAAAGATGGAAAAATGTTAAAATTGGTGGAGCAGAGTATCTGGGAGAGTAGGGGTAAGCTGGGGTCCTCTGTATGGGGCTTGTATTATTTTTGCAACTGTCCTGTAAATTTGAAATTATTTCAAAATAAAAGGTTTAAAAATCTAAAAAATTTCAATAAAGACAAAAGATAATTGAAGAATTGACTCTCATAAGTTATAGAGAAAATAGATCTTGATGAAAATTCAATATAGAAATAATATAGAAAAGTTAGAAATTGTGCTATACAGAAAATTTATCAAGGAATTAAATTGGTTTCAAGATATTAATTCTTTTAATACTTTCTTAATGGAATCATTAATGTTCTATAATTCTGAGTAAGATATTTACATGCCATGATTTGGCAGGAAATTGGAGAGAGAATTCTGAAATTAGCGAAGGGTCTGGACAATCTTCCAAGTACTTTCACACCTATGTCTTATTGGATTCTCTTAAAAGCCTTATGAGAGTCAGGGCAAGAATCACTCCTTCCATTTTTACAGATGTGGATGCTGAGGTTCAGGAAAGTTAAGACGCTGTGAAGCTCACTCAGTGTGTTCACGGAGAGGTCTGGTTTAGGATCCAACTCCCAGATTGTAGTTCATAACGTTTCCTCATACCTATTCCTGTAAACTCAGATAAATGTTTTTAATTCGCTGGACAGACTAACACCCTTCTAATTTTGAGCTCCCAGGCCCCGCTTTCTGCCCCTGGGAAAAATAGAGAAAAGGAGGAGAAGAAATAAAGGGTTTAGAAGATGATCAGTGCCACACCTAGAGAGCGGAAGGGACTTGCCCACACAGCACTTTCTTCACTATGCTCAGGAAAGGGAGCAGACGGATTAAGATTTTAAGGCTGAAAGAACCGGATGAAAAAGGAGCTAGACAGTGTGAAAAAGATAGTGCCTGATGTATTTGGATAAAATGAGTCCCAAGGGGTAGGAGTGTAAATGGAGGGAGGTGGAACAAAGCTGGAAAGACAGGCTGCAGCAGGACTGTGGACAGTTGTCTTCTGAGCTAGGTAGACTGGGTTTTCTCCTGTAGGCCCTGTGGTTCCCCAGTGGGCTGGGTAGTGGAGCTTGAATATCCTGGTGTTAGTTGCAGAACAGCAGGAAATACTGACATATTAAATTGAAAATACTGTTTTTGAATACATGATTTATGCTAACTCATTGATAACCTGCTACTGTATTCTAGCAGAATTGGACAGGACACACAGGTACCAGAAAAAGGAAAATTCTACCTACTAGCTTAATTTTCTTTTGAACATAGTGACCACTATTATTTGTTTTAATAGTGGGACTGTTGAGCTCACAAAAAAATCAGACAGGTATATAGTTCTGGAGCACGACTGATGACGATGGAAAACTTTTAGGCTGCCTTAGATTTTGAAATGCGATTTTTTGAAACTAGTCATAAAAAAAAAACAAAAAACCCCACAACTCCTTTTAAGCAATTCAGTCGACAGGAAAATAAAAATTACTTGAAACTGACACCCTGCCCTCAAAGACAATCACCAAATAATATTTTGGGGAACCTCTTTCCTAAAATCCATGTTTATTGAATATTGTTTCAAATTTTGCATAAATTGAGCCATTCTAAATATGCTGTTTTGTAATAAAAATTCCCTTTAAAGTAAATTGTGAATAAACTTTCCATGTCAATAATAGATGTTTATCATTTTTAATGGCTGCTTGGTACTTCACTGTGTGTATATTTCATAATTTAATCCTCCCATTGGTGGACATTAAGTCTCCACCACCCCCCCCCGTAATCAATAATCTCATATAACAACCTTGTCCAGTCATCTTTTCCAAATTGTTCTATTATCTTTTTAAGGTAAATCCTTAAAAGTAATGGCGCTGGGTCAAAAAAAAAAATTCCCTTTTTTGCATTTGGATCCAAATTGCGAAATCGTTGGCAGATTTGCCGGAGACCAGTGAGAAAGCTGAGGCATTAGTCCTGGTTTGTAAAGTAAACCAGGATGACAAGGAGAGTACAGGTGATCTAGCCCATCTAGGCCTGTCCTAGGGCGGCTGGCATATTCCTTCCCTTTTTCCTCTTTTTCACTTATTTTTCCTAACATGGAGGAAGAAATAAGAACTGCATCTCCCAGCATTTCGCAGGGGCCACACTTCTTGGGAACTGTAGTACCGGGTCTGAGAAAGGTCCGGAAAGCGGGCCCGAGGCTGCGGGGAATGCTGGGAAACGTAGTACGGCGAGAGGCCGTATTTTGTGTGTGTTTGTGCGTGGCTGTGCGCGTGTACGTGCGCGCGCGGGTGGGCAGGTCGCGGGAGCGGGGGAGCGGGGGGGTGGGGGGGGTGGGGGGGTGGGGGGGTGGGTGGGGTGGGGGTGGGGGAAGGGGGGTGCCGGCCGCCTGGAGATGCCGCTGCAGGACGACCTGACTTCCTTCGCTTGAGCATTGCGCATCCACCAAAGCCGCCGGCCGATGGCTGACTACCCTATTGTGCGTGACCAAGGAGGCTGCAGCGCCTCCGCCCCGGGCGCGCGGCAGCAGGTCCAGGCCGCGCGCGGGCTGAGCACGGCATGCCGGGAGTTGTAGTCCTAGCGCGCTGAGCCTGAAGGACGTGTCGCGGCGCCGCGCCCGCTCCTCCTTCCCCGCCCTTCTCGGCAGTCTCCCGCCCCCTCCCTCCGCCTCCTCCTCCCTCGCCCGCAGCCGAGCGTCCCCTCCCCCCACCCGTCGGGCTGCTCGGCGGCTACTGCAGAGGCTTCCGAGCTGAGTCGCTGAGGAGGAGGCTCCGGGTCCCTGCGCGCCATCCGCCACCCTACTGGACACCGGCGAGGGAACGAGAGCGTCGCCGCTGCAGCCGCCAGAAAAGACAAGGGCATCGCCGTCTCAGCCCCCGCCGTTCTCGCTTGCAGCCGCTCGCTGGTGAGGACACCCCCTCCCCCTTCCCCTGGTCCACTCGTCCGGAGCCTGGGCTGGTGGTACTGGGGAGAATGAGAGTGGGGGCTACAGAGCCCCCGGGCGGGTTGGGGGGAGGGGGTTGAGGTCGGGTTGAGGTGGCGGGCTGGCGGGGGAGACTTGTCTAGGAGCGGACTGGGGGTGGGGTGAGGGTGGGACCAAAGCGGGGTGGGGGGGGGGGGTGACAAGGGAGGGGGACTTCTAATGGGAATGCCCTGAGCTGGGACAGGAGGTACGGGGTAGAGGGTCGGATCCGGGGTAGAATTGGATGGCCTGGGGCGAGGTGAGAGATGAGACTGAAGTGGGGTGGCCTTTAATGGGGGAGGGGACTGATTGAAGGAGGTGGATTTGGGGTTGGCATGGAGAGTTGACAGCTTGGGATTCGAGCCGGGGTGGGAGGTAGGGAAATTATTTCAACAGAGAGTGGAATGTACAGGGTTGGGACGGACCCTGGGGGGTGTTAATTCAGGAGGGAAGCGGGGCCGACCTGGGTCAGGCTGATGGAAATGGTAGGAGCTGGGGCTGAGACACTTGGCATGGGTTGAGACCTGATCCTGAAGTGGGCATTTGCCATCAGAGGGTGGTGGAATTTGTTCAAATTTATGAACTAGCAGGGCTTGGGATAGAGCAGAGGGGATGGAATTTGAGGTTTTCCTGGGGTCGGCTGTTGGAAGTTGGAATAGGAGCACATAGGGTCCGTAGGACTTTCAAAAAGGGGAGTGTGATGGTGACCTGGCAGGAGGAGGGGAAATTGGAAATTAGGTCCAAAATGGACTGACAGGGTTTGACAATGGAGTGGGGCACACTGGGGTGGGATTTAGGGTGATCTTGGAACCGTTGGAAGGGGCACGAGGGCTCCTTAGTGCAGGGTCCAGGCAGAGGGCACAGAAGAAGAGGTGGGCTGAACTCACTGAAAGAATAGTGGCAGGTGTTGAGCACTTGTAGGATGGTATGTTGAAGACAATGTTCCTTGCCCAAGGTGGACGAGGGACTTTTGGAGAAGGAATGTCTGAGACAGGCTGGTAGAAGTGTGGTTGATGATGGTGAGGTGGCAAAGAGGAAATTTAAGGAGTTGGGAGACCTGGAGTTGTGGGTATAGATGGATCAGAGAAGATGGAGAGGGACAGTGAGTAATGCTGGGAAAAAGAGAACTGGATAATTCTGGAGAGGAAGGTTTGAGATGGCCTCCAAGAGACACAAGAGTGTTAGGAGTTGGAACAATTAAATGGACATCTTTGGTGGCTGTGGTTGGACAAGGGGACATATTAGAGGTTTGTTAGAGGGGACTTTGCAGGGAAAAGAAGATGCATTATAAAGACTCTTTCCGAGAGGACCTCTTAAATGATAATTTCTTCTTTTTGTTTGTTTTATTTATATTAGTGTTATATTTGGAAGTAGAGGCAACCCAGAGGATCAAGTTGAGAGGCATTTCTTTTAGGTTAGAATTAAGGAAGGGGGTTGTTTTCTTTCTCTTATTCATGTATAACAAAAAGAAAGTTGCGGGGGAAAAAACGCACTCCCAAACTCAAGGTTGGGTAAAGATGAAAATGGAGTGTGATCGTTGTCTTTCTGTCTGATGTCTCTGCCTTCTTTTTTCCCCTCCCCCCTGGTGCATTTAAATACTAGTCCTGGAATTTGGAATTTAAATAGACTTAATGAGATTGAGGTTGTTAAGGGAGTATTCCTTGGTTGGGAACTAATGAATGAGACTGAAAAATATGAGGTTGGATTTATTTTCTAGTCAAACAGTGTGCATATGTGGAAAGAAAGAGCTTAGACCTTTTTTTTCCTCCTCTTAAAATTGATTGCTTGAAGACTCCATTTATTGGTGTCCTGGTTTGCAAGGCAATTAGGCCCATCATTGAATTGTGGGCTAATAATCCTGAGATGAGTCTTGGCACCACTCCTTTATGTAAACAGAGAGAAGACAGGAAATATGGAAATGTCATAAATATTCATTGATGAGGTGGTTTGGTAGTGATGGAGTTTTTCATTTGATTTTCTTTTGCCATTGCTTGATAAGATTTAAAATAATTGGCCTGTATTTCTATAGATTGAGTTTTCTCCTGAAAGAATTCAGGTGATCAGAATTTTGTCAGATGTAGATAAATAAGCATAGAGTCATTTTTATTTTATTTTTGGGGGGATGGTGTTGGTGTAGGCATATTGCATTAACTACAGAAACAGTATCTCCATCTATTCATCAGAAATTTGGTTTAAAGCTTAGTGATATGTTCATTCTCATGGCAGAATGGCTATGATGGAAGGTGGAGGGGGGTAGGAATGGAGGAAACATCTTGTAAAACATTTTTTTAAATTATTATTTTTTAATGTATTTTTTGTTTATTTTTAAAAGATACTTAGATTACATAAAAGAAATAAGGGATTCCCATATGCCCCACTGCCCACACCTCCCACTTTTCCCCACATTAATAACTTCTTTCATTAGTGTGGTACATTCATTGCAATTGATGAATATATTATGGAGCATTGACACTAAGCGTGGATTATAGTTTACATTGTAGTTTACACGCTCTCCCACTTAATTCTCTAGGTTATGGCATGATATATTATGGCCTGTATCTGTCATTGCAGTGTCATTCAGGTCAATTCCAAGTCCTGAAAATGCCCCCATATTATACCTCTCTTTCCCTCTCCCTGACTTCAGCACCTTCAGTAACCACTGGAGGAAACATCTTTAGAGAAACAGTTTTTCAGCCTTAATCATATTAACTGCAATATGTTAAACATGAAGTTGGTTGTTGTTTAGAGCTCAGACTAAGGAAAAATGGGGAAGGATTTAAAGAGGATAAAATCACTAATTGGATCAAAATAACTTTTTTTGTTCAAGCTTCAGAATTCAGCAAACAAACAAACAATTTTCCCTGGCTTTTACAGTTGAGCACATAAAAATATCCAATACTTAGAATTGTTTTTTTATTTGGCTCCAAAATGGGCAGAATGATGGAATGTTAGGCTTACCTTTGGAATTGAAAGTGTTTTGTTATGAAGAAGCTTTCTGTATTACAATAAAAAATCAAGTTTGAGCAGTTACCTGTAATTCGATGAGTGTAATCTAACTAATGCAAGCAATTTTGCTATTAACTACTTTGGGGTCTAGACACTGCTTTTGTGGATCTGCAGGCTTGATCTAGAGGTGGGTGAAAGCTCAAAATGAAACGTAATCATCTAGGAAAAATGTTTTGGTGGATTTTTTTTACATTTTAGAGCTGTGGTCACTTGTACAATAGAAATGTATATAATTAGTATCTTTACCTCATCTGATCCACCAGATAAATCTGGTGAGGAGGGGAGAGCAAGTAGAGTAGATAGGTGTCCTGGTAGAATGAATGGCTCATGATTTTAGGAATAAAAAGTCCTAGGTTTAAATCCCAGCTCCACTGCTTAATAACTGAGTGATTTCAGTAAAGTCATTAAAAACCTTTCCTACTTCACAAAGCTGTCAAGAGGAACTTATCAGCTCAAGTATATGAAACCACTTTAGGTCCTGAAAACACTGTTCATATATGGAATATTCGTTCAATGTTTCTTTATTTCATGTCTGCTAAGTGCCAGGGGAAATGAAAGTGAACAACAGTAATAACAAAAAAACAGTTTTCAAGGAGCTTTCAGTGTCGTAGGAGAGAGAGACAATTTAAATATAGTGTGAGGGAAGTGGACTTGGCCCAGTGGTTAGGGCGTCCGTCTACCACATGGGAGGTCCGCGGTTCAAACCCCCGGCCTCCTTGACCCGTGTGCAGCTGGCCCATGCGCAGTGCTCGCGCGCGCAAGGAGTGCGACCCCATGCAGGGGTGTCCTCGCATAGGGAAGCCCCACGCGCAAGGAGTGCGCTCTGTAAGGAGAGCTGCCCAGCGTGAAAGAAAGTGCAGCCTGCCCAGGAATGGAGCGGCACACACGGAGAGCTGACGCAGCAAGATGACGCAACAAAAAAAAGAAATACAGATTCCCGTGCCGCTGACAACAACTGAAGCAGACAAAAACAAGAACACGCAAATGGACACAGAGAACAGACAAGTGGGGTGGGGCGGAGTGGAGAGAAATAAGTAAAATAAATCTTTAAAAAAATCCATGTGTATAGTGTGAGAAGTGAGGCAAAAATAATGTGGTTAAGAGTATGGGTTTAAAAAAAAAAAAAAAAGAGTATGGGTTTAAAGTCTATCCACCACTTATTACTACTTGTATGACCTTGGGCAAAATTGTCTTATCTGTTAAATGGGAATAATAGAACTAATCTCATAGGGTTGTTTTGAGGATTAAGCAAAATAATCCATTAAAGCATTTAACACAGTGTATGTTACAGAGTACACACTGTTAAAAATGTTGGTTTGTTGCCATTAGTTTTAGGGATGTATGCAGAGACTAGAATGTTAAGAGCCAGGTGAGCCTTAGCAATGAGTTCTTAGTGTTATGATGTTTTACTATTAATTTTTCTATTATTTATTAAGGAGGTATTTTGTGTTATTATGATCTCACAGTTATCTGCATATTTGCTTGTTTGTGCTTTAGTATAGGAACTTTAAACAGTGAAGGATGAGACAAATGTTAGCTCTTAGTTTCCTCTCTATAAAATGAGAAGAAAAATTATACTCTGAAAGATTAAATAGGTTGCTGAAGGTTACACGGTCAGGAAGTGAAAGAGTCTGGGTTGTATCCCAGAAATTCCGATTCTTCAATTCTGTTTATATCTTCTTTTTAAATAGGGAAATAAGCCTTATATATAAAAATATGCATATAACAAAGATCTGCAATTTAAATTATAATAACAAATTGAAGCCCAGCGTACTCACTACCCAGTTTAACAAAAAGGATTACTGATACCTTTGAAGTCTATTTTGAGGTCCTTTCTGGTAAACCTCCCTCCTTCCCTGTCCCTCAGAGGTAAACAACTACTTTCCTGAATTTTATGTGAATCACTCCCTTGCTTTTCTTTATATTTTTACCAAGCAGGTGCATATCTCTTAAGCAATGTACGTTTTAAATTTGCAACTATATAAATGAAATCATAGTGTAGGTATTCTTCTGTGACTTGCTTTTTTCATGCTTATTTATTTCACTTTTTCATGTTACCTTATTAAAAGACTTTTATTTTTTCTATCATTAAAATAAGATATGTGCATGTTAGAAATTGGAAAATACAAAAAAAGTAAAAGGAAGTAAAAAATTATTGTTTATATCTCATTATCCAGTAGCATTTTATGTTAATGTATTTATGATATACTAAAGGATATGAGTAGTCCAGGTAGCAAGAAGAAACCAGTTTGTACTTATGGATGACCACATTACCCAATGTGGATCAATCATACTTGGAAATAGGAGTGGGAAGGGGACAGTAGCAGCTTTTCTGAGCTCTGGAAGAGCACAATTTTGGAGCGTTTTTCTCATTGGCAGGAGTTCCTTGTATGCTGGATACTAATTCTTGGCTATACTGGCTTGGGACTTCATGTCATGTTTTGGCAAATCCTTTAACACTTTTTGGTCAGGATTTTTGTGCATCTTTCCCTTTGCAGAAAGGCAGCCTAGTACATTGGTCTTTGTTTGATTGTACAGGAAGGTCTGTCATCTCATGTACAGAGGGAAATTGAGACATCTCTCAGAAGCTCAGCAACTTAGACTTCAAGAATTTTCTGTCCAACGGCTTGAAATTCAAATTCATTAATAATCTGTTTGTGCTTCAGTTTACTTTTTAGTAAAATGGGGTGCAAGTGAGATAACAAATGTGAAATGCTTTTTAAACTGTGAAGGGTTGAATAAGTTTTTCTTTTTAAATCCTAATTTATGAAACTGAAATCAGGGCACTGCAAAAAGAGGCAAAAACCTTGTCATATTTGATTTGTTGCCTTTCTGAAGAGGTCTTTCAGTGGAGAGGAGGGAATACATGAAGATTCTCCCTTGAAACTTGAAAATTGTTGGATATGGAGGGTTGGGGAAGGTGTTAGAGCATTTTCTCCTAGTGAATTTATGGGACCCAGATACGCATTTACTGTTTTGACTAGGTCAGATGAAACAGTTGAGTCTTTATTGAAGTGGAGAGTGCAGTATGAACTGCTGTTTATTAGCCTGACAAAAACAGTCATTTCCCTCCTAGTTTTTTTTACTTGTAACTTATTACAGAGACAGTGATAGAGTGAGAAGTATTATTTGTACATAACATAAAAGGGTGATAATATGGCACTGTTGGGTTGATGTGAGGATTAAGTGAAATATGAAGGGCAAAGTACTGAAACACTAACTGGCACATATGGAATTGGTGCTTACTATGGTAGTGCTTACTATTATTATTTTAATTTTAATTTTACTTGTGAATAGTTTAAATCCAGTTTCCTCCAGGGCTATGTATCTCCTCACTCAATTTACATTTAGAATGTAAATTTCATTTTAATATTCTCTTAAGTAAAGCATAACAAAGAATGCTTTATCTGTCTATATCTATAACTGCAACATATCCAAAGCCAAGAAACTAGTAGTCTTGTGCATGACAGATGTGTACAGGACATCTGTTTAAAAATGTCTTGAGTGATTATTAGATGGCAGGCACTATGCTGGGAATAAGGGATATGAAAGTTAAAATTCTCTGCTCTTAAGGACCTTACATTCTAGTGGGGAAACAAGCATGTCATAATGGTATGGAAAAGAGGCATGATCTGCATGAGGGAGCAGGGAAAGAGAGGTGCTTAGGGAAGTTAATGCTTGAGCAGAGACCTGAAAGATAGGTAAAAAATGGTTCATGATGTCGGCAGCAGGATTCATCATAATTGTTCTAGCAGGACTTAGTTTGTACCTCTTTTTAAGGTCTTTCTAGCATGTGGGTACTGTAAATCCAAATAAGCTATTCCTCAAACTTGTCATACTGGCATGCTCCTTTTCTTTCCATATGCTTTGCCTTTTACCTGGAAAGCCATCTCCCCGCTGAGTTCTTTCAGCCTTACTTTATCCATTGGATGACCTGGACTAATGAACGTATTTCATGGTTTTTGCTTTTCCCAGTTTGTAGCTAAGCAGGAAGAGATTTTTGAAGCTGTTGACACTACCTGATATTTAAGAAGAGGTCTTTATTGTTTTCTACCTTCCCAGTAAATGTTGATATTCTTAGGGTTAGCGTCTTGGCTTACTGGACTTTTCTAGATTCTTTCTTTGAACAGTCTTGCCTATTCCATTTTATTAATATTTTTTTGAGGTGCTGGGGGCCAGAGATTGAACCCAGGACCTTGTATGTGGGAAGCTGGTGTTTAACCACTGAGGTACTTTGGCTTCCTTGAGTTGTATTTTTTTTTTTTTTTTTTTTTTTGCTTTTTTCATGAGGCACTGAGAACTGAACCTGGGACCTCCTGTGTGTGAGGTGGGTGCTCATTGGTCTCCATTGGCTTTAACTGCCACCCACCTATCTGCTGATTACTCTAATCTCTGTCTGGAGCTCAGGCTCTCTCTGGAGCTCCAGACATGTGTATCTCACTGGCTACTGGCTACCTATATCCATTCCAGTGATCCTCAAATTCAGTATGTCTAGGATATAACTTACTTTCCCCATCTACTTCTGACTGCACCCTTTCTGCATCCCCTTCTACACAAAAAGTTAAATCATCTCTTCCTTTAGTTTTATCCTAACTGAAAGGAGCTATTATCCATCTAATCATTCAAGATATGATTTTTTGTCATTAATCTGTTCTTCTCCCTTATTTCTCATAGCCAAACATCAAATCCTTCTAAATATTTCTAGAAATCAACCCCCCTTTCCTACTACTACTACCTTAGTTCAGGTCCTAATCACATATGGACCAATTGTGGTAACCTAACTAGTCTGTTGTTCTTCTATCTTGTAAAGCATTTTCCACCCAGCAGCCAGTACATCTACCCAGCAGGTGCATATGTCCATGTCATTCCTCTGCTTAACCTTTGACTGTAAAGTCCAGGGTCTTTAGCATGACATATTAGATCTTCCATGACCTGTCCCTATGTATTTTTCTTGCCTGTTCTCCCCTCACTGATAATATCGAACGGCATGTAGTTTGTACAGATGTATTTCAGTTTCATATTTTTGCTCATGCTGTTTCTCCTTTTATTTATCCTTTTGGGTTAGGTTCATCTCCCCCAAGAAACCTTTCAGAACCCCTATGTGCCCCATTTCGTGCCCTGGGATCATCTAATGTATACTTTTGTCCCAGTGTAGAACTTGTCCTGTTTTAGGACAAGTTCCTCCCCTTAACGTAAATTTCTTGAGGGCAGGGATTAGTCATCTTTATTAAGACTTAGTTTCTGGGAAGTGGACTTGGCCCAATGGATAAGGCATCTGTCTACCTCATGAGAGGTCCACTGTTCAAACCCAGGGCCTCCTTGACCCGTGTGGAGCTGGCCTGTGCAGTGCTGATGTGTGCAAGGAGTGCCAGTGCCACGCAGGGGCGTCCCCCGCGTAGGGGAGCCCCACGCTCAAGGAGTGCGCCCCGTAAGGGGAGCTGCCCAGCATGAAAGAAAGTGCAGCCTGCCCAGGAATGGCGCTGCACATACCGAAAGCTGACACAGCAAGATGATACAACAAAAAGAAACACTGATTCCCGGTGCTGCTGATAAGGATAGTAGCGGTCACAGAAGAACACACAGCGAATGGACACAGAGAACAGACAACTGGGGAAGGGGGACGGGGAGAGAAATGAAAAAAAAAAAGAGACTTAGTTCCTGGTGGGTGCCTTGCAAATTGTGCATTTTTAGTTGTGTGTGTGTGTGTGTGTTTTAAATATTAAACTTTTAATTTTGAAATACTTGGAAACTTACAGAACAGTTACAAAAACAGTACAACCCCTATATACTGAAAACTCCAAGATATCCCTATTCTCCAGTTATCCAGAGCCACCAATTTTAACATTTTTGCTGCCTTTGCAAAAGCATCACTCTACTGATTCATCACTCTATCAGTCCATCTATCTGTCTCTCCATCTATCAGTCCATTTTCTTAACACTTGAATGTAGGTTGTATGCATCATTCTCCTTGAACACTTAAAGACTGCCATGTGTATCTCCTAAAAACAAGGATATTCACTTATGTATTCATCTTTTTTTAAATTTTAATTTATTTTGTTTTTAAAAAAAATTATTTATTTCTTCCCACCCCCTCATTGTTTGCATTTGTTGTGTCTGTTCATCTTCCTTGTTTCTTTAGGAGGCACTAGTAACTGAATCCGGGATCTCTGATGTGGGAGGGAGGCGCCTAATCGCTTGAGCCACCTCCGTTCCCTGCTTTGTTGTCTCTCATTATGTTTTTCTTCTTTTGTCTCCTATTATGTCATTTTGTTGTGTCAGCTTGCTGCGCCTGCCCATCACATCATCTTGCTGTCTTGTTCATCTTCTTTTAGGATGCATGGGAAACCTCTGCTTGCTGCTTTTGTTGTGTGTCTCATTATATTTTCCCTCGTGTCTCTTGTTGCATCATCTTTTTATGTCAGCTTGCTGTGCCTGCTGTCGCACCAGCTCGCTGTCTTCTTTAGGAGGCACTGGGAACTGAAGCAGGGACCTCCTGTGTAGTAGGTGGGAGCTCAGTTGCTTGAGCCACATCCGCTTTCCCATGTATCTATCTTAAGTGTAGTAATTAAAGCTCAAGAAAACTAATATTGATATAAAACATATAGGCTATATTCCACTTTTTTGCATGTGTCCCAGTAATGTCCTTTAAAAAATTTTTTTTTAATTTTTAAAATCTGACGAATTCTTTTATTTTATTATTTTTTAAAAATTTTGCCCTCCCCCCGAGATGACTCCCTTGTCTGTCTTCTTATTTTCTGCTGGTCTTCTTTAGGAGGCACCAGGAACAGAACCCAGGACCTCCCATGTGGGAGGCAAGTGCCCAGTGCCACTTCTGCTTCCTGCTGGTTGCATTGTCTGCTTGTTGTCTGCTTGTTGTCTGCTCGTCTTCTTTAGGAGGCACTGGGAACCAAACCGGGATCTCCCATAGGAGGCAGGTGCCCAACTGCTTGAGACATATCTGCTCACCCCAGTAATGCCTTTTTTTTTTTTTTTAAGATTTATTTTATTTATTTATTCCCCTCCTTGTGTTTGCACTTGCTGTCTGCTCATTTTCTCTTTAGGAGATACCAGGAACTGAACCTGGGACCTCCCATGTGACAGAGAGGTGCTCAGTTGTTTGAGCCACCTCAGCTCCCTGGTTTGTTGTGTCTCTCATTGTCTTTCTTCCTTGGGTCTCTTTGTTGCATCATCTTGTTTTGTCATCTTGTTGCATCATCTTGCTGTGCCTGCCCATCATGCCATCTTGCTTTCTCCAGGAGGCACTGGGAACCGAACCCGAGACCTCCCATGTGGTAGGCTGGAGCTCAATCATTTGACTCACATCTGCTTACCAGTAATGTCATTTTGAGCTTTCTTTCCTCCCTTGATATTTCCAGTTCAGGATCATGTATTACACTTAATTGTCATAGTCTCTTTAGTTGCTCTTTTTTTTTTTTTTTAATTGTTGGCACATATGTGCAACATAAACTTTCCCGTTGCAACTACTCTCAAAATACCATTTAGTGAGATAAATTGCATTCTCTATGTTGCAGTACCCTTACCACCTTTGATTATAAAAACTTTCCCATCTCACAAACAGAAATCTTGTCCCTATTTTGCATTAACTCTCCATTCTCCTCCCTACCCCACACCTGGCATAGTCTCTGATATTTTCTATAAGCTTGCATAGTCTCTGATATTGTCTTTGTGATGACCATGGAGCTTAACTTAACATCTGTAACAGTCTGGTTTGTTTTGATGCCAACATAACTTCAACATTATATACAAACTACTTTCTTATACCTTTCCATCTCCCTTCCTTTGAGTATTTCTCATAACAAATTACATATTTATACATCATGAGTCCAAAACCACTGATTTATCATTACGTTTTATGCATTTGCTTTTTAGATCTTGTGGAAAGTAAAAAGTGGAGTTACAAACCAAAAATACAATAGTACTGGCATTTATATTTATCCCTGTCATTATTACCAGATCTTTATTTCTTCATGTGACATCAATCTGTTGCCTTTGACCTTTCCTTTCATCCTGCAGAGATTTTTTTAGCATCTCTTACAGAGCTGGTCTAGTGGTGACAGACTCCCTTAGATTTGTTTATTTGGGAATGTCTTAAAGTTGCCCTCATTTTTTCCCCCCAGGATTGTTTGTGTTTTAATGAAGCACCATAAATCTGACATCTATAAATCTGACATCTGTAAACAGACTAAGGGATTGACATTTCTGGACAAAGGAATCAGCCATCCTGTCATTTCAGCCTGGGATACAGAGCAGGGCTGCCAGATAAAATATGGGATGTCCAGTCAAATATGAATTTCAGATAAACAGCAAACAGTCCTTCAGTATAAATATGTTCCATGTGATATTTGTTGCCCTCATTTCCTAAAGACAGTTTTGCCAGATAGAGAATTCTTGGTTGGTAATTTTTTGCTTTCGGCACTTTAAATATGTCATCACACTGCCTTCTTACTTTCAGGATTTCTGATAAGAAATTGGCACTATTCTTTATTCTTTCTTCCTTCCTCTCAGTCTGGATGATTTCAATTGCTTAATCTTCAAGTTCACATATTGTTTCTTCTGCCAGCTCCAATCTGCTATGGAACACTTCTAGGGAATTTTTAATTTCTACTACTGTGGTCTTCAGTTCTATTTTGGTTCCGTTTCATAATTTCCAACTTTTTGTTGATATTTTCTTGTTCTTCATCTCTTTTTTTCCTGATTTCCTTTAGTTCTTTGTCCATATTTCCTTTCAGCTCTTTGAGCATATTCAGGATGATTTTTTAAATACCTTTGTCTGGTATTTCCCAGGTCTGGTCCTCCTCATGATGGTTTTTTTCTTTTAATTTCTTTCCCCTCCCCCTCCCCCACCCCAGTTGTCTGTTCTCTGTGTCTGTTTGCTGCGT
Organism: Dasypus novemcinctus; assembly: GCF_030445035.2. Lineage (NCBI taxonomy): Eukaryota > Metazoa > Chordata > Mammalia > Cingulata > Dasypodidae > Dasypus > Dasypus novemcinctus. The sequence continues at coordinate 104,153,764 of NC_080682.1, read as the reverse complement.
CGTCTTTGTCCGCTTCTGTTGTTGTCAGCGGCACAGGAATCTGTGTTTCTTTTGGTTGCGTCATCTTGTGTCATCTCTCCGGGTGGGCGGCACTATTCCTGGGCAGGCTGCACTTTCTTATGTGCTGGGTGGCTCTCCTTACGGGGCGCACTCCTTGCACGTGGGGCTCCCCTACGCGGGGACACCCTGCGTGGCATGACACTCCTTGCGCGCATCAGCACTGCGCATGGGCCAGCTGCACACGGGTCAATGAGCCCATGGTTTGAACCGTGGACCTCCCATGTGGTAGACGGACGCCCTAACCACTGGGCCAAGTCCGCCGCCTTGTGATGGTTTTTAATGCTGTAATTTATTCTTTGCATGGACCATCTCTTCCTGTTTCTTTGTATGTTTTATAATCTTTTGTTGAAATTATACAATTTGATATTTTGATATTTGATGTGTTATCGCTGGAATTTAGACTCTGAGACATCTCTTCTTTAATGTTGTATCCAGCTAGTGTTATGACAGAGCTTTCCTTGAATGTCAGGAGCCAACAGAAAAATTGAAAATGGAAAAAAGAAAATACTTCCTAATCTTTGCAGATTGACCTGTGCTCTCCTTAATAGTTACCCATATGATGAGTTTAGCGAATACTTCCAAGCCTAAGTGTAGGGGCCTCCTTGGTTCTTTCTGCACATGTCTTGTCTTGGGCATGTGTGTTTTACCCTATGAATTTCTCCGTTTACATGGATGTGAATGTTCCTCTTGTCTAGGAAACAGTTTTTTCATGGTTTATAAACTCTGCTACAACTTCTCCTTCTCCTTCCACTGAGGCGGGTGTCTGAGTCCTTTTAGGATATACTTATTTTTATGATTACATAGGCTGTGCTTTTTCTTAGATATGGGCAATTTGACAGAACTTTGAGTTGTTTATATTTTTTACTGTAAACCTTATACCCTGGCTGACTTGAGATGGTCTTTTTTTTTTTTTTTTTTGAGATGGTCTTGATTTGTTTTCTGATTATACCCTTCAAGTTTAATAATTTCTGCTGATTTTCATTTTTCTTTTCTAGCCTCTGATTTGTAAATTTTCTGCATATTCTAGTTTTCTAATTTGTCTTCCTGTCTCTTTTATTTTGAGTCGCTAGCAAAAGCTCATATCTGTAAGTATAGTTATACTATTTTATTTGATCTACAGTGCATAGGTTTGTTAAATTGTCATTATTTTCATTTTAAAGGAGAAAAAATTATGACTCAAGAGGATAATTTGTCCCAGGTTTTAGGATTAATAGGGGATGAGAAAGGAAAGATAAAGGGAAATAATATTTGAATATCTCTGGTAGACAATATGCTGAATGTTTTTTGTGTAAGGTATTGTGCTCCTTTTCTAAGAAGAGGAAACGGAAGCAACTGAGGCCTTTAGAGATTCAGTTACATAATTAGTAAGAGAAGAGACACTTCTATTAAAACTCAGGGCTGCCTTGCTCCAAAGCCCTTTTTCTTTTTGCAGTAGTATATATAAAGCTCCTAGTTTTAAACTCTTACATTAATCTTCGTCAACTTACTTAGACAATATTTTGGCTACCCATTAGAATCACCTGAGGAACTGTTAAAAACAAAGACATGCCCCAATTCCATCCATGACAGTACCAACAGAACTTTTGTGTGTAAGCCTAAGGCGTGTGTGTGTATATGCATGGGTGTATGTATATATAGAAACTATAAATAAAAAAAAGTTGAAGTATAACTTTTGTAGGAAAATAGTGCATGAAAAGTGTAACCAGTTCTCAAAATCAAGAATGGTATCATTACCCCCTCCTCTAAAGTAATTGAACAATGGGCTTATTGCCCAATGCATACAGAAGTCAATGTCATGACATGAGGATTTCAAGAAATGGGTTTTATTGTGAGGCTGTCAAGCAAGGAGACAGGAGGTAAAACTCAAATCTGTCTCCCTGAATTGGGAAAGTTTAGGGTTTTTATCATGGTGGTGGAGGGGTTAGAAGATTAGGTAATGTTGACAGGGTGTGGTGGAAATAGGAGGAGCACATGTAAATAGGCATCATGCTAAATCATATGTTACATGATCAGAAAATGGCATCTTTAGCATGATGAGTGGGTGGAGCGTTAAGAGGACAGATATCATTAGGTTACTTGGGGTTATAACTTAGCAGGAAGTGTGCATGTGTTTGGCCAGGAATTCCTGTAGACTCTCTGGGGCCAGTTTTTTCCCATTTCAGGCTATTTTGTGGTAAGGGCAGAAGAGTGGGGGTTAGATAAGGGCAGAGTAAAGGAGACAGTTTCCATGGTTACTTAACCAATATTCTGACTTCAATGTCATAGAATAGTTTTCCATTTTTGAACTATCATAAGGTATGACTGGCTTTTCATGCTCAGTAGTTAAATTCATTTAGGTTCTTGTGTATAACAATAATGGTGTCTTGCTTATTGCTATATAGCAACAGTTTGCAAATGTTTTGGTCTCATCACTCTGTTACAGGTAAGGAGACTTAAAAATTGAGATTCCAAAGTGCTTTTATTTGTGGGTTATATCTAATATTTACTGTATTAAAAATAAAAACCAAGAAAATTTAAAAGTATTTCTTAATTTGTTTAAAAATAATAAACTTATTGCAACTTAGCATATTTTTCTAAAAATAACTATAATATCCAAAACAAAAATATTAGAATAATAATGCTTTGTATTTTTACAAAATTAATGTTTAACTTAATAGAAGTCAGTTAGAATCATACCAGCTTCTGCATTCAATCTGTTGCAGTTGGTTGTTTGGCTTGAGTATATGAAGAAAATCCAGCCCCACATAGGTATGTAGTTGGCAAAAGAAGGAGTGTTTTTGTTGCCTTTTAAAGATAATTGTGGATGTTCTTCTTTGACACTATACCAAAACTTGACAAGTGGTAGTTTCTTAAAGGTCCTCTGCCTTGTAGAATTTGAAACCCTATCAGTGAACTTTCATACTCTGCTACATTAAAATCAGTTGGTCTATTGAGCACTTTGAATAGACCAATGCATAATTTTATAGCATTTTGCACTGATCATTTGGAAAATATTGATTCACTGAGTTATACATATCTTCTAAATGTTGACGTATTCCATTATATAGTGTCAAAAAATCACATTTGTTAATATCACCACTGATCTCCTCGGAGAGGTTTTTTCTGATTTTCATTGTAGAGCCCTAATTTTATTATTGGCAACAAATACTGACAGTTGTTTACCCTGAAGTCTCATATTGCTCATTTTTTCAAAAAATATCTGCCAAACATCCAAGTTTCAAAAACATAATTTGCCTGCCAGTTGTTTTTTCAAGTAAAAATGGTGTTTCATGAAAAACACAGCTAGTTCAGCTTGCAACTCAATTGCACAAGTGTTTTTCCTCAAGACAATTCTTGTACTTTGTTATATAGCAGAAGTGTTTTTATATATACTTCCCAATTTGTGACATAGAATATTAAAATAAAATGATATGTAGTTAAGGATTGATAACTTAATAAAATTAATAATTTCTATGCCTTCATCAAGAACATTCTTTAGTGAAACTTAAACTTTTTTTTTTTGGTCTGTGGCCATGATGAAAACAATGGCACTTTGACAGTTTGGTATCACTGCCTTGATTCAGTACAGGAGGGTATATTTTTATTTATTATTGTGATTATGTTTCCAGACTTTATATATTGAGGGAATAGATGGTTTTGTTAAAATTTCGCTTTAAAAAAACGCTGTTTGGGAAGCGGACTTGGCCCAGTGGATAGGGTGTCTGTCTACCACATGGGAGGTCCGCGGTTCAAACCCCAGGCCTCCTTGACCCGTGTGGAGCTGGCCCATGCGCAGTGCTGATGCGCGCAAGGAGTGCTATGCCATGAGGGTGTCCCCAGCATAGGGGAGCCCCACATGCAACGAGCGTGCCCCGTAAGGAGAGCCGCCCAGCGTGAAAGAAAGTTCAGCCTGCCCAGGAATGTCTCCACACACATGGAGAGCTGACACAACAAGATGATGCAACAAAAAGAAATGCAGATTCCCATGCCGCTGACAACAACAGAAGCAGACAAAGAAGAACATGCAGCGAATGGACACAGAGAGCAGACAAGGGGGGGGGGGTTGGGGGGGAAAGGGAGAGAAATAAATAAAAAATAAATCTTAAAAAAAAAAAAATGCTGTTTTGAAAGCCAGTATGAATGTAGTTGTTTTTATCTTGGCCCAGTAGAACCAAAAATCTTTAGAGATAAACAGTTTGACAACTTTGTCAGGAAATCAGAAAACTTTTGAACTTGGTGCTTTTCATCCTCCACCTTGTGGTGAAGGATAGATGTGAAGTGGCCTCCAGAGAACTGCATAAAAGATGAGTAGTTCTCTAGGTGTATCAGGTAAACCCTATTTGGGGCACTGACAGTAGAAGAAGAAAAAGATGCAGTTGAAGCCTTAGACAAGTAATCTTTGGTCTTTCACTGTGATGAGCAGAGGAAAATGGAGGAGGAGGTAATCTAGATAAGTCATAGTTCTGAGCACTATTTTACCCCTCACCCAGCACCCCTGCACAGCCTGGAATCTTACTTCCTTCTGTGGGAGGGAAATTAACATTTATTGTGGGCTTAAATTATGCTATGCCCTTTTTGTGTAGTGTCTTATATAAACCTCACACTTATCCTGTATGGGGGTCATAATTATTTCATTTTTTAGGCTTAGAGATATTGAACCTGCTCAGACCTGCCAGTCAGTAAGTGGCCAGGGAGGAATTTATCCCCCAACTTTTCTGCTTCCAGAGCCCATGAGTGCTTTTTCCTTTGTTCCATGAACCTTCCAGGGACACTGTCTCACTGATTATTTGTGTGTCCTTGGTGCCTGGAACCTAGCGAGGGCTTAGTATATTTTTGCTGCATGATTAAGTGCTGATGAGTGAGCCAGTTTATGCAGGTTAGGATGTAATTTAACTGCTGAGCTACCATCTCTACGGGGGCTACAAATACACATGTTGAGGCAGTGGTTTTGCATACTAGAGTCATGTCACCATTTGCTGCTATAGGGAAAGGGCCAACCTTCTTAATGATAAACTCACGGGTAAAACTATTTAAATAATTTGGCTATTTAGGAATCTAAGAGATATCATGGGATGGTATTTCCTTAAGTTGTTAATGATCTAGAAATACGCATAATACATCTGCTTGCCCTGGTTTTCCTCCTTATTAGCTGCGAGATCTTGGGCAAGTTATTTCATTTTTCCTGTGCTTTTTTTATCTTTGAAGAGGAAAGGACAGTAATAATAGTCCATATTTCCTAGGTAGTGGTGAAGATTGAATAAAATAATTCATATGAAGTGCTTGGTATATATTAATTATTCCATAAATGGTAGGTGTTATTCAAATTATCTTTCTAGAATGGAAGTATGGTAGTTATTGTAACATTCTGCGTGCAAAGACCAATGTCTTATCTTTTAAAACATAGAAAAATAAAGTCCTGAATTTATTGTTTTTGTATTTTGGCCTTTTTTTTTTTTGGTTGTAGCTTTCTTGGTTTTCTTGGCAACAAAGCTCTAATTTTGGCTGTCTGGAATCAATGCAAGCATGGTCTTTGCCTCTTCACCAACTTATTTATTTATTTATTTTAGGAGGTACTGGGGTTTGAGCCCAGGACCTCATACATGGGAAGCAGGCACTCAATCACTGAGTGACATCTGCTCCCTTCTCCATAAACTTTTTTTTTTTTAAGATTTATTTTTTATTTATGTCTCCCCTTCCCCCTCTGCTGTCTGCTCTCTGTGTCCATTCACTGTATGTTCTTTTGCATCTGCTTGCATTACCCGGTGGCACTGGGAAACTGCATCTCTTTTTTGTTGCATCATCTTTCTGCATCAGCTCTCCATGTGTGCGGTGTCACTCCTGGGGGGTGCTGCGCTTTTTTCACGTGGGGCGGCTCTCCTTAGGGGGCACACTCCTTGCGCGTGGGGCTCCCCTACGCGGGAGACATCTCTGTGTGGCACGACACTCCTTGCGCAGCACCACACGTGGGCCAGCTCACCACATGGGTCAGGAGACCCTGGATTTGAACCCCAGACCTCTCATGTTGTAGGTGGACACTCTATCTGTTGAGCCAAGCCCGCCTCCCAGTAAGGGCTTCTTGAGTGAAGTTTAATACATAGTTTCATGCTGGTCTCTTAGCAGCTGTAATTTCCCATTCAGCTGCAGTTATTCCATATTGCTCTAGGCTAAGTTCTAGTAGAGTGACTTTTCTGTTGTCTCCTCTCCCCCACTTTGGGTTGCCTCCAATCCACTTTAGCCCACTCTCATGCAGCTTTTCTCTACTCTTTGCCCATGGCTAGGTCAGTGGAACTGTGTGCACAAAAAAGACAGGTAGATATTCAGAAAGAACTTGATTTGTGACAGATCCTGGAATCTGACTTGGAATGATTGAAGGTCATACTGATAAAAAGAGAAGTTAGGACCTTATGATTGCTCTTCTGACTTTTAGACTAGTGTTCTTTGCTTCCAGGTTTTCTCTTTATTAACCTTCTGGTCTATTTTAACTTCTGGATAATTTAAAAAGAATGCCATAAAACCAAATTTTACCAGTAGTCTGGTTGTGCATTTGATTTTTAGAACCTAAATGTATGGTTTGACTTATCTTCTAAGGGGGTAGGATGTGTGAGATTTTAAGAAATGTGAGGTTTTTAAGACTGCCCTTTTTAAGCCCTTAGTAGTTCCTGACAGGTGATTAAAATTATGGAGTCTCAAAAATATTTTGCTGATTAGAGACTTAATAGCAAACAAAAATTTTATTCACTTATGTATTCATTCGTTCATTCATTCATTCATGTAATCAGCATGCATTGACCACCTGGATATCAGGTTCTGATGCTAGATACACAGGGTGAGGAAGGTGTGGTCTCTGTCCTGAAGCTTCCAGGTACAAGAGATTATAAACAAACACAGTTCAAGGTGTTGTAGATATTATAAAATAAATAGCAGAGAGGGAGATGTTAATACTTTTAGACACCCGAGCTTATTTCTGAAAGAAGATTAGGTCTTGTGTGTGGAATATTCTGGATTTAAGAGTTAGAAGTTCTGAATTTGAACACAAGCTCATCCATTTTGAGTGTTTGGCTTGGGCAAATTGTTTAAGCTCTCTGAATCTCTACTTTTTTTTCCCCCCTGTAAAGTGAGGATAACCTTATCTATCTTGACTTGAAAATTGTGAGAATTTAATACGTGTGAAAGGACCTTATAAATGTGCTATACAATATTGTATTCCGGTTATTGTTTTTTATTTATTCATCAAAAATAGTATATTGACAGATTAGAGTCTCAGTTTTCTTACCCAAACCAGAAATAAATGATAAGGTGTGTGTACTAATGTGTTGGTGATATTTATGAAGTGCTAACACTGTAAGCATAGCAAATTTATACAAAGATTTTTTAAGTCCATGAAACTTTGATTCTTTGCTATTAAGGAAGATACTGTTTAAGATGCTTAAGGAGCATCTTTGAAAAAAATAATAAATGTGGTTGTGAGTGACTTGATGACAATCTGCTGAACTGGAAAGAGCTCCATTTCCTGTCAGAAGACGTAAGCATGCATCCCAGTGATGCAGTTTAACTTTACATCTGTGCCACCACTGAAGGTTATTTCACATCTCAGAATTGCATTTTCATGTCAGTAAAACAGAGGAAAATATTACTTTGCAGACTGACAGTTCGGGATAAATTGGGTAAAGTGCATACCACTATAGTCTTAATCAGTTAAAAATTTACTTGTAGAGCATTACATTTTTTTCCCCTTTAAAATATATTACTAGAATTCTTTAGAGAGCTTGATTTTAAAAATGGAGGAGGCATTTTCATTTATTTATTTAAAAAATTAATTTCTCTCCCCCCCCCCCACCAGTTGTCTGCTCTCTGTCCATTCGCTGTATGTTCTTCTATGTCCGCTTGTATGTCAGCGGCACCGGGATTCTGTGTCTCTTTTTGTTGAGTCATCTTGCTGCGTCAGCTCTCCATGTGTGAGGCCCACTCCTGGGCAGGCTGCACTTTTTTCACATGAGGCGGCTTTCCTTGTGGGGTGTGCTCCTTGCGTGTGGGGCTCCCCTATGCTGGAGACACCCCTGCATGGCACGGCACTCTGTGCGCATCAGCTCTATGTGTGGGCCAGCTTAACCACATGGGTCAGGAGACCCTGGGTTTCAACCTTGGACCTTCCATGTTCTAGGCGGATCCTCTATCCATTGAGCCAAATTTGCTTCCCTCTTTCATTTATACTGTATTAAAACTGTTGGTATTTTACTTCCTTCTTCAAGATTATTCTTCAGAATAATTTTGCAAGGTAGAGGTCTTATAGTGTTAGACAGTTTCAAATCCCAGGTCTTGTATTTACTGGCTAAGTGTGACTTTGAACGTTTCTTAATCTTCTAATAACTTTATTTTCCCTATCTATGAGATGGGGATATGATGGTATTTACATTATGGAATTGTTGGGAGGCTTTGTTCAATGTTTGGGACATAGTGTGATTTTGGTAAAAGATAGCAATGTTATTATCACTTCCATTTTGCAAACAGGAAGTACACTCAGATTTAATAACCCCACTAGGTTCACTAGTAAGTAACAAGTGCAGTATTCAATCCAGGCTTGTATAATGCCAAAGCCTTTATTATTTATTGTTTTATTGGGCTAAGTTTTGTTATTAGCATTTTATTTTTATGAAAATGTATTCTGTAATGTTGTAGAGTATTTGTAAATAATGTGTTACTTTTAGGTATTTACAACTTTGTTTCAGTGGTGTTTTACAATGGTTTACGTAAACTCAAAATTGAATTGGTTAGAGAAAGAATTCTCTGTCCTGGTTTCCATACACATTGGACACAATATAAGGGCAGATATTCTGGGGTGATGTTTAGTGGTTAGTAAAAGGAAATTGTTTTGAGATAAAATAAATTACACATATTTAAAGTAAAATTTGCTAAGTTTTGATATAAATGTTTACTCCTATGAAAACATCACCTCAATCAAAATAGTGAGCAAATCTTTTACCTCCAAAAGTTTCCTGGTGCTCCATTGTCATTTCTCTTTCCTGCCTGCACCAGCACCCACCCCCTTGCAACCACTATCTGCTTTCTGTCACTGTAGATTAAACAGTGGTTTTGAAGTCAGACCAATCAAGACAAATCCCTAGTCTGCTACGGTATTAGTTGGGTGACCTTGGGGAAGTCACTTCATCTCTCAGCTTATTTTATGCATTTGTAAATTATGAATTCCACCATCTGTCTTAAAGGGCCAGGGGAAGACTGGGAGCAGTATATATAAAGAACCTAGCATGGTGCCTGACACACAACAGGCTCTCAGTCCCTGGAAGACAGTATATCCAGCCAGGCTTTCAGTTGGTGGTCTGTGTACATTTAGGATTTCAGGGCATGAAAATGCTTTTCAGTCTCCTAGAGCTGGTGTCCCTTCCCACTGAATGGACCTCCATTGTTTTTGAAACAGGAAAGTTTAGATTTAACCAGTTTGAGGCCCTGAAGGACTTTTTGATTCTCCCTCTTCCCCACTCCCATTTCCAATGTTCCACATGCTATTAATTATGAACAGACGTTCTTCATAAATAAGCAAGAAACACCACAGCAGATTTTTGAGTTTGTTATACCTATACTTAAATCTAGCATTATAAAGCTGTATGAGCAATGAGCTTGTAGTCTGAGTTCTGGGTTTCAGTTTCAACTCTGCTGTGGGTAAATCATAAAATATTTCTGAGCCTCAGTTTTCTCACATATAAAGTGGGCAAGCATCACACCTCACAAGGTCATTGAGAGGATTAAAGGAAAAAGATGAAAGTGAATTGTATGATGAGGTCATAGTTCATCTGCATCTTCCCATGACTGCCTCCCAGTGTGAACTTTGTAAAAGGTTCAGGTAGTGTTTAGATTTGATATCTTAGGTGTTTTGTTTTGTTTTTAAATGTATTTTAAAAATTAGGTTCTACTAATAGAAAAAAATAAAAACCAAAGGTTGTACTTAGACTCTGAAGTCATACCAATTTTAATTCAAATCATAGTTTAATAGCTGTGCGATCTTGGCAATTTATTTAATTTCTCTGAGCCTTAATTTTCTTACCTGTCAGTAAGAGATCTCTGTTCTAATTCAGAGGGTTGTTGTGAGCCTTAGAGATATATGAATACAGTGGTTGGCATATAGCAGATGCCCAGTGATGCTAATTCTGGAACCTTCCTTGCATTTCCAAAATTGGTAGATTTGTAGAGTTCAGTGAGCTATCACTGAAGGGATTACTTTTGCCATCCCCATTCCATGATGCAGGGTAGCCAGCATGAGTCCTCCTCCTGTGTTTCTCACATTTCCATTTAAGTCTGAAAATGCAGTTTGAGGTTTATGATGCTAGCAGTTATAAAGAAATTTTTACAATGGGAGAAGACTATGCCATGCTTTTGTACTTTCTCATTAATTTTCGTTGTGGTACCTGGAGGTACCTTGTATTCTGGGAGCCATTTTCATGTCTCTTATATCTGTTCATCTGAGGTGGAAGATTGTCTGAATGATTCTTATTGAATAAACTGGATTTGCTTACCCCAATTTCTTCCTCCTGGATGAATCCAGAAATGGTCTACTGGAGGGAAAAACAAATAGAAAATGCAGAGACAGCTGAAGAGTTTTGCTTGCAATGTTGTCAGTATCTCTAGCTTGAGGTGGAAAGGAGTTGATTCTTGGTCCCCTCTTCCCAGAACGTTTACAGCCCAACACAAAGGGAACTTTAAGATGGAGGTCTGCATTGTAATTTCCTTGAATTGCTGCTTCTGGTAAGCTCATTGAGTTTGCACCTCTTTGCTGCAGTGGATGAAACAATGGGGACAATAAAGCCATTTATCTGATAGCTGTAACCTCAATGGGATGTTTGTTTTAATAATGGTATAATTTGCAGGGCTCATAAATTGTGATTTTATTCTCATGGAAATAGCTGCCCAGTGGTATTTGGATTCTCAGGTCTCCTGTTGTGGATAATTTCACAAACATTCTGGCTAACAATTCCCTTTATTCCAGACTTCATTTTAGATTGTTCAGGCTGGTTGGGTAATTAGCCCTGTGCAGAACCAATTTTCTTTAGTTTGGGGTTGGCAGGTGGTTAGGTTACTAGGTAACTAGAGGATCTTCTGAAAGGGAAGAAATTCTGCTTAGGGATTCATGGCAAATAGCTGGGTTTGGTTTTTAAAAAAAAAATTTTTTTAATTGGAAAAGTTGTAGATTTGCACAAAAATCGTATAAAAATTACAGTGTTCCCATATATCTCGCATTGATGACACTTTGCATTAGTGTGGTACTTTTACTGCAAATGACGAAAGAATATTAAAAATGTGCTATTAACTATTGTCCATAGTTTACATTAGGGGTATTTTTCCCCCATATACCACCCTTTTTATAACACCTTGTATTAGTGTGCTACATTTGTTATAATTCATGAAAGAACATTTTTATGCTTGTACTATTAATTTGTAGTCCATAATTTACAATGGAGTTCACTGTTATATAGTTCTGTATTTTAGCTTTTAACTTTTTTCCTAGTAACATATATCTGACCGAAAATTTCCCCTTTTAACCACATTCACATTTATAATTCAGTGCTGTTAATTACATTCACAATAACGTGCCACCATCACTAGCATGAATTACCAAAACTTTACACTAAGCCTAAGTAGAAATTACGTACAAATTAAGCCTTAACTCCCTATTCTCTGCCCACAGCCTGGCCCCTGATAACCAGTATTCTAGATTCTAACTATGAGATTGCTTATTCAAATTATTTCATATCAGTGAGACCATACAGTATTTGCCCTTTTGTGTGTCTGGCTTATTTCATTCAGCATAATGCCTTCAGGTTCATCCATGTTGTCAGATATATCAGGACCTCTTCCTTTTCATAGGTGAATAATATCCCATAGTATGTATCGTTGTGCTGAAAATAAAACGAACAAAATGGGTGCAGAGTAAATTTATTGAGGTAAAGTTGCATTAATGCAGCAGCAGCATCAAAAGAGGTTTCTGCTCAAAAATATTGAGTTGGAGGAGCAGCTTATATGGCTGCTTGAGACAAAGGGAAGGTATGGGCGTGGGAATAAGGAAGGATAAGGGGGACATGATTTATGCTTGGTACGTGTGTTTTCTGAGCTTTCCATGCATTTCGTGTCTGAGGCTATGGGGCTCTTTGAGCCGGGTGTCCTTGAGGCCCACTTCGTTAATTAGCAAGCAGGATGTTGATGTAAGGTTATGGCTATCTGGTGAAGATCAGCAGACCTTGCTAGTGTCAGCTCGAACTCTTTGTTACAGTTTTTCCCAGGCCGGGGGAGAGGGTTTTATTGGTACCCCAAAGAATTGTTGGTATGTCAGCTTGCTTCAATTAGTCTCCGTTTCTTTCTTTTTTTACTTTTAAAATTTATTCCCCCTCTCCCCCAGATGGTTCTCTCCTATGTCTGCTCCTTGTTTGCTCTCCTTCTCCAGGAGGCACTGGGAACCGAACCTGGGACCTCCCACATGGGAGGTGAGTGCCCAGTGGCCTGAGCCACATCCACTCCCTGCTGTCTGCAGTGTCTGCTGGCCTGTGGCATCTGCTTCTTTAGGCATCTGCTTGTTGTGACAGGTGTGGTGTCTAGTTCCTCTTTAGGAGGCAGGGACCAGGACCTGAACCCAGGACCTCCCATGTGGTAGGTGGGTGGCCAACTGGTTGAGCCTACATATGCTTCCCCCTCTGTTTCTTGTTTATAACTCCCTGAATAAAATGGAAGTGCAAGCAAATCAAGAGGGTAAGTAAAATTATTTATGATTCCAATTTCAATGTATACCACATTTTGTTTATTAATTCATTGGTTGATGAACACTTGGGTTGCTTCCATCTTTTGGCAATGTAAGTAATTATAAATAATGCTGCAGTGAACATTGGTGTGCAAATATATATTGTATTCTTTCTTTATATATTCTGTATATTAAACCCTTACCGGATATGTGGTTTCAAATATCTTCTCCCATTGAGTAGGCTGTCTCTTCACTTTTGTGACAAAGTCCTTTGATGTACCAGAAGTATTTTATTTTGATGAGGTCCCATTTATCTATTCTTCCTTTGTTGCTTCTGCTTTGGGTGTAAAGTCCAGGAAACCATTGTCTAACACAAGATCCTGAAGATGATCCCCTACGTTTTCTTGAAATTTATAGTCCTGGTTCTTACATTTCGGTCATTGATCCATTTTGAGTTAGTTTTTATATATGGTGTGAGATAAGGGTCCTCTTTCATTCTTTTGCATTTTGGGCTCATGATTTCTGTTCTGTTTATTTTTGTGCAGAATTTCCTCCCTGTCTTCTGTGATTTGTTTAAATTTTCTCCTTCACTCAGTGCCCCTGTTGCCTTACCCTTTTCAGTTGTGTCTTAGAGCCAGCTCAGTTTCACCACTCTCACTTTTTTTTTCCCCATGTGAGGCTTCTCTGCCTCTAGTTTCTTTCCCGTTAGGGTATTCCACCCTGGGAAGCTATATGGGATTAGTCTAGAAAGGTGGGTGCTCCAGAAAAGCCCAGTTTTGTGTTTAGGCGGTCCAGGCAAGAGAAACTGGGATTGCGTGCGCTCCCCTTTTGCCAACCCTTCTACGAGGGGTCTCTCTCTCTCTCTCTTTTTCCTCTGGGGCCTTGTTTGTGTGCAGCATGACTTAGTGGCTTGTGTTCTGCCCTGGGTCTCAGTGGACTTGGGTCCCTGTGCCAGGATATGCGTGGTGTTCCGATTTGCTGCTTAGTGGCTCTGTAATCTCTCTCTGCAGTGTAAGGGACTGGGCTTTGCTGACTTGGCGGGACTCCCAAACTCAGGGAGCCTACCTGCTCTTTTGTAGATTCTTCTTTTTCTTGGACTCAGCATTTATGGAGTCCTTCTCCAGTCTCTATCATCCTCCGTAGTTCTAAGCAAGTGGGATTTGTCCCTTTATTAGCTGATTCTGAGGGAAGACTTTTCTAGGTGATGTCTTAATATCGCAGTGTTGACGTCACATGAAACCTGGTTTGGCTTTGATTATTTGGGATTTTTTTTGTTAGTTTTAAACGTTTTGTCTATTTGATGCCAAAATATTTGGATGAAAATTAAAGTTTTCAGTCATATGAATATTTTTCATGGTGGCAAACATCCAATTAATATCCTATATTTGAGTTTTGTTTTTTTTTTTACTTTCACCACCTTTTTTTTTTTGCTGGGAATATCCACAGAAGGCAAAGGATTATAATAGCTACTATGTGCTACAAGTTGCACTAGGTGTTTTACATACATTATTTCTATCTGTTGTGCCTCCACTGCTCCCTTCATACATTATTTCTAAATCTGAATGAGAACTCTGAGAGATAGGTATTGTTTCCATTTTACATATGCAGAAACTTAAATCCAGAGACTGACTAAATTAAGGTACTCCAGCTAATAAGTGGCAGTCAATTTACCAGAGTCAAAGCTCACACTAGGTTTTCAGTTATAGTAGAAGACATTCTGAAGATATCTTAAAATTTCTGTTAAGTTTTTAGATATTAAAATAATTGACTCAGAAATACATATGAATTAGTACCTGTCAAAGATGTGTATAGCTGAGTGTTCTTCCAAATCATCTAACTTGTATTACAGTAGTAAGCTATATGGAGTATTTTATCTTACCAAAATTAAAGGACTTCCAGACATTTTCTGTTTTAAAATTCATTAAGGGAGGCAGATGTGGCTCAAGTGACTGGACTCCCATGTGGGAGGTTCCCGGTTCAGTTGGTGGTGCCTCCTGGAGGGACTGAGCAGGACAGCAGGCTGGTGCAAAGGGTTGGCACGGTGAGTGACACAACAGGATGACGCAACAAAGAGACACAAAGAGGAAAGACAGACACACAGCAGGGCAGGGAACTGAGGTGGCTCCTTCATGGGAGGGCCTGGGTTTGGTTCCCAGTGCCTCCTAGAGAGAAGATGAGTAGACACAGAGAGCACACAACAAATGTATACAGAGAACAGACGGCAAGCACAAACAACGGGGTAGGGGGTGAGGGGTTAAATGAATAAAATAAATCTTAATTTAAAAATTCATTAAAAGGCTTCAAAGCATGATATAATCACTGGAAATAGCCCCAGACTGATAGTTTGAGGAATAGGATTCCAAATCTTGGTTTTGCTACTTATTGTGTGATCTTGGATAAGCCTCTTTACCCTTCTGAGCCTCATTTCACAAATCTGTAAAATAGGGATATGATACCAACTTTATTGGGATGTTAGGATTAATGTAAGTGATAAATGCCTAGTATTTACCTATAACATAGTAGGGGCTTTATAAATATTGGTTTATTCCCTTCTTGACTAACTCTCCTACTAGTGAAATATCAAGGGATAATTTGATGCTTCTTTCCTCATTCGACACAGAATGTATTAAAAGATGGCTCACTTCAAGTGCTATTAAGTTAGATTTCATGCTGAAACTGTTCATTTTTCACTAAGAACTTGCTGCCCAAGCTAGGTAATTTTCTTTGAAGGAACATGTAGACACTGGTTCATTTTTTAGTCTCTTGGTTGAGAGAATGAGTGCATATGTGAAGAGAAGAGGCCAGAATGCGATCCTGGGTAGAGAAAGTATTGAATGAATATAACTGGAAGATGAAGGTGAGAATGGAGTGGGAATGGGATGGGGGACAATTGTGAAACAGGTCAGGGGAGAACGACTTAAGAGGGTTTAGATGAGAAATCTCGATCTAATCTTGATTCATAGAACAAGGAAGAGAGAGGATCCTTGATAAGAAAAACTTAGGACATTGGTCAGTGTGTGGAGAATTGGTTAGGGGAGTAGGGACACAGGTAATAGCTGTGATTTCCCTCATGAGGAGACACAAAGTAAAATCACAGTTTTAAATCCTTTAGGATATGTTAAAGTAATGTTACTTTGCTTCATAACTGTAATTAGAATAGATTTGATTTTATTCCTTGCTCCGCCTACTCTCCAACAGCTGAGTGTGTCCATTTTGGGGGAATGTTCCAAGCGAGTCCTCTGCTTACTTGTATGAACCCATTGGTGGCTGTCAGGTGAATACATTCCATTTAAAGAGGTGCAGGTGGCTGGCAAGTGGGGGATCTACTTCTGCAGACTAGAAAGCTTAATTTTATGCAGTCATATTCAGGTTATCTCTTCCCTGAAAATTGGTTCTGTTTATCATGTTTCAATAATACAGATGGTATTTTTCCTAAGTGGAACATCAATATGTTTAATTATTGAGGTGTCTGAAAGCTGCAGTATATTAATTAAGGTTTTATTCATTTGAAGAAAGGCTCTGGCTCTGAAATTTGGTTCAGTATCAGTATCAGTTTTGTTTTTTGTTTTTTTTTTAACTACACCAGTTTTATTCATCTTTCTTTCAGGAGGATGTTGACTTTTCTATACTACAGTTGACTGTATTGTGTTGTCTGGATCACTGCCTTTTGTCTTTAGTATTGGGGTAGAAAAGCTCTTGTACAGTACACTTTCAAAGTCTACATTTTATTTGATTTTAAGAATACGTTTAGGTACTTTCTTTTACCTCCTTTGCTGGTATAAAGGTGGTTCAGTGACTAGAGAAGGAGATGGATTTCCATTGCCCTACTTAGAATTAGTTTGAGTTACTTTATTATATTAACTTCATTTATAATAATGTCTATTGATAATTTGCATAATTCTTTTTAAGTTATTTTTAGATTATTTAAAATTTTTCTTTTTACTCATCTGTGTTTTGCACTAAACTTATCTTTCAGGGCAGGGCCATGTATTTTTCACCTTTTTATTTACTCTATTTAGCACAGAGCTAATAATGAGAATGATGATAGTTAATACTGCGATGTATGCCAGATATGGTGTCAAGTGCAGTATCTGTTTTAATCCTTATTATCCCCATTTTATAGAAGAGAAAACCGAGACCCAGAGAAAAGAAGTACCTTGCTCAGCCACAACTAATGAAGCAGCTGTGATTAGAACCCACTCACTCTGCCTTTAGAGCCTACATACTTAACCCTTACCCTGTGTTTTCTTGAGAAAGGTTTGTACATTTAGTATGTGTAAAATAGATATTTAGCTTATTTAAACCTTAAAACTTGGTGAAGCAGTTGTTTTTTTGCATCCATTTTATAAATCAGGGAAAGTGAAGTGAAATAACCATACAAAGTTATACAGTTGCTGAGCAGCAGAATCTGCTCAAAATCTCATATTTCATACCCCGCCCCAATATCATAGTTTTAGTTGTTGGTAAAGCAACACACCTATTTTCTTTGGAATGCACAAGAATCTTTTTGATACGGAAATTTGTTTCCTTCATCAAGACTAACTGAAGATAAGAATGCTTATCTTCTGTCTGCTTTTTCTTTTTCAAATTCAAGGAATAAAATTTCCTGGTAGATAGACCTTGAGCTCCTTGCGGGTAGACAGGACAGCTATGTGTGTATATGTTAATTCTATCTCTGTTTTCCAAGCACCTGGCACAGAACATGTTTTCTATAATGTTGCCATGGGCATGCATAATTGAAAAAGTTGATGCTGAATCTGGTATTACTTAGAGAGTGATAACAATAAAATTGCTAATATACATTTATATCATATGTTTTCTCCTGATTGCTTGCTATTGAACGAGTATAAGGTAACTATCTATAATAGACCTTTATATGTGAGAGGGATTAAAGTTAGGCATTTGTAATACTTGAAGAAGCAATTTTTCTCATGACTTAGTAAACTTAATTGTATTGGACTCTTTTTTTTTGGTATTTTATTCTAAAGTCCAGTAGGAAGTCAAGAACTGGAAATGACAAAAAACTTGATTCCACTTTATTTTGAAATAATTTCACGCTTCCAGGATAGTTGCAAAATAATACAAACCCCATGTAGAATGTACCAGACTCTTTTTGATTGCCTTGTCAGATTTCTTTTGTACTTTTGTGAAGAAGATATGATAGTGGCAAATTAGTTTTCCAGTACATGTTTTTTTGTGTTTTCTTTTTTTTTAAAGATTTGTTTATTTATTTATTTATTTCTCTCCCCTTCCCCCCCACCCCAGTTGTCTGTTCTCTGTGTCCATTTGCTGCATCTTCTTTGTCCGCTTCTGCTGTCAGTGGCACGGGAATCTGTGTTTCTTTTTGTTGTGTCATCTTGTTGTGTCAGCTCTCCGTGTGTGCGGGCGGCACCATTCCTAGGCAGGCAGCACTTTCTTTCGCGCTGGGCGGCTCTCCTTACGGGACACACTTCTTGTGTGTGGGGCTCCCCTACACAGGGACACCCCTGCATGGCAGGGCACTCCTCGTGCGCATCAGCACTGCGTGTGGGCCAGCTCCACACGGGTCAAGGAGGCCCAGGGTTTGAACCGCGGACCTCCCATATGGTAGATGGACGCCCTAACCACTGGGCCAAGTCCGCTGCCCATTGTGTTTTCTTAAGGATGCATTTTTTTACTTTATTAGAGGAGTTGCTGGGTTTATATAACAATCATGTATAAAATACAGGATTTCCAACACCAACACCTCGTACTGGTTTGGAACATTGGTTATAAATGATGATAGCACATTTTTAATAATTGTGTTATTAATTAAAATCACTCATTTAACTTAGGGTTCCCTGTTTGCATAGTATAGTTCCATGAATTTTTAAAAAATTAAAAATTATGTTACTATTATATAATTGAACATTTCCCCCTTTAATCATAATCAGATACATATTTCAGTGCTAGGAAATGCAGCATTGCTACCATCACCACTATCCATTACCAAAATATTTCTATCGTTCTATATAGGAACCCTGTATATTTAAGCCTTAACTTCCCATTCCCTGTCCACCTTGTTCCCTGATGACCTATATTCTAGATTCTGACTCTCTGTGTTTGCTTATTCTAATTGTTTCAAATCAGTGAGATCATACCATATTTGTCCTTTTGTGTCTCATTTATTTCACGCAACATGATGTCTTGAAGGTTCATCTATGTTGTAGCATGCATCAGGATTTCATTCTTTTTTAAGGCTGAATAATATTCCATTGTATGTATATGCCACATGTTGTTTATTCATTCTTTGGTTGAAAGCATATAGTTCAGAGGTTATGAAAATGTCCAAATCAAGACAGCATCAGAGTTGCTATCTCACCAAAGGCCAGCTGCTGCTGATCCTGGACTCCTGCCGTGTGGCAAGGCAAAATGGCAGCCAGTCTCTGTTTTCTTCTCCAGGCTCACTTTTTCTCTGGGCTCAGCTGTGGGTGATCAGACACATAGCTTGTCTCTCCTTTCTCTTCCAGTCTATGTGTTCTGTTGACCTCAGCTTCTGGGGTCTTCTTTTTTTTCTTTTGGGGGTACTGGGGCCTGGAGAATGAATCCTGGGATCTTGTATATGGGAAGCCAGTGTTCAACCACTGAGCCACATCAGTTTATGTGAGTTGGTTTTTCCATTTGTTTTGCTTGTTTTTTTTTTCTTTCAGGAGGCACCGGGAACTGAACCTGGGACCTCCTGTGTGGAAGGATGGCGCTCGACTGCTTGAGCCACATCTGCTCTCTTGGGTTCTCTGTCTCTGCTTTCAGGCCTCGTGTAGAAAGAACTCCACTGAGAGGATTAGGACCCTGGGTCCTGCAGTCTAATCGAAGGCTGTTTTGTTTGTTTTTTAATCCATTTTATTTATGAAGATACTCCAGCTGAAGAAACACAATGACAAATCAATTTGCAAATTATAGTTTCTTCCTAATTAAAATCTTCTGTAAAATTAGAATTTCTTAGTATATATTGCCTGAAAGCAAGAAACAATGGTAGGACATCTTTTTCTTCTTTTTTTTATTTTAGAAAGAATTTATTGTTGGGGATCCATTGTAGCTCAAGTGTTTGAGTGCCTGCCTCCCATGTACGAGGTCCCAGGTTGGATCCCTGGTACCTCCTAAAAACAAAACAAACAAATGAAAAAAACAACCTAATTGGGGAGTAGATGTAGCTCAATGGTTAAGTGCCTGCTTCCCATGTACATTCTAAAAACACAAAAACAATTTATTGAAGTATATCATTCATATATCATACATAAACAATAAGGGTACAGTAAAAGTTGTGAATTTACAAAACAGACATGCACAGCATCATACAGGACTCCCATACATCACCCCACCACAAATACCTTGAATTTTTCTGAAACATATGTAACAAATTATGAGAGCATCGTCAAAGTAGTACTACAAACTATAGTGTATATCTTACATTTGGTATATTTTCCCCCTAACCCACCGTATCATTTGTTTTGTTCATAAACCATAAAATTATATAAAATGTACAATCAGTGGCATTTGGTATAAACTCTGAGTTGCATATTCATCACGTCAGTCAATATTAGAGCATTTCATTACTCCAGAAAAAAAAGAGAAAGGAAAACAATAAAAAACAAACCCTATCATACCCATCTGTTAGCTCTACTAATTACAAATCCTTTGATTTTTTTTTTTTTACCACTTCTATTCAATACCAACAGGTTTTTACCAATTCTGCAGATTAAACCTTAGCTTTCCATTCTTTAACCACATTCTTTTCTCTGAAGACTTAGATTCTAGCTATTAACTCCATGAGTTTGCTCATCATATTTAGTTCAAAATACAGAAATCTACAATATTTGCCATTTTGTGCTTGGCCTGCTTCACTCAACATAATGTCCTCCAGGTTCATCCTTGACATAAGCTTCATGGCTTCATTTCTTCTTACAGCTGAATAATATTCCATCATTTGTATGTATCACAGTTTATATGTCCATTCATCAGTTAATGGAAACCTGGATTGTTTCCATCTTTTTTTTTTTAATTAATTTATTGAAGTATATCACTCATACATAAACATACATAAACAATAAATGTATAGTAATAGGTGTGTTTCCATCTTTTGACAATTGTAAATAATAATGATATGAACACTGGTGTGCAGGTCTCTGTTAATGTTACTTGTCTCAGTTCTTCTGGGTATATACCAAATAGCTGTATCTTACTTCCTTAGGAACCACAAATAGACTTACTTCCACATTGGCTGTACAATTCTACATTCCCACCAACAGTGAGTAAGTGTTCTTATCTGTCCACATCCTCTTCATTAGTAGTTTCTTTTTTTTTTTTTTTTAAGATTTATTTAATTTCCCCCCCTCCCCTGGTTGTCTGTTCTTGGTGTCCATTTGCTGCGTCTTGTTTCTTTGTCCGCTTCTGTTGTCTTCAGCGGCGTGGGAAGTGTGAGCGGCGCCATTCCTGGGCAGGCTGCACTTTCTTTTCACGCTGGGCGGCTTTCCTCACGGGCGCACTCCTTGCGCGTGGGGCTCCCCCACGCGGGGGTCACCCTTGCGTGGCGCGGCACTCCTTGCGCGCATCAGCACTGCGCATGGCCAGCTCCACAAGGGTCAAGGAGGCCCGGGGTTTGAACCGTGGACCTCCCGTGTGGTAGACGGACGCCCTAACCACTGGGCCAAAGTCCGTTTCCCAGTAGTTTCTTGATTCGTTAATTCTGTAGGTGTGAGATGATATCTCATTTGTGGCCATTCTGAAGGTGTGAGATGATATCTCATTGTAGCTTTGATTTGCATTTCCCTAATGACCAATGATATTGAACAGTTTGTCATGTGTTTTTTTCCACCATCTGTATTTTTTCTTTAGAAAAATGTCTGTTTAGGTCTTTGGCTGATTTCTCGATAGGTCATTTGTCTTTTTGTTGTTGAGTTGTAAGATCTCTTTATATAGCATGGATATTAAATCCTTGTCAGATGTGTTATTTCCAAATATTTTCTCCCATTGATTAGGCTGCCTTTTACCATCTTTACAAAGTCCTTTTTAAAAAAGATTTATTTATTTGTTTACTTTTCCCCTACCTTTCTCCCTCCCCCCACTCTGTTGTTTTTGCTGTCTATGTCCATTTGCTGTGTGATCTTCTATATCTATTTCTTTTTTTGTCTTCTCTTTTCATTTTTTTCTCCTCTAGGATTCACTGGGATCCCATCCTGGGACCTCTTGATGTGGGAAGAGATTCCCTGTCATCTGTGCCACCTCAGTTCCTGGTTTCTGCTGCGCTTCACCTTGATTCTCCCCTTCATCTCTTGTTGCATTATCATCTTGCTGCGTGACTTGCTTGTGTGGGCACTGGATCGCCATGTGGGCACTTGCATGGGCACTTAGCTCACCGTGTGGGCACTTGACTTGCCACGTGGGCACTGGCTCTCCATGTAGGCATGCTTTCTCTTTTTCTTTTTCACCAGGAGGCCCCAGGGGTTGAACCTGGGTCCTCCCGTATGGTAGGCAAAGCACTATCACTTGAGCCACATCTGCCTCCCTTTACAAGTCCTTTGAGGTGCAGAAGTGTTTAGTTTTGAGGAGGTCCCATTTATTTTTTCTTTTGTTGCTTGTGCTTTGGGTGTAAGGCTTAAGGAACCACCACCTACTACAAGGTATGTTATCTTCTAGGAGTTTTATGGTCCTGGCTTTTATGTTTAGGTCTTTGATCCATTTTTTAAAAAATCAATTTTATTGATACACATTTAATAAAGCATATAATTCATCCAAAGTGTTCAATCAGTGGTATTTGGTATAATCACATAGTTGTGCATTTATCACTTCAATCATTAGAGCATTTTCATTATTTCAATAATAATAATAATAAACAAAAAACAGTCAAAAGAAGAAAATTCACTTTTCAATCTGTTTCCCTTCCTGTACATAGTTGCTGTTTCTGGCTATTCTTGCACAATTATTTATTGACTAGACAGTTTTATTGAGATATATTCACATACCATATGATCTATCTAAAGTGTATAATCAATGGCTTTTAGTATAATCACAATGTTGTGCATTCATCACAGAAACTTTTAGAATTGTTTCATTATTCCCAAAAGAAAAACTCCACACCCGAGGTCCATTTTGAGTTGATTCTTGTATAGGAAGTGAGATAGGGGTCGTCTTTCAATCTTTTGATTAGGGATATCCAGTTCTCACAGTACCATTTGTTGAGGACACTTTTCTATCCCAGAAAAGTGTACTTGGTAGGCTTATTGAAAGTCACTTGATGAGAGAGGTGAGGGTCTGTTTTTGAACTCTCAATTAGATTCTGTTGATCAAGGTGTCTGTTTTTATGCCAGTGCCATGCTGTTCTGACCACAGTAGCTTTGTAATACACTTCAAGGTCAGGCAACATGAGTCCTCCAAGTTTGCTCTTCTTTTTTAGGATTTTTTTTATTCAGGACAACTTTCCCTTCCAAATATATTTGGTGTGATGCTACAGGAGAAGTCAGCGACCTAAAAAAATTGTTCATCGTCATGTGAGCCTAGTTAGAAAGGAACTGTTTGATTTTTAATTTTTTAAATTTCTCTCATCGTCCCCCCTACCCCACCCCATTGTCTGCTCTCTGTGTCCATTTGCTGTGCGTTCTTGTGTGTCTGCTTGCATTCTTGTCTGCGGCACCGGGAATCTGCGTCTCTCTTTTTGTTGCATCGTCTTGCTGCATCAGCTCTCCATGTGTGTGGCGCCACTCCTGGGCAGACTGCGCTTCTTTTTTGCATGGGGTGGCTCTCCTTGAGGGGCGCACTCCTTGCATGTGGGGCTCCCCTGCATGGGGAACATCCCTGCGTGGCATGGCACTCCTTACGCACATCAGCACTGCGCATGCGCCAGCTCACCGCATGGGTCAGGAGGCCCTGGGTTTGAACCCTGGACCTCCCATGTGATAGGCAGATGCTCTGTCAATTGAGCCACATCTGCTTCCGTATCATTACTTTTTATGCATTTGCATTATAGTACCTGTAGGAAGTGAAAAGTGAAGTTACATACCAAATAATACAATAGAATAGAATACAATACAGTTAGTACTGGCATTTATAATTACCCAAATGGTTACCTTTACCACAAATCTTTATTCTTTTATGCTGCTTTAAGTCACTGTCTAGTGTCATTTTTTTCAGCCTGAAGAACTCCCTTTAGCATTACTTACAGGGCAAGTTCAGTGGTGATGAACTCCCTCAGCTTTTACTTATCTGAGAATGTCTTAATCTCTCCCTCATTTTTGAAAGAGTGTCTCCCCAGATATAAAATTCTTGGCTGATAGTTGTTTTCCTTCAGCACTTTAAGTATTTCAATGCTGTACCTTCTTGCTTCCATGGTTTCAAATGAGAAATTGGCACTCAATCTCATTGGTATTCCCTTGCATGTAACAGTTTTCTTTTGCAGTTTTCAGAACTCTGTCTTTTGCATTTGATAGTGTAATCAATATGTGACAGGGTGTATTTCTCTCCATGTTTATCCTGTTTGGTATTTTCTGAGCTTCTTGGATGTGCATATTCTTAGTGTGGTTGGGCCACACCTTAATTGAGGTAACCTCATGAAAAGGTCCTACTTAAAAATGGGTACACACCCACAGGAATGAATTGGATTTAAGAACATGTTTTTTTCTGGGGTACATACTGCTTCAGACTGCTATGCTCCACCCTCTCAACCCCAAAAGACTTGTTCTTTCTGTATGCAGAATGCATTCATTCCATCACAATATCCCAAAAGCCTTAACTCATTTCATAACAAACCTAGTATAAAATCTCATCAAAATTGGTTATGGTTGTTATCTGTCCTGCAGCACAGTTCGCCTCTGTGGACCTATGACATGTAGAAAACAAGTCATCTGCTTTCAATATACATTGGAGGACAGGCTTAAGATAAACATTTCCATTCCAGAAGGGAGAAATGGGAAGGAAAACAGGGTTCATGGGCGCCAAACAATTCCAAAACCCAGCAGGGCAAACTATTAGATTTCAAGGTCTGAGAGTCATCTATAGAGTGATGTTTTGTACTTGAGGGCTGATACAACCTTCCAAGTGCTTGCACAGTGGCCTTGCTCTCCCTGAATACGGGGGTAAAGGCTCCACCCTCTCGGCAAACCCTAGGTCATAGGCCCCATCTTCTCCAAGCATTTGGGTGGCAGCACTCTCCTGAACAATGGGGTATAAGGCTTCCTCCTCAAGCACTGGGGTGGAAGGAACCTTCCTTTCCACATATATGGGTGGGCACCCTCTTTGGTCTAGACCTTGGCTTTCATAGCTCTGCCCTTTAAGTTATTCTTTCTTCAGTTTGTTCCTTCTCTGTCCCTTCCAGTCCAGTCTGGCAGTGGTTCCATTTATACAAATTTCACAAAATAACTTGTCAATTTCATATGTAGTTCACAGGCATCCATCACATCAAAGGACTTTTCATGGATTCTTCTCAGATAACTGCATTTCCAGTCCTGACTTCCATGGAAATTGCTAGCTGGTTCTATGTTCAGTTAAAACCCTCACATGGAGCACTGCGTTTGATAGGTTGAGAATTTTCCAAACCATCAGTTTCTGGTTTCTTTGTGCCCAGGATTTCAGTTCTCAGTTCTTTCCTTTTTTTGTCTTATTTTATGTAAGCTACAAGGAGAAACCAGGCTGCACTTTCCACATTTAGTTTGGAAATTTTCTCAGCTCATATCCAAGTTCATTGCTTTTAAGTCCTGGCTTCCATCTGACATCAGAACCCCAAGTTCTCTGCCCCTTTAAAATAAAGATTGACTTTCCTCTTTTCCAATAATATATTCATCATTTCTGTCTTAGGCCTGACTGGAAGTACCTTGAGCATCCATATTTCTACCAACAGTCTCTTCAAGGCTGTCTAGGCTTTTTCTATCAGGCATCTCACAGTTCTTCCAGCCACTACCCATTACCCAAATCCAAAGCTGTTTCTCTGTTTTTGATATTTGCAATAGCAGAATGCCATTCTCCTAGTACCAAAATCTGTTTTAGTTTCCTAGGCTGCTCAAAGCAAATACCATGAGATGGGTTGGGTTAAATAATAGGAATTTATTTGCTTATGGTTTTGAGCCTAACAAAGTTCAAATCAAGGTGTCGTCAAGATGATGCTTTCTTCCTAAGGCCTGTGACTGGCTGCTGGCAATTCTTCGTCCTTAGCTTATCACATGGCAAAGCACATGGCAGCATCTCCTGGTCTCTCCCTTCTCTTCTGGGTTCCATTGATCAGCTTCTGGCTGTTCCCTCTGACTTCATCTCACTCTGTTTGAATTTCATTCTGATTATAAAGGAATCCAGTAATAGGATTAAGAACCATTCTGATTGGGCTGGGCTATCTCTTAACTGAAGTAATCTCATTATAAGAGGTTCACACCTACAGGAATGGATTAGATGTAAGGAACATGTTTTTCTGGAGTACATGCCACTCAAACTAGCATGCCCAGATTTCCTTGTTTTTACCATGGTATACTCTTTCTTTTGAAATTTATTTTTTTGGCATTTTGAGGCCATATATTGTCCTCAAGGTGGTGTCACCTGGCAGAGTCACAGGCTCAAGTGTTTTGGCTTATCTGTCTTGCAAATATATATTATATCTCTTTTGTTTAAAAGAAGTAAAAGAAATTTGAATAGGTTTTGATAGGAACATCTCATCTGTAATGAAGAGAGAAAGTTGTTTTCTCTATAGTCTTCCAGGGCCCTTAAGAAAAAGCTATTTTTCCTTCATTTATCTTCTAATTAATATTGCCATCTGTGGCAGTTTGATATTATTTATGAATTCCAAAAAGAAATATTGTTTATATTTGTAAATGTCTGTTCCTCTGGACAAGATACCCTTTGATTGGTTTAAATGCAAAGGCTTTATATTTAATTGATTAAATCAAGATTAGGGCTTTGCTTTGACCACATCATTAGGGTGTGCATGGTTGAGTTCCCACCCCCTTGGTGGGCTGTATAAACAGACACTCACACAGGAGAGAAGACACAGAGGAATAGAGAGAGCTCTATAGACATGGAAGAGGAGAGAGAATTTGATACTGAGAAGTGGAGTGACGCTTTCGTACTTACCAAAATCCTGGGAACGTTTTATAAATGGGTAAGGGGTATTTTCTGGAGGAATTGTGAGATGCTTGATGGAAAAGGCCTAGATTGCTTTGAAAAGACTGTTGGTGGGAATATAGATGCTAAAGAGACTTTTGTTGAGGCCATAGAAGGAAGTGATTAAACTATTATTGAAAACTGGGGAAAGGTAATCTGTGTTTTAAAGTTGCAGAGAACTTGGTAAGATTTGACTAATGTTACATGGAGGGTAGAATTTGAATACTATAAACTTGGATATTTAGCCAAGGAGATTACCAAATTAAATGTGGAGAATGTGGCCTGGCTTCTCCTTGCAGCTTATAGCAAAATACTAGATGAGAGAGAAGATGAAAACTGTGTTGTTATGTATAATGAAACCAGAAACTGATTCTGGAAATTCCAAGACTCTGAAAACTAAGTCCCCAGACGATAGTGCCCCGTTTGAGGAATTAACTAAACTTGGAATTTGTAAGCCAGGATTGAAGATACAGCTATCCAGGAAAGACTTGTGGAAAGGTTTTTACTGTCTGATGGCTTGGACCCCAACTTCCTGCATGCTAAACCAATAAGCTTTTTGCTAGAGCTGTATGAACAAAGCCTGGACTAAAAGGAATATGGAGGGAAACGGATTTGGCCCAACAGATAGGGTGTCCTCCTACCACATGGGAGGTCCAAGGTTCAAACCCAGGGCCTCCTGACCCGTGAGATGAGCTGGCCCACGCGCAGTGCTGATGTGCGCAAGGAGTGCCGTGCCACGCATGGATGTCCCCGCATAGGAGAGCCCCACGTGCAAGGAGTGTGCCCTGTAAGGAGAGCCATCCAGCGCGAAAAAAGTACAGCCTGCCCAGGAATGGCGCCGCACACATGGAGAGCTGACACAGCAAGTTGACATGACAAAACAAGACACAGATTCCATGTCCTGCTGACAAGAATACAAATGGACACAGAAGAACACGCAGCAAATGGACACAGAGAGCAGACAACTGGCAGGGGGCAGGGAAGGGGAGAGAAATAAAAATAATAAATCTTTTAAAAAAAGGGGATATGGAGGAGAGAGATGGAAGGGAAAACAACTTTAAGAGGAAAATCAGAAAGTGATGTGGCTCAAACGATTGAGCTCCCACCTACCACTTGGGAGGTCTGTGGTTTGGTTCCCGGTGCCCCCTAAAGAAACAAAGAAGATGAACAGACACAGCAAGTGCAAACAATGAGGGGGTGAAAATAAATAAAATAAGTCTTTTAAAAAACCTGGAAAACCATGGAAGCTGAGGTCTGGAATTCAGACATCTCTGTGGGCAAAGAGAGAAACCCAACCCATGTGTACAGAGAGGGTGAGTTTGCCCCAGCAGTTTAAGAGGATGGATGTGCTAGCCCTCTGTTCTGGGAGAGTTTTGGTGCCCCAGGCTACAGAGAGGGTGGAGCACATTCCCCAAGGGTTGGGGAGAATGAGGTCAATACCCCATAGGTCTGAGAGTGGTGGGCCTGTCCTCCATAGATTACAGAAGGCCAGGTCTCCAATTCATAGGTCTGAGAGGGTTGGTCCTGTATGCCAGAGATTATGGAGAATGTTGCCTCCACCTCACTGTACTAAGGGGGTCAAGGCTGTAGCCCAGAGATTGGGTAAAGTGTGGTCATCACCCCAGTGTTCTTGGAGGGTGAGGAGAGAACTTGTTAGCTTTGATCCTGCAACCCCAGGAAAAGAGATGAGCCATTTGCCTGATAGTTTACAGCTGACCTTGTGAAGAGACCAGAGCACCTGAACCCAGAAAGAAATGAGCCCTCCAGCCTACAGCTCAGATTGGAAGAAGCTGGGCTCACAGAACCATTAGAGGAAAGAGGAAGGCTGAACCCTAGCAGACATTGCCTGCCATCTTGCTTTAACAGGTAGCAACAGACTTTGGTGAGGAACTCATCTTGAGTTGAACTCTTTAGGGCCTTGTAACTCTAAGCGTCTACCCCAAATCTAATACCCTTTATCAAAGCCAACAGATTTCTGGTACTTTGCATCGGCGCCCCTTTGGCAGACTAATATACCATCCAAATACATAGCATAGCTGCTTGCTTTTCTAGTTGTCTTTCCCTGCGTTATTTTCATCTACAGTTACCATTTGAGTGCTTGCTCTGTTACTTGACACACATCAATCCAATTCTTCTTTTTCCTTTTATGTTTATGACTGCACATGTACATTTTGTACTTATGACTATTTCCCTTGCCAATCTTGAAGGTACTGCTAATATGTAATAGATTTTTTTTTTTAAGATTTATTTATTTTATTTATTTCTCTCCCCTTCCTCCCTGTTGTCTGCTCTCTGTGTCTATTTGCTGTGTGTTCTTCTTTGTCCGCTTCTGTTGTCGTCAGCAGCACGGGAATTTGTGTTTCTTTTTGTTGCGTCATCTTGTTGTGTCAGCTCTCCGTGTGTGCGGCGCCATTCCTTTGCAGGCAGAACTTTCTTTCGCACTGGGTGGCTCTCCTTATGGGGCGCACTCCTTGCACGTGGGGCTCCTCCACGCAGGGAGAGCCCTGCGTGGCACGGCACTCCTTGTGCACATCAGCACTGCGCGTGGGCCAGCTCCACACGGGTCATGGAGGCCCGGGGTTTGAACCTTGGACCTCCCATGTGGTAGACGGATGCCCTAACCACTGGGCCAAGTCCGCTTCCCATGTAATAGATTTTTAAGGTCCTAAAATTTGCTGCACTTAGTTCATTGCATGTTTTACAAGCTTGAAGGGTATATAGTGTACAGGGTAAGCTGCTGAAACAGAGAAATTAAAAAATTTAATGTGTCGAACAAGATAGAAGTTTATCTGTCATATAACATTGTAGAGGTAAGTAGGAATTCAGCATGGTCAGAGGTTCCTCTTCATAAAATCATCCAAAGTTCCAAGATATTTCTGTCTCCCAGGATGTTGTCCTCACATGCATGCTCTAAGACAGTTTATGAACACATCCACCTTCTAGTCCATCAGAAGGGAGAAGAGAGAGTAGAGGGCAAGTAATTGCCTTGGAAAAAAAAAAGAGCTGTAAAAGTTGCATACATCACTTTTCCTGATATCGCATTCATTACAATTTGGAAACATGGTGTATCTACTTTTACATAACACTGGGAAATGTAGTTTCCAGCTGGGTTGCATGTACCTGGTTAAATCTTGGCAGAGGGATCGGTCTCTTCCACATCACAACTTTTGAGATAGGTGGTATTACAACCGTTTCCTAACCAGGAAATTGTTTTGAGATATTAAGTGACTTGTTTAAAGACACATGGCTGGCCCAAAACTGAACTCATTGTCTTGTTCCCCAAACCTATTCTTCTTGGGTTTCTTCTCTCAGTGAATGGCATCATCATTCTTTCAGTCTCACCCATGCTAGAAATTTCAGATTTCTGTAGCCGCCCCATTCCTTCATTCACTAAGCCCTATAGATGTTATTGCCTTAATATTTCTCAAATCTGTGCCTTTCTTTCTGTCCCAGCAGCTCTTACTGTCTTAGCTCAGACTCTCAGCATCTTTTATCTGCTCAGTAGCCTCTTTTCTTCCCTCTCCAGCCAGGGTCACCTTCAGTGACCCCTCTTTTTGGCCCAACCCAACCCATTGTATGGGACATACCATACAATGTTATATTGTCACACCTTTACTTAATATTCTTTGTTCAAATGGTCCTCTTTCCAACTTGGCCAACAAGGCCTTATTTTATTTTTAAATATCTATTGCTGACATCACTTCCTCTATAAAGCTGTAGCTCTCTTTTCCAAGTAGAATTGACCATTTTCTCCTTCATGTTTCTCCATTCTTGATGCCTGTTATAGAACCTGTAACACTTTATTATTTGTTAAAGTGTCATTTTTATATCTCCAGCACACAGTGCAGTCTGGTAGAAAACACTATTCAATAATTGCCTAATTAAGGAATGGAGTTTTTGACAGACTGGTACTTGAATCCAAATTCTGTGTTTTTCTTTTCATAATGATTAATCCTGTGTGAGTACTCACGTATTTCTGAGGGGTTGTTTCCAACACCAAATTTGGAGATCCGACCTTCTGGGAAACACCTCTTTTTAGCAGTAAAGAGTCGCACTGCTTGTAATGGGCTATTTGAACAAATGGTTGCTTTTGTGGCAGCATCATTGCTCTGTCAGGTGTTTGAGATCACACAATGTAATTGCCACTTAGAAGACTCCATCTCTTTGAAAGGTTAAACTTTGACCTTAGAATAATGAAATTTATAGGAAATTTTTTTTTCATTAGGATTTTGGGGATGTGCTTTATTTGGCTTTTTAGGAGGTGCTGCTACACTGTCACCTGCAAAAGAAATAAATGTTGGACGTTTGGCTTTAAGTTGTATTGATTCTATTAAGGGACAACAGTTTTATTGTATATTTTAGAAGAAAGATGGACAAATGAGAAAAAAATGGCAGCTGCTTAAAGATGGTTGCATTCTTGAAGCTATTTATAAAGCACATGAAATGAAAAAAGAATAACTTCAGTTTACAGTAGGCACAGTTTAGGGAAATGTGGTAACATCTCAATGATGAGTTTAAATTCAGCCTGGCCATTACCATTTCTGATTGCTGAAGCTCACTTATTGTGGGTTTAAACCATCTGTTTTGGTGTTAATCCTTTAAAACTCAGTTGGTGGATGTTAACATGATAAAAGGTAATAAGCTTGAAATATGGCAGTCATTTGGTCTGGTTTACTTTTCACCTAATTGCATGCTTAAGTGTCTTTGGGAAAAAGAAGGGGGGTGGAGATTAATGCTGTAGCCAACCATTTTGATCTCAGCTTGAGCCCTGCACACCTGTCACTGGCTTGTGGAAGTTTTATTCCAGTAATTAAGAGCTCCTCTCTCATGTTATTACTTAATTGGATGCCACAAGAGCCTGGTAAAACAGCAAAATCCTCTTAATTGCATACCAGCTCTTAAAACAAATCACCAGTGCTTAATGTGGTATTGTTTTAATAAGTCTTCCCTGGCAGTGGTATGATCTTCATCAAGTCCAAAAGGAAATGTAGTCCCTGTATTTTGGAGCATTGAGGATTCAGCTTTTTAGAAAAATAGAAGTTGTATAATACTTTGAAAC
Organism: Dasypus novemcinctus; assembly: GCF_030445035.2. Classification (NCBI taxonomy): domain Eukaryota; kingdom Metazoa; phylum Chordata; class Mammalia; order Cingulata; family Dasypodidae; genus Dasypus; species Dasypus novemcinctus. Next base: position 104,121,836 of record NC_080682.1, on the reverse strand, counting down.
ATATTTCCACGAAGAGTTAAGGAGCCTAAAACCAATTTACATGATGCTTTACAGTTTGATCAAGTGGTTTCTTTTGCTTATCTTGTTTTAATATCTGTAATATAGCTTCATGAAGAAAGGTTTTATAATCACATTTCCCATTTTAGAGGTGAGGAAACTGAGGTGCAGAAAAGTTGACTTGCCGAAAGTGATACAATAAGTGGAGGAGACTGATGCAAACCCTTAACCCTACCTCTTTTTAAGTACATCAGGCTGTCTCAGTGAGCATAAACTATGTGTGGAGACATCAGTTTAGCGTTTTTTTCATTAACTTGTTTTGTCATATGAAAGTATCATTTAGCTTAGTGTAACTGGTACTTTTCTCTTTGAGTTTTCAGTCCATACACATATAGCAGAAAGAGTTAGCATGGCAGTAGGTGAAGAAGCAAAATGCTGGGAAATGACAAGGCTGCCCAGTTCCGTGTTTGGACTGTTACTTGCTGAAGTGTCCTTCTGTATGCTTAACAGGGTCTTTGTGGTCCTGCTGGTTGTGCAGACAAGGACTCTACAGTGTATTTACGTGCTGAACACTTAGGACAGCTGATCTAAATGAGTTCTGTGGCAGTCATCTCTATTGATGCCCCAGTGCTCATCTTTTTCCTCTGCCATTAGGATCTAGTAGTAGAAAGAGCTCTTTCTGGGGAATCAGAAAATCTTGGTTCTATATTTGCATTTGGGTGATTTGCTAACTACCTGTTCTCTTCAAGCTTAAGTCTAGTCAATAATACCTCTAGGAAGACTGCCCTGAAGCCCTCAGCTGGCTTTAGTGCCTTTTCGTTTCTAGATGCTGTGACACTTTATTCACATATCCAGCACTGTAATTGTTTCTTTCTTTCCCTCTGTACCTCTACCCATTTTCTGCCAAATATTTGCATTGGAGAATCATTGCTCTAACCTGTACATTTTGTAAGGGCTCAGTCACAGTTCTTTGTGTAGGGCATTTGTAGTTTGCTTCCATAGCATCTTTTCCCTCTTACCTCAGTAGTAGCCTCACATGTTGGTTTTGGGAACCATACTTCTTCACTATATTGTCCCATATGGTTTGGGTGGGAATTTCTTAGTTCTGGTATATGTGAACCAGGCCTGAGCTAACGAGTGCTTTACATACCTCTGTCCACAGTGATTATTACAGTGGTAAACAGAGGTTCTAAGCTGGTATAAACGGAATGTTCATGTCTTTTGTGGGAGTCACTACAAAAGATCTTCTACTATTGCTGCTAGACTGGAAGGTTGTGTGCAGCCATTTTGTTACCATAAAAGAAGAAATAGTCTGGCCTGTGATATAGCCTTCATTGAGAAGGTGAGCCTAAAGGAATAGATACAGTGACTTTGAGCCCTGAATTGAGGTACCCCCAAAGTCTACTCTAACTCTGGGCTGCAGTTAATTAAGCCAGTGATTAGACCTCTTGCTTAAACTAGTTTGGTTTAAGTTTTCTGCCATTTTCAGATGAAAGAGTCCTAAATGATACATTCCTCTTCTGAACCTAGCAAAGTGTATGGCCCAGAGTTTATTAAATGCATAAATGAATGAACTATATAAACATAGCCATGTATATTTTCTTTCTCAGTCTCAGCTTCTTATTCCATAAAATGGAAACAATAATGATAAGGAAAGGTTCTCTGGTCTTTAGCTCTTAGTCTGTACCAAACAGTTCATCACTTAATTATATATACTCTTACAGTGGTTAACTTTTTTCCTCTCAACTGGTTTGTATATCTGCTGAGAGTGGAACTGAATCTTATATACCTGTTATTTTCCCCACAGTAGTCAGCCCAATGTTGGGAGAATAGCAGGTGTTCATGAATACTTATTAATGTTAACAATAACAACTGCAATTTATTGGTTATTTCGGGGAGTCCAGACATTGTGTAAGCATTCTACAAAAATTATCTTCCAACCTTACTTAGCTAATAGCACTGCCTGTTAGATAGCTATTAGGTAAGTAGCGTTAGCCTCAAAGGCTAAGTTATACAGTTAACAAATGGCAAAGCTGAAATTGTTGCTTGAGATATAATAGATAATACATATACATATACTTGAGCCTTCCAGATCATATGCCAGGAATGTTTGAGGGGTCTGACTGAGGTGAATGATAAGGGTGATAGGAGTGACATTTTTGTCTGGAATTGCTTGAAAAACCACCCGCAGGTATTTTCTTGGCATAATTTCATTGAGTACACCAATCCATTGCCTCAGTATTAATTAATGATCTAGAGAGTAGGGGCCTTGGAAATTCTGGTAAAGATTACTATAGAGTATGGTGATCCTCTGTTGAATAGTTCGGTGAATGCACCCGCCCCCCCGCGGGCCCTTGTGAATTAATACTTTGCTGAATATGCTTGGCCGGCTTCACTGGTGCTCAGGGAATGTTTTGCCCAGGTTCTGTCAGAACCACCCTGTTAGTAGGTAATCTTTTGTTCTTTATTGAACTTTAAATTAAAAATTCAGATTAAGCAAGAAATCAAATGTAATAGTGTCTCTAGAATTAAGAGAGTTCATTCTATAATGGAAAATACCTTCATCTTGAAGTAAGACATTGGCATTGTAGTTCAGGGTCTCAATCAATTGATACTATTCACTGAGGACCTGCTAGGTAATTTGCATGTATTTTCTTATCTAATCCCCAGAAACCCTTATAGAATAAGTATTACTGTTCCCATTTATTAGGGTCAGAGATGAAGAGCAGTCATTCAGCTGTCAATATTTCCTTCTATTTTATTTTATAGAGAAGTTATAGGTTTCCCTGTAATGATATGAATCTTAATTCTAAGAATGTAGCTTTGAACCTTAAGATCCAGAGTCATATAGGAATGAAGGATATTTAATTATACAAAAAAAAATTTTCATTATCCAAAGGGAGTTATTTTTATCCCTTAGTTAAATAATAAAGATTTTAGAATATAGAGTTATTTCAGTAATGGAAGGGGGCCTACAGAATGGAGTCTGATAAAGACATTAGTTTATGGATTAGTTATGGATTAATATCTGTATTATTCACGGGAATCTGTGTTTCTTTTTGTTGCGTTATCTTGTTGTGCCAGCTCTCCGTGTGTGTGGTGCCATTCTTGGGCAGGCTGAACTTTCTTTCTCACTGGGTGGCACTCCTTACGGGGCACACTCCTTGCGCATTGGTCTCCCCTGCGCGGGGACACCCCTGTGTGGCACGGCACTCCTTGCGCACATCAGCACTGCGTGTGGGCCAGCTCCACATGGGTCAAGGAGGCCCAGGGTTTGAACCGTGGACCTCCCATGTCGTAGACAGATGCCCTATCCACTAGGCCAAGTCCGCTTCCCATGGATGATTTTTAAAAGAAGAAAACAACGCATTTCCTCTGGGTAAGCAGTTTAACATTTAACTTTATTTTATTAGTGTTTTTTTATTTAAGTTTATTTTATTTATGTATTTATTTTTTATAGGTACCGGGGCTGGGAATTGAACCTGGGACCTTGTATGTGGGAAGCCAGTGCTTAAATCATTGAGGCACATCAGCTCCCCCTAACTGAGTTTGACATCTCAGGTAGAGGGAGAAACATGGACTAGCCACATTGACATGAAATATTTGAATCAAATGCTGGCTCATTTGATAAGTACGTGTGTAGCTCTATAAGAAACTGCCAAACTTTTCCAGGGTGGGCACACCATTTTACATTCTCATCAGTGATGTATAGAGAGATCAAATGTCTCTGCATCCTCACCGCATTTGATATTATCACTTTAAAAATAATTTATTTGTAAACACTATCTACCAAACATACACTTCCCTTCCCCACTTCCTCCATCCTTTCTTTATCTTGAGTCTACTTTCTGTCTCTGCAGATTTGTTGTTTCTATACATCTCTTATAAGTGCCTAGTGCTTATATGCTAAGTATTTATTTCACTGAGCATAATGTTTTCAAGATTCTTCTTTGTTGCAGCATATCTCAGGACTTTTTAATGGCTGAATAATATTCCATTGCATGTATGTAGCACATTTTGATTATCCATTCATTTATTAATGGACACTTGGATTGTTTCTACATTTTGTCTCTTGTGAATAATGCTGCTATAGACATTGGTGTACAAGTATCTGTTTGAGACCATGTTTCCTCTTTTTTGGGATTGTTGGGTCATATGGATATTCTGTATTTAACTTTATTAGGAACCACCACATTGCTTTCTACATTAGCTGCCCCAGTTTACATTCCCACCAACAATGCACTTGTGTTCCAATTTCTCTGCATCCTCTCTAACACTTGTTATTTTCTGTTTTATAAATAATAGCCATCCTTATTGGTGTGAAGTGGTATCTCATTGTGATTTTGATTTGCATTTCCCTAATGGCTAATGATATTGAGCATCTTTTCATGCGTTTATTGGCTATTTGTATATCTTCTTTGGTATATGTCTAGTCAAGTTCTTTCTCCATTTTTTAATTAGGTGGTTTGTCTTTTTTGTTGTTGCATTGTAAAAGTATTGCAATATATATTCTGGACATTAAGCCCTTATCCAATATATAGTTTGCAGCTACTTTTTCTCATTCTGTATGTTATTTCTTTGCTAACTTTGATGATCAAAAGTTTTCAATTTTGATGAAATCTAATTTATCTATTGTTTCTCTTTTTTTGTTGCTAGTGCCTTTATTACCATATCTAAATCTATTGCTGAATCCCAGATCATGATGATTTGCCTCTATGTTGTTGTCTAAGAGTTTTACAGTTTTAGTATTATATGTAGGTCATTGATCCATTTTTAGCTAATTTTATGTATGGCAAGAGGTGGGAGTCTAACTTCATTTTTTTGCATATGAATATCCAATTTTCCTCACACTATTGGTTGAAGAGGCTATTCTTTCCCCATGGCATATGCTTAACACCTTTGTCAAAATTCAATTGTCTATAGATGTGTGGGTCTATTTCTGGATTTTCAGTTCTGTTCCATTAGTCTGTATGTCTGTCTTATACTGGTACCTTACTGTTTTTGTTACTTTAGCTTTGTGTTACAATTTGAAATGAGAAAGTGTGAGCCTTGCAACTTTGTTTTGTTTTTGTTTTTTTCCCCCCAAAGTTATTTTGGCTATTTAGGGTCCTTTGCAGTTCCATATGAATTTGAGAATTGGCTTATCACTGTTTTTCCTTGGTTAAGCTATGTTTGTTTTAAAAGCATGTGGCAGGATGATAGGATGATTGCTTTTGTCAGGGTTAGGTTTTCAGATTTGTCATGTTTGTATCTACTGTCTTTAAGCTTTTTTTTTAGTGTATTTTACATTCTGAAGGCTTACAAAGCTATTTAAAACTTTCACTAGAATTTAAATTTTCTCTTTGTCTCTACATGTCTCCGGGATCCCAGTGACACATTGGGCTTGCCTGATGTGATACTAATTCTGTGGACACAGTCACTTGGACTTGTTTAATGTTACAATAGTGCTTTTGAAGATTTTGTTTAGATTCTTCTCATTTGTGGCAACTCCCTAGAGCCCTTATTTTCTTTCCTGATGAGAATTGAGAAATGCACTGCTGTCTGTTGTGATTAAAATTCGGGCAATGGGAAGAAAAGGTAGGGGTTCAAGGGAGGGTTCTTTCATCTATCTATCTCTCCATTCATCCATCATCCATCCATCCATCCATCCATCTATCTATCTATCTGTCTCTCTGTCATCTCTATCTATCTCTATCTCTCTGTCTTTCTATCAGCCGTTTGTTGAGGTAAAGGTCATACAATATAAAATTAACAATTTTAAAGTGAATAATTAAGTGGAATTTAGGGCATTCACAATGTTGTGCAATCACCACCTCATATAGTTCCAAAATATTTTTATCATTTCAAAAGGAAACTCTATTCCCATTAATCAGTTAATCTCTATTCCCACCTCCCCCCAGCCCCTGGGAATCAGCAATCTATTTTGTTTCCATAGATCTGCGTATTCTGGATATTTAATAAAAATAGAGCATGAAAATAAAAGAACAGAAAAAGGCCAGCTCAACAAGTATGGAAACATCACTCCTAAAAAGTTATTTTTCAGGCACTTTTATCTCATCTAAGTCTACTGCTAACTCAACTGTTTGTCTAGGGTTCAGAAAAATACACAAATTAGTTAAATGACATAGTCAAAGTCTCCTTATTAAAAAATAAAGAGAAAAAAAGCTTAAATGTATTCATATCTCACAAAACCAAACTCAGTTTTATTTTTGTGAATTTGAAATAAAGTTGTTAATAAAAAACGAGTCATATAATATGTGACATTTTGTGTCTGGCTTCTTTACTTTAGTTTCATCCATGTTGTGCCATGTGTCAGAACTTCATTTTATTGCTAAATAGTATTCCATTATATCTATAATACCGCATTTTGTTTATCCATTCATTGATTGATGGACACTTGGATTGCTTCCATTTTTTGGCAACTGTGATTGATATCAACATCAGTGTGCAGATATCTGTGCATAATGCTACCCATGTGGTAGGTGGTGGGTGCCCAACTGCTTGAGCCACATCTGCTTCACTTGTGTTTTTAATTTTCATTTCCCTAATAGCTAGCGATATTGAGCATCTTCTTGTGTGCTTTTTAGCCATTTGTATCCTCTTTGGAGAAATGTCTATTACCCATATTTTAATTCAGTTCTTTGTATTTTTGTTGTTGAGTTGTAGAATTTCTTTATATATTCTGGATGCTAAACCCTTACCAGAATTGTGGTTTCCAAATATTTTAAACCATTGGGTAGCTTGTGTCTTCATTTTCATGATAAAGTCCTTTGATGCCTAAATGTTTTCAATTTTGATGTGGTCCCATTTTATCTATTTTATTGCTTGTGCTTTGGGTTTGAAGTCCAAGAAACCATTGCTTACCGCAGGATCCTACATTTTCTTCTAGGATTTTTATAGCCCTGGTTCTTATATTTAGGTCTTGGTCCATTTTGAGTTAATTTTTGTATATGGTGTGAGATATACACTTTTTTGCATATAAATATCCATTTCTCCCAGTACCCTTTTTGCAGAGACTGTTCTTTCCCAATTTAGTGGACTTGGCAACCTTGTCAAAAAGTAGTTGTCTATAGATGTGAGGGTCTATTTCTGAACTCTGAATTTGATTCCATTAGTCAGTATATCTATCCTTGTGCCAATACCATGCTGCTTTTTAGTACACTTTTTTTTTTCCAGCAGTACTGGGGATTGAACCCTGGGCCTCCTACATGGGAAGCAGGTGCTCAACCACTTGAGCTACATCTTCTCCGCTGTAATACAATTTCAAGTCAGGAAGTTTGAGTCCTCCAACTTGCTTCTTGCTTTTCAAGATGTTTTTGGCTATTCGGAACCTTATGCCCTTCCAAATAAATTTGATAATTGACTTTTCCATTTCTGCAAAGTAGGCTATTGAATTTTGATTGGGAATGTGTTGAATCTGTAAATCATTTTGGGTAGTAGTGTCATCTTAACGATATTTAGCCTTTCAACCCATGAACATGAAATTTCCTTCCATTTATTTAGGTCTTCTTTGACTTCTTTTAGCAATGGTTTGTAGTTTTCTGTTAACGTGTCCTTTACATCCTTGGTTAAATTTATTCCTAAATATTTGTTTCTTTTGATTGCTGTTGTAATGGAATTTTCTTTTGATTTCCTCCTCAAATTGCTCATTATCAGTGTGTAGAAACACTGCTGTTTTTTGTGTTTTTTTTGTAGTACCAGGGCAAGGGATTGAACCTGGGACCCTGTATGTGGCAAGCTGGTGCTCAACCACCGAGCCACATCGGCTCCCCTGAGTTGGTTTTTTCATTTGTTTGCTTGTTTATTTATTTATTTATTGCTTTTTTAGGAGGCATCAGGAACCAAACCCAGGACCTCCCATGTAGAGGTCAACTGCTTGAGCCACATCTGCTCCCCATTACTGGTTTTTGCGTGTTGCTCTTGTACCCCACCACTTGGCTGAAATAGCTTATTAGCACTATTTGCTTTGTGATAGATTTTTTGTGTGTGATTTTCTGTATATAGGATCATGTCATCTGCAAATAGTGAAGGTTTTACTTATTCCTTTCCAATTTAGATGGCTTTTGTTTGTTTTTCTTGCCTAAGTGCTCTGGTTAGATTTTCCAGTACAGTGTTGAATAACGGTGATAACAGTGGGTATTGTTGTCTTGTTACAGATCATAGAGGGAAAACTTTGTCTTTCACCATTGAGTATGATGATGTTACCTGTGGGTTTTTCAAATATGCCCTTTATCATATTGAGAAAGCTTCCTTCTATTCCTATATTTGTAAGTGTGTGCTGTATTTTGTCAGAGGTCTTTTCTGTGTCAGCTGAGATGATCATGTGTTCCCTCCCCCGCTTTATTATTTTTTTATTTTAGCCCCCTTGCGGCTTTTTGCTTGCTGTTTGCTCTCTCTGTCCATTTGCTGTGCGTTCTTCTGTGTCTGTATTTATTTATTTCCCTCCCCCCACTTGTGGGCTGCTTGTTGTCTGCTCTCTGTGTCCATTTGCTGCACGCTCTTATGTGTTTTTGTTGTTTTTTCCCCTTTGTCTCCCTTTTCGTTGCATCAGCTTGCTGAGTCAGCTTTCCACGGCACTTGCAGGCTGGGTGCCACTCCACAGCACTTGTGGGTGAGCCTGCCTTCACAAGGAGGCCCTAGAACGCAAACCCAGGACCTCCCATATGGTAGACGGGTTCCCAACTGATTAGCCACAGCCGCTTTCCCCTCCCTTTTTAATTTGAGGTACTGGAGCTGGGGATTGAACACGGGACCTTGTATGTAGGAAGCTGGCATTCAACCACGGAGCCACGTTGGCTCCCCTGAGTTTGTTTTTTCATTTGTTTGCTTGTCGTTGTTTTTTTTTTTTTAAGAGGCACTGGGAGCTGAACCTGGGACTTCCCGTGTGGGAAGCAAGGTGCTCAACTGCTTGAGCCACATCTGCCCCACCCCTCATTTTGTTGATGTGGTGTATTACAATGACTGATTTTCTTATGTTGAACCACCCTTGCATACCTGAGTTAAAACTCACTTTATCAAGGTATATTCATCTTTAAGTGTGCTGTTGGATTCAAATTGTATGTATTTTGTTGAAGATTTTTGCATCTATATTCATAAGAGAAATTGGTCTATAATTTCCTTTTCTTGTGTATTTTTCTGGCTTTGTTATTAGGGTGCTTCTGGCCTCATAGAATAAGTTATAGAGTGTTCCTCCTGTTCAACTTTTTAGAATAGTTTGAAGAAGAATGGTATTAATTCTTCTTGGAATGATTGGTAAAATTCCTGTTAAGCCATCTGTATTAGTCAGCCAGAGGGGTGCTGATGCAAAATAACAAATTGGTTGGTTTTTATAAAGGGTATTTATTTGGATTAGGAGCTTACAGTTACCAGGCATAAAGCATAAGTTACTTCCCTCACCAAAGTGTATTTCCACATGTTGGAGCAAGATGTCAGCCAATGCCTGTGAGGGTTCAGGCTTCCTGGGTTCCTCTGGGCTCAGCTCCTCTCTCTTCTCCACAAGGTCAGCAGTATACTATGAACCGCTCTAGACTTTGCCTCTCTCCACAAGGTCAGCTGTAGATGGTCAGGCAAATAGCTCTGACTCTCTCCCTGGGGCTCCAGCTTAAGACTGCAACATCAAACTTAAGACTCCAACATCAAAACTCCAACATTAGGAAACATTAGCCCAACTGATAGAGTACCGGCCTACCATATGGGAGGTCCAGTGTTCAAACCCAGGACCTCCTGACCCATGTGGTGAGCTGGTCCACTCACAGTGCTGATGAGCACAAGGAGTGCCATGCCATTCAGGGATGTCTCCTGTGTAGGGAAACCCCACGCACAAGTAGTGTGCCCTGTAAGGAGAGCTGCCCCACACGATAAAAGCACAACCTGCCCAGGAGTGGTGCCGCACACACAGAGAGCTGATGCAGCAAGATGATGCAACAAAATGAGGCACAGATTCCTGGTGCTGCTATCAAGAATGCAAGTGGACACAGAACACACAGCAAATGGACACAGAGAGCAGACAAGGGGAATGGGGGGGCGGGGAGGGGAGAGAAATAGATAAAAAATAAATCTTTAAAAAAAAACCTCCAACATTAAAGGCCCCAGCTTTGTCCTTTGTCACGCCCCAATGACGTGGCCCAATAAAAGCCCTAATCATAACTTAATCACACCCAGGTACAGACCAGATTACAAACATAATCCAGTATCTATTTTTGGAATTCATAACCATATCAAACTATTACACTATCTATCTGGTTCTGGGCTTTTCTTTGTTGGGAGGGTTTTGATGACTGATTCAATCTCTACTTGTAATTGGTCCTTTGAGATCTTCTCTTCCTTCTAGAATCAGTGTAGGTTTTTCTTGTGTTTTAGGAATATGTTCATTTCATCTAGGTCATCTAATTTGTTGGCATATAGTTGTTCGTAGTATCCTTATTTGATCCTTTTTATATCTGTGGAGTCAGTAGTAATGTCCCCCCTCTCATTTCAGATTTTATTTATTTGTATCTTCTCTCTTATTTTCTTTGTCAGTCTAGCTAAGGATTTGCCAATTTTATTGATCTTCTCAAAGAACTAACTTTTATGGGTTTTTTTAAATGCTCTCTTTTATTTACTTTCTATTTTATTTATTTCTGCTCTAATCTTTGTTATTTCTTTCCTTCTGTTTGCTTTGGGTTTAGTTCGCTGTTCTTTTTCTAGTTCTTCCAGATGTACAGTTAGGTCTTTGATTTTAGCTCTTTCATATATATATATGTATATTTATTTATTTTTAAAAAATTTCTCTCCCCTTCCTCGCCCCCTCCCAGTTGTCTGCTCTCTGTGTCCATTCGCTGTGTTTTCTTCTGTGTCTGCTTGTGTCAGCGGCACCTGGAATCTGTGTCTTGTTTTGTTGCATCATCTTGTTTCATCAACTCTCTGTGTGTGCGGTGCCATTCCTGGGCAGGCTGCACTTTTTCGTGTTGGGTGGCTCTCCTTATGGGGTGCACTCCCTGCGCGTGGGCTCCCCCCTATGTGGGGGACACCCCTGCGTGGCACTGCACTCCTTGCTTGCATTAGCACTTGTGATGGGTCAGCTCATCACACGGGTCAGGAGTCCCTGGGTTTGAACCTTGGACCTTCCATGTGGTAGGAGGATGCCCTATTCGTTGGGCCAAATCCGCTTCCCTCTTTCTTATATGTTAATGTAAGCATGTAGGGTTATAAATTCCCCACCTATCACTGCCTTTGCTGCATCCTGTAAGTTTTGATATGTTGTGTTCTCCTTTTTATTTGTCTCAAGATATTCACTAATTTCCCTTGCAATTTTTATTTGATTTACTGATTGTTTAATAGTATGTTATTTAACTTCAAATATTTATCAATTTTCCAGTCTCTGTTATTGATTTCTAGCTTCATTCCATTATGGTTAGAGAAGATGCTTTGTATTATTCCAGTCTTCTTAAATTTATTTGGATTTGATTTATATGATCCATGTGCTCTTGAGAAGAATATATATCCTCTTGTCTTGGGATGCAGTGTTCTGTATATGTTAGGTCTAGTTCATTTATCATATTTTTAAGTTCTCTCTTTCCTTACACTGGTCTTCTGTCTAGATCTTCTATTGATGAGAATGGTGTATTGACATCTCTAACTATTATTGTAGAGATGTCTATTTTTTTCTCCCTTCAATTTTGCCTCATATATTTTTGGGCATTGTGGTTAGGTGCATAAACATTTATGATTGTTATTTCTTTTTGATGGATTGCCCCTTTTGTTAATACATAGTGTCCTTCTTTGTCTCTTATAACAGCTTTTGTCTTAAAATCTATTTTGTCAGATATGAGTATTGAGTATATAGCTACCCCATCTCTTTCTTGGTTACTGTTTGCATGCAGTAACTTTTTCCATCCTTTCACTTTCTCAACCTCTATGTGTCTTTGGGTTTAAGGTGAGTCTCTTTTAAACAATATATGGTTGGATCATGCTTTTTAAAATTTATTCTGCCACTTGGTATCTTTTGATTAGAGAGTTTAATTCATTAATATTCAGTGCTATTGCTGTAAATGCAGTACCTATTTCAGCCATTATATCCTTCAATTTTGTTTTTTTTTTTTAGGTACAAGGGGCCAGCGATTGAACCTGGGACCTCATATGTGGAAACTCGGTACTCAATCACTGAGCCACATTGTCTTTCCTGAGTTGGTTTTTTCATTTGTTTTGCTTTTGGTTTGCTTTTGTTTTTCCAGGAGGTACCAGGAACTAATCTTAGGACCTCCCATGTAGGAGGTGGGCACTTAACTGCTCGAGCCACATCTGCTCCCTGTCCTTGGTTTTTTTTTTTATCTGTTCCTTTTTTGCATCCTCCTTTTCTATATAGTTGATCTTTTGTGATGTATCTGATTAGTCCCTTTCTCATGTCTGTATATTTAAAAATACAATCTTTTTTAGTACCCTGCTATTTATATTATACAACTTACATCTATAACTTACTAATTTGAAAATATGCCAACTTGGCTTCATTACCTTATACATTCTTTGCTCCCATATCCCTGTTTGCTCTCTCTGTGCTGTTTTTACCTCTTTATTTTTTTATATTTTGCATGTCTGTTGTCAGGAAGTATATCTTTTTCTTGTTCATTTATATTCTGACTCTTATAGGAATTAAAGAGTAGAGTTGTGTATATTGAACATAGAGAACTATTAGGTTTTGCATACATCCTTTTAGTTACCCTTACTGAAGATCTTCGCTCCGTCACACTATTCCAAGCCACTCTCTCCTACCTTTTCCTTTCAACCTGCAGAACTCCCTTTTTAATTCTTGTTGGGTAAGTCTTTTGTTGACAGCTCTCTCAGTTTCTGTTTACCTGTAAATATTTTAAACTCTCCCTTAGTTTTGAAGGTTTTGCCAGATAAAGAATTTTTGGTTGGCAGTTTTTCTCTCTCAATACCTTAAATATATCATACCACTGCTGTCTCCTCTCTCTGGTTTCTGATGAGAAATTGGCACTTAATATTATTGGGAATCCCTTGTACTTGATGAATCACTTTCTCTTGCTGCTTTCAGAATTCTCTCTTTATCTTTGGCATTTGACATATTGATTAGTAGATGTCTCAGAGTCGGTCTCCTTGGATTTATTAATTCTCTTTGGATTTCTTTGGGGTGCGCCACGCTTCTTGCAATAAGTATGTTTATGCCTTTCATATGAGTTGGAAAATTTGGGGCCATTATTTCCTCTAATATTCTTTCTGTTCCTTTTCTTTTCTTTTCTCCTTCTGGAACAACATGATGTGTGTATTTGTGCACATCATGCTGTCATTCAAATCACTGAGACACTGCTCAGTTTTTCTCTATTCTTTTTTCTCTATCTTATGGCTATATGTGTTTGATTGTCATGTCTTCTAGTTCGCTGATTCTTTCTTTTGCCTGTTCAAATCTGCTGTTAAATGCCTCTAGTGTATTTTTAATCTCTACTGTTGTGCCGTTCACCCTCAAAATTTCTGTTTCTTTTCATACTTTCAAATTCTTCTTTATGCTCACACATTGCCTTCTTAATATCCTTTAGGTCTATATCCATATTTGCCTTCATCTGCTTGAAATGATTTAGGAGATTTTTTTGAAGTTCTTTTATTAGTTGTTCCAAATTCTGTGTCTCCCCTGAAGTTTTAATTTGTTTCCTTGATTGAGCCATATCTTCTTGTTTTTTAGTATGGCTTATAACTTTTTGCTGATGTCTTGGCATCTGATTATCTTGATGAGTTAACTCTGAAAGTCAGTTTTTCCTTCTTGTATAGGGTTTTATTGTTGTTTGGGCTTGTCTTAGGCTCTTCTTTGACACTTGGTCCAACTTATTCTAGACCATTAGAGTAACCTATGTTTAACTGTTCTGGGTTTCTAAGCTCTTATCCATCTGATTTTCCCTGAATATATGGTACAATTTTTAAGATTGTGCTTTTTCTGCATTTGTTTCACCTCCAGGAGAAAGCTTCCTTTCTTCTCTTCCTGCTCTGGGAATTTTGATCTTTTCTGTTTGTTTTTGTGCAGAGTTATCTTGCTAGCGCCTATGATTTGTTTTAATTCTCTCCCTCAGTATCCCCTTTTCCTTACCCTTTTCCATTCAGTCTTACAGTAGTTCAATTTAACCCTCTTCTCCCCTCCCCGCTTTTTTTCCTGTGAGACTTTTCTGCCTCCAGTTCTTCCCTGTTAGGGTATCCTGCCCTGGGAAGCGAAATATCAGTTCGGAAAGGTGGGTCACTCCAGAAAAATCTGTTTTGTGTTTAGGTGGTCCAGGCAAGAGAAACTGAATTGAGTGTGCACATCTCTTGCCAACAATTCTGCTGCTATCTGTCTCCCCTTTTCTCCCCTCCTGGGGGCCCATTCCCCCTGAGGTTGGCATGATTTAATAGCTTATATTCTGCCCTGGATTTGGGTCACTGTGCCTGGATTTTCATGCTTCTCTAACTTGCTGCTCTGAAAGGCTCTATAGTCTGTACCTGTGGCTGAACGGACTTGGCCTTTCTGCCTCTATGGCTCCCAAGCTGCATTGGAATGAATGAGGGGGAGGGATCTGGACTGGTAGGTCTGGTGCGGAAATTTTCAACTGGGTATTGGTGATTCTTTTTCTTTTTCTTTGATTGTGTGTTGGAGTCTTTCTCCAGTCTCTGTCATCTTCCAGAGTTCTATGCAAGTGGAATTTGTCCTTAGTTCATTGATTCTGAAGGAAGACTTTTCCAGGGAATGTTTTATGTCACCATATTGATGACTTCACTCTATCATAACTTTTTATTCATTTGCATTTTAATAACTGTAATATGTAAGAAATGGAGTTACATACAAAAAAATACAATACAGTGGTACTGCTCTTCCAAAAGAACCAAATGTTTGCCTTTACTGGAAGTCTTCATTTCTTTGTGCTGCTTTTATCTACAGTTTACTGTCCTTTCTTTCAGTCTGAAGAACTTCCTTAAGCATTGCTAAGAACTTCCTTAAGCATTGCTTTTGGGCAGTCTAGAAGTAATGAACTCCTTCAGCTTCATTTATCTGGTAATGTCTTAATCTCTCCCTCATTTTTGAAAGTCAGTTTTGCTGGATATAATATTCTTCTTTGACAATTAGTTTCTTTCAGCAGTTCAAGTATTTCAACCCACTATCTCCCTGCCTTTATGATTTCTGTTGAGAAATTGGCACCTAAACTAATTAGAACTCCCTTGTACATAACACATTGCTTTTCTGTTGCAACTTTACCCATGTCATTGGTAGCATATATTTATATGGCAGTATATATACAACATAAAATTTCTCATTTTAAGCGTTTTCAAAGATATAATTCAGTGACATTAATCATTCACAATGTTGTGCTACCATTACCACCATCTGTTACCAAAAGTTTTCCATCACCATAAACAGAAACTCTACAGTCATTGAATATTGATTCATCCACCCCTCCCCACCCCTAGTAACTTGTAATCTCCTTCTGTCTCCCATAGATGATCTGTACAACATTTAGAAAGAGCAAGTCTTAGTGGAAAAAATCTAGAGCTAGTTAATGAGAGACTAGAGGGGATTCTAGATTTTATGCTAGTTGAGTGATTTTAACCTTTAATCTCTCTGGGATTTTGTTTTTATCTGTTAAACAGGCTCACAATAATACCTGTCTTTCTTACCATTCAGGCTTGAGAGGAGTAATAATTTCACAAGATAATATTAATACATTCCTATTGAATGGCTACTGTGTCTAACTAAGATAATGTGATTACTTCACAGAGAGACTCCTCTTGTTAAAGAACTCTGGTATCTCCAGTTCATCCCTTCAAGTATTCATCTATTCATTCAGTTGGTAACAGATATTTATTGAATACTTACTTTGTGCAAGGTATTATGCTAAGTAATAGATGGAAAGGAAGACAGCAAATAATTTGTGATTCGGTTGAAACATGCTGTGGCAGTTTGTTATTTATAAATTCTAAAAAGAGATATAGATTATGTTTGTAAACTGGTCTGTTCCTCTGGGCATGATACCCCTTTGATTATATTAGATTCAGCCGAGACATTTGATTAAACTATGTTAAGATTAGGGCTTTGATTCAACTACATCATTAGAGTGCAACTCACAGTTGAGTCCCAGCCCCCTTGGTGGGCTGATAAAACAGATTCTTACTTGGAGGTAGAGACACAGAGAAGAATACAGAGAAAGAGAGACAGCTCATTAGACAATGCAGAGGCCCTGGGAAGAGAGATGATCCTGATAGTCTACAGCTGACCTTGTGAATAGACCAGAGCAGCTGAGCAGAAAGGAACAAGCCCTGGGGAGAGAGATAAGCCTCATGCCAGCTACAGGTGAGATTGGAAGAAGCTGGGACAGTGGAGCCTTAAGAGAAAGAAGGCAGGCTGAATCCTCACAGCCATCACCTGGCTTTAACACGTAGCCAATGACTTTGGGTGAGAAAGTACCTCTTTTGGTACCTTGAGTTGGACTCTTCAGGGTCTGGTGGCTGTAAGCTTTTACCCCAAATAAATACCCTTTATAAAAGTCAACAGAGATCTGGTACTTTGCATCAGCACCCCTTTGACTGACGAGTGAAACCTCTGAATTTAATACAATCAAAGGGTTATTACACCAATAAACAATATCTCTTTTTGGAATTCATAAATAATATCAAACTCACAGTAGGTAAAGCTCTCTAGGCTAAGGAACTTAGGATCAAAGATGTGAGAGTTCATTGGTTTTGTTGTTCTCGTTGTTGTTGTTGTTTTTTCAGAGGTACCAAGAACAAACCCAGGACATTTTCCATTACAGGACTTTTTACACGGGAAGCAGGTGCTCAGCCACTGAGCTACATCCACTCCCCAATGCGAGTTTGTTTATTCATTTGTTTGTTTTGCTTTTAGGAGGTACTGGGAATCGAACCCAGGCCCTCTTATGTGGGAAGCAGGTGCTCAACCACTTGAGCTATATCTGTTCCCCTCCATTGTATTTTAAAGGAATAGGAGATAAAACGGAAAAATAATGTTCTTAAAAATTTTGTACCTCCATTTCCCATATGTTACTTCCTCTTCAGGACAGTCTTAAGAAAACCTTTCAGACCAGCATTGGTACATAGATACTTCCTAAATGCTGTCCTTGTGGCTGCTGATGGCAGTCTTCAATGCTTTAGCCAAATGCCTAATACCTGAAAATGCTATATTCATTCAGGGCAGCTACACCATGCCATCAGATGGGATTTAAAACTGTCATATTCATGTAAAAAAAGCAAAAAGCAAAACCTAATTTAAAATGTTAGTTTGCAACCTGATATTACCAAGTTAAGATTTAAATTTTTTTGCCCTAAATAAAGAATAGGAAATGTTTCACTAAACTCCTGTTAAACTGTTTACACTTGTTTCATACTGCACAGATGTGCTCAGTTGTCTTAAATGCTTTTCCAAATTTTGTGTGCAGGGGAAGAGAAAAATGAGCAGTTTCAGTTTGAAATCTAGAATGGCTGTTAAATAAAGGCGTGCAGTGAATTTTTTCAGAGCTTATGGAATTCACTTTTAACAATCGCCTTTGAATTATTAATTGCAATTGAATTATGTGTTGTAGCTTTTAGAAGCACAGATTAAAGAAGAGAGACCCATTTAAAATAGGCATTGTTTACTATTTGTGTTAGATGTGCTCTTTCTCATCGCTTTCTGTAGCAACTTCCTGGTTGGTCACCCTGCCTTCTTTCTCATCTTTATTGCTTATCTATGAGCTTTGTTAAATATAGAATACAATCCTTTTCTCTGCTTTAAATTTTCAGTGATTACCCGTAGCTCTGAGGATAAAATCCAAACCCCTTTGTAGCAGTTTGATATTATTGATGAATTCCAGAAAGAAGTATTGGATTATGTTTGTAAACAGGTCTTTTCCTCTGGGCATATGAGATTATGTTGGTGTCAGTAAGCTCTACTGGTGCATGGGGACTCACAGATAAAAGGCGTGGTAAAGGACAGAGTTGAGGGTTTTTGATGTTGGAGTTTTGATGTTGGAGTTTGATGCTGAAGCCTTAAGTGGATCCCCAGGAAGTAAGCTCACAGAGAAAAGAGAAGCAAGCCCCTGGAAGGGAGGAACTCAGGAAGCCTCAACCCTTGCAGGTGTCTGCAGCCATCTTGCTCTAACATGTGAAAATAGACTTTGGTGAGGGAAGTAACTTATGCTTTATGGCCTGGTATCTGTAAGTTCCTACTCCAAATAGATACCCTTTATAAAAACCAACCAATTTCTGGTATTCTGCATTAACACCCCTTTGACTGACTAATGCACCCTTAGTATTGCTTATAAGGGAAGGAAGGCTCTTTTATGATTTGGCTTCTCGCTAAGCCTCAAATCTCATTTCTTATATATTGTTCCAGCCTGACTGAACTACTTGTTATTTACTGTCCAAATCATAACCTTGTACCTTCATCCATTCTGCTCTCTCTCTATGGGATATTCTCCCACCCTTTCTTCATCTTCCAACCTCTTAATTCACCTCTAAAATTTAGCCTGGACATCAACTCTGAGCAGCCTCCCCACCCCCTATCCCATTCTACCGTAGGGCTTTGAACATCTCCTTTGTGCTCTTCATAGTTCCCATTATTTCCCTTTATCATATAGCACTTTCTACTTTGTATTATTCCTATTTACTTTTCTGCCTGCCACTAGAATTTATTTATTTCTCTTTCTTTAGCACCTACCTTTAATAGGTCCTCAGAAAATTTGTATCAAATGACTATCTTTTATCTAAAGAGCATACTGAGCTTGTATTCATTCTTGGAGTCCCAAAATGTGTGATAAATTTCAACCAATGTGTCCCTGTTTTTATTTTAGAGTTGAGAGATTGTTCCAATGATGGAAAAGAATTCCATTTAGAATCACCTGCAGTTTAATTACATGCCAAATCTGAAACAAGAAATAAGCCCTCTTTTTAATCAATTTTCACATTATAAGTAGTGGAGCTTTTGTTTGGGAGAGGAGTTGAACAAAGGCTTTCTGATTACCTCTAACTATTGTCTTTCCCCAAGTTGGGATGATGGTGGGTCCTTATACTGATTGAACCCTGTGAGGGACATCGAACTTAATGGAGCAGAGGCCTTGGGTGGTATGGGATAAGATCAAGCTTTTTGTTACCCAGTGTCACTCCTAAGAAACTTTATAGAGGATTTACAAAGGGAAAGGTGCTGGGATACAGAAATGAGTAAGGTATAACTCCTGCCATACTGCCTGCTAGACTGTGTGTTCCTCAGGGAGTAGACACAATCTAGACACAGTGCAGTCTAATGAAACTTTCTGCAACAATGGAATTGTTTTTATTTATTTTTTAAAATTTTTAATTTAAAGTTAATAGATCACAAGGAATGTTACATTAAGAAACATAAAAAAACAGGAAACATAAGAGGTTCCCATATAACCCACTCCCCACCCCCCACCACATCTTTTTTGTAAATTCTATTTTTTTGAAGATATATACATCACAAAAAAATGTTACACTAAAAAATATAAGAGGTTCCTGTATACCCCCCATCCCCCACCCCTCTCCTCCCACACCAGCAACCTCCCTCATCATTGTGGCACACTTATTGCACTTGGTGAACACATTTTGGGGCACTGCTGCATTACGCAGATAATAGTTTACCCTGTAGTTCACACTCTCCCCCAGTACATTCAGTGGGTAATGGCAGGATATATAAGATCCAGCATCTGACCCTGCAATATCATTAAGACAACTAAAAATCCCCAAAATACCCCTCTTCTACCCCCTTCCTGCCCTCAGCAACTACTGTGGCCACTTTTTCCACATCTTTGCTACAATTTCTTCTATTACTCATCACAATAGTTTTATGGTAGAATATCATTAAGTCCACTCTAATCCATATTTTATTCCTCCATTCTGTGGACCCTGGGATGGCGATGTCCCCTCCACCTCTAGATCAAGAGGGGGCTTATATTCCTCATGGATAATGGATTCAATTCCTCTGCTTAAAGTTGTAGGCACTCTTGATTCCCTGGTGTAGTGGTTGACCATCTTCACCTCCCTTTTAGCTGACCTGGGTAAGACCAACGAGCCAGAGAGTAGGAATCACCACTCTGCTGAGGCTCAAGGCTCAGCTGGCACATGGGCAGTCCAGAGATTCAAGTTTCCTGAGTATGGACCATCCCTAGTGCCAACCACAGGTTCAGTAAAAGTGACAGAAGAGGCATGTGTAGAAAAGTCACATCTGAGTCCAGCTCCATCATACTTAGGAGCACAAATTCCCAAGTAGGGTCCTCTGACATAGCAGAGCTCCAAGTCCATCTGCCATGACTATATACCCTGTGGATCTCCGTAGCTTTCAGGAGAACCAGTACCTAGGTTTATATCTACTTTGGCTTTTTCTGGGGTCCTGCTGAGGTGTGTGTAAGCGTGTGACCCCTCTGATGACCTTTGGACTCTTTTTGGAAGACTCTTAGCCATATCACTCATTTGTCTTTGCCATTTCCCCCTTTTATTCAAGATCAAAGAGCAGTTTTTAACACTTGATTGAACATGTAGACTGAGATATTCTGCTGGACTGAGTTGCCCTTTTAGTTGAGGTCTCTTTCTAGTTGCTTCTCCAGTTAGTGATTGGTAGTAATCCCTTGGTGCTAGGGAGGCTCATCCCCAGGAGTCATGTCCCACCTTGGGGGGAAGGTAATGCATTTCTGTGTTGTCCAATACAATAGTCACGAGGCACATGTGGCATCTGAGTGCTTGAAATGTAGCTAGTGAGAATGAGAATTTAGAATTTTATTTAGTTCTCATTAATTTAAATTTAAATAGCTGTATGTGGCTAGTGGCTTCTGTATTGGAAAATGCACGTCTTGAAGGGCAAGTTAGTGGAGAGACAGACATAAATGGAATGGAAAGCTGAGGGTTAACTTGTGTAGTATTGGTAAAAGGGATGTGTGTTAATCTTTGGAAATAAATAGAAAAGGTGAAAGCACAACATAATGTTTGTAACTAGCAGTACTATTATGGGTATGACAGTGGTTTAAGGGAAAGTCTAAAGTCATGTATATTACAGAAAGGAAAGCTAAAAATGTAACATGGGAATGTGTATATAGTAAAACCACATGTGAAATATGAATATGGGCAAATTTTGCATATATAAGACTTTTTCTTTGAAACCAAACTAACATATGTCAATACTACAAGATGTTAATATCAGACCCAAAAAACCCATTATGCTAAGTGAAAGAAACCAGACACAAAGTACTGTATATTGTATGATTCCATTTATATAAAATGTAAATATAAATCAATTTATAAAGATGAAGTTAGATTAATGATTATATAAGGCTGGGGTAGGGTAGAGGGATTGAGAGGTGACTGCTAAGGGGTTTGGGTTTTTCTTTTTGGAGTAATTAAATTGTTCTAAAAGTTTTTGTGGTCCTGAATATACAACATTGTGGTTATACTAAGCCATTGATTATACACTTTGGATAGATCTTATGGTATGTGAATATATCTCAAGAATTGCTTAAAAATTAAATTAACGTCCAAGGATAACCAGAAATAGCAGCTATGTACAGCAGAGGAAGCATAGAGAGATTGAGAGGTGAAGAATTTCCTTGTTTGTCTCTTTATTATTATTATTATTATTGAAATAATGAAATGCTCTAATAATGATTGAAGTGATAAATGCACAACTATATGATTACACCAGATAACCATTGATTGTACACTTTGGATGAATTGCATACTTTATAAATATGTATAAATAAAAACGATCTGTTTGAAAGAAAGAAAGTATAATAAACTTATGATAGAAATATATCTAGGGTTTTATCTAGGATTTCATAAAATATATCTGGAGTGAAGTGGAACCTAAAGGAAGAAGTAGTCAGTTCTGAAAGTGGAGAGAGGGATTCAAGAAAAGCACGTTAGTTTATGAGTCTTAAAAGATGAGTTGGTTATACCTCGCTGTCTCATAAGGTAGCTGAAATAGTTACCACTGTTGAATTCATTGGTTACCAGTTTCCCAAGAATCAGAATATAGTAAAACACAGTTACTCCTAAAACCTAATAAAATCTTACTTTGACTTAGAAAAAAATGCAAAAATCTGTACATGTTTATGAATCATTGTTATTAAAGCATTTATTTTGCCAAACTGATGAGAAAGCTGGTAAATTGGGAATTTCCTTTTTGAATAATCATAATAATTGATAGTATTTGGGATTTGCACTTTAAAATGAAAAAGAAAAAAGTTCAGTTTTTACATGGACAAACAGCATTTACTAGATACAGGCCAGTTTTCTAGCCACTGGCAATAGAGTAATGTATGTGTGTTCTTGCCTTTGAGGTTATTGGTTGGAGGAGTATACTATACCCACTATTTAATTTTATGTGGATAAAGTTACAAGGTTTCATAACATGTAGAATGAAAGCTATGAACATTAATATTGTAAGTAGGGAAAGGAAATGAAAACTGTGGTCTGGAACAGTTATAACAGACTTTGTAAAATAGATGGGACTTGAGTTGTTTTATGAATGGTAGATGGGACTTAGGTAAACCTATATTTTGGTGGTGGTGTCCCTTGGGGGAACTGGGGGAACCGTGGCAACAAAGGTACTGAAGCAAGAATACATTGCATATGTAAAGTGCAGTGGGTTCATGTTTGACAGGGTCCCAGAGTTCTTGAAAGATTTATTTGGAAAGAAAGGCAGCAGCCAATTTACAAAAGGGCCTTACATGCCCGTTAAGGTTATAGACTTTATTCTGAAGGCACTGAGGAGCAGTTTTAAAGTTTTATTTGTGGTTTGCTGTCACTTTTTTTCAGAAGCAGTTATGTATTATTTAGAACTCTTGGAGTAATGGCCTGCAGGTGCACTATGCTTTTTGTGAGTGGGGATATTTATAAGAAGTTATGGGTGTGTGAGGCATGATGATAGGAACCTTCCTTGTATAATACTGGTGCACTGTGGAAAAGACTGAAAATTTCCTTGTCTAACTTCATTTACCCGTTGATTTATAACAATATGAGTGCCTGTCTGTGCCAGGTTCTGTGCCTTGAGAGCTAGATGAAAGTTAGTTTCAAATCTCTAGAGTCTCATAATCAGATTTCTTGTTCGATAGATCACGGGCATCTAACCCTCTCATAATCAGATTTCTTGTTCGATAGATCATGGGCATCTAACCCATCCTGTGGAACAGAGACGAGGCCCCAGATCAGTAGAGCTGACCATCCATTTTATGCATTCCTTAGTCCCCAACACAGGCCCTTTTTCCTTTTCTTCCCTAGCTGGTGCTCATTTGTCCCCTCACTTTGCCAGCCAGATAATTTTTTTTTTAACTTTTTATTGTAGTAACTGATATAGAGCACAAAATTTCCCATTTTAACCACATTCAAGTGTGCAATTCAGTAGTAGTGATTATATTCACAATATTGTGCTACCATCACCAACTTCCATTGCCCCTTCTTTTTTATCATTTCAAACAGAAACTACTCATCCATTAAGCTATAACTCCCTCTTCCTGCCCCACCCCTCCTGTACCTGGTAACCTATAAACCATTATTGGCTCTATGAAATTCCTTTCTTTTAGGTACTTCATATAATGAGGTAGTATAATATTTGTCTTTTTTGTGCCTGGCTTATTTCACTTTTCAAGTTCGTCCATGTTACAGCATATATCAGAATTTCATTCCTTTTACCAGCCAGATAATGCTTGCATCGCCTGCAGCCTGCTGCCTAGCTAGAACACTGACTTTTTCTAATTCTGTCACTTTATGTTAAGTTGATTATGGCGTT
The DNA here is from genome assembly GCF_030445035.2 of Dasypus novemcinctus. Classification (NCBI taxonomy): domain Eukaryota; kingdom Metazoa; phylum Chordata; class Mammalia; order Cingulata; family Dasypodidae; genus Dasypus; species Dasypus novemcinctus. The sequence continues at coordinate 104,098,105 of NC_080682.1, read as the reverse complement.
TTAAAAAATTTCCACTTGCATATGAGTTTGTTTGTCTAAGTGAGAATAGAGTTCCTGACTATAAAGAGTACTGCTGCAAGCATCCCAACTGATGGGTGAGTCAGAAATGCTTCTGAGATACACCTGACTGTGAGCTTCTTACTACTTTGCTTAATCAGGGATTCCTATTAAAAGGAAAGGATTAAAATTCCTAGGATGACTGAGAAATTTTACAAAGACATATGGAGAATTAAGAAATGTGACCTAGGGTTTAATAAATACAGCTAACTTGTGTTTAATATATAGAACATAATGTTTATTTAATAGAAAGTACAGGAGAGGAAGAAACTCATGTGCTGAGGAGCCTTGACCTTTGTGACTTTTCTTGAATGTAGGGACTGAGGCAGAAAGTTAGTTCCATATCCCTTTCTTCCATATTAGGCTCTTTCTTAGGCTCCTGTTAGTACTTAAACAATTTTGGCTTTGTTTGACTTTTTTTTTTTAAGTTTCTGTATTTCAGATAAATAATAAACCTTATAAACTATGAGGAATGAGAGAATAAAGAATTCAAGTGGAAACAGGAGATTTGCTCTGTGCAGGGCATGAAGTAAATTCTAGCATCCATTTGTGAGGTGGAGATGCAGAGGGTTGCTCTGCAGAGCATTGGGCTGAAGGAGGGAGTACTTTGCCCAGAACAAATATGAAAACTGCTAAGAAGTCCAAAGTGCCAACAAGGGAGGCTCGTGGCACTTGCATCTGACCATATTAAGGAGCTGTATTGAAATTGGAATGCTGGAGCCTGGGGTCTTAGTAGTGGTTCCGTATGTGTGTGTGTGTCCAGCTTGAGTGATGGTATAAAACTGTCATTAGTTTGCTTTCTTTCATAGACTAGTTTGGAGATTGGTTCCAAAGGGAGAGACTTGGGGGCAGCTAAATTTACATGTGTGTATTTTTTACAAGAAGAGTATTGATATTTCCATAATGCTTCTCGTCTGCTATATTGGGTGCATAATGTATCTGTTTCTAATGTTCTCTCTCTGATTCAAGGCTTAGGTTGTCAGGACTTGCCTGAGTAATTATTTTTGTCTTCCTTCTGTAGTATTTTATAAAATATTTTATGGTATACTATGGCATTTAAGGACCTAGATTTACAATTAGACTGTATGAATTTGAATTCTGTCTTAGTTGCTAGATATGTTATTTTGAGTAAGTGACTTGACCTTTCTAGGCTTAGAATGTTAATTGCAAGAGAGGTGTAGCAGTTTCATATTATTGTTGAATTCCAAAAAGAAATATTGGATTATGTTTGTAATCTGATCTGTACCTTGGTGGGTGGGGACTCAGATAAAAGGAATGGCAAAGAACAGAGTTGAGGTTTTCTGATGTTGGAATTTTGATGTTGGAGTTTGATGCTGAAAACTTAAGCTGGAGCCCCGGGAAGTCAGCACACAGAGGAAACAGAAGAAAGCCTTGGCAAGAAAGGAACCTTGAACCCAGAGAAAAGCAAGTCCCTGGAACACAGGAACCCAGGAAGCCTGAACCCTTGCAGACGTCGGCAGCCATCTTGCTCCAAATAGACTTTGGTGAGGGAAGTAACTTATGCTTTATGGCCTGGTATCTGTAAGCTCCTACCCCAAATAAATACCCTTTAAAAAAGCCAACCAATTTCGGGTATTTTGCATCAGCACCCCTTTGGCTGACTAATATAAGAGGTAATAATAGTCACCACCTTAGAGGGTTGTTGAGGGTTGGGTGAGATAATGTGTTTACTCATAATAAGTACTCAGTAAATGTTTATTATTACCATTTTACCTGGTATCACATTACCATACCTGTCTAGCTTGTATTTTTATGTGCATTTTTTCCTAAATTGTATTTTTTAATTAACAACAAGTAAAATTGACTTCTTTTTTTTTTTTTTTTTGGTATGCAATTGTGGGTATTTTAACACATGAATAATAGCTTGGTGTAACTACTACTACGGCCAAGATAAAGAACAACAGTTCCATTAACCTAAAGAACTCCTTTTTCTCATCTAGCTTTTTAATAGATGCTTTTTGCTTTTGCTTTTTTTTTAGCGATTTTACTGAGATATATTCATATACCATTCAATCCATCCAAAGTGTACATCCTGTGAATTTTGGTATAATCACAGAGTTGTGCATTCATCACCACAATCAATATTAGAGTATTTTGTTATTCAAAAAGAAATCCCCTCTACTCTGTAGCAGTTACATTTAATCCCTCTATCCATCCCATGCCATATATATCCACTAATCTGATTCCATCTCTATAAATTTTACTAATCACTGCAGTCCATGGTTTGATTTAGGTGCATTTTAACTTAGATACCACCCTGTTATTAACATCTTGTGTAATATTATAATAAACCTATTCTGCTTCATTGAAGAACATTCTTAGATTTGTACTATTAAACACACTAATTATCTGCAACAGGGTTCATATGCTCTGTAGTTACATGTTTCATCCTCTAGCTTTTCGTCAACCCTAAACTTTCTCTTTAAACCACAATCATACCCCCATATTGGCACAGCTAATTGCATTCACTCTAATGTTCTAACATCACTTCTGTCCAATTCCAAGCATTTACAATCAATCTTATTACCAGTCCTGTACAAATTAAGCCACTGCTCTCCGTTCTCTATCCTCATTCTATTTTCTGGTGACCAGTCTTTTAGCTATTAACTCTATGACTTTGCTCATTATATTTACTTCATAATAGTGAGTTCATACCGTATTTGTCCTTTTGTCCCTCGCTTGTTTCTCAATATCATTTCCTCAGTGCTTATCCATATTGTCATGTGCTTATTACTTCATTTATTCTTCAAGCTGAATAATATTCCCTCATATGTATATACCACATTTTATTTATCCTTTCATCTTTTGACAGACACCTGGGTTGTTTCCATCTTTTGGCAACTGAATATTGCTACTGTGAACATTGGTGAGCACATGTCTGTTCACATCCTTACTTTCAGTTCTTCTGAGTATATACCTATTGTAGCAATTTGATATAGTTATGAATTCCACAAATAAATATTGGATTATGTTTGTAAACAGATCTGTACCTGGGCATGATTAAATTATGATTAGGGCTTTGATTGGACCATGTCAGTAGGACATTGAGATAAAAGACAGATAAAAGACATGGCAAAGGATAGAGTTGGAGATTTTGATGTTGGAGCTTTGATGCTGGAGTTTTGCTGTTGGAGTTTTGATGCTGGAGCCTGGGAAATAAGAACACAGAGGAGCTTGGTTTTTAGGAAAGATAAACAAGCCCTGGGAAGAGAGGAAACTTGAGCCTGGAGAGAAGCAAGGCCTGAGCCTGAGAAGAGAGGAACCCTGAGCCCAGAGAGAAGCAAGACCCGGGAAGAGAGAGACCCAGGAAGCCTGAACCCTGGCAGACATCGGCAGACATCTTGCTCCAACATGTGAAAATAGACTTTGTTGAGGAAAATAACATACTTAATGGCCTGGTATCTGTTAGCTCCTATCCCAAATAAATACCCTTTATAAAAGCTAACAGACTTCTGGTATTTTGCATCAGCATCCCTTTGACTGACTAATACACCTGTCAATAGTCGTTTTCGAGAAGCTCTCTCATTCTTGGCCAAGGTCAATTTTGTATCAGTCCAAGGTGCTTATGGTTCTCGATTTGTTTGCTGGAAAATACTTTGTACAGCACCTCCCTCCCATTGGTCATCTTAGAGTCAGATCTCACCCCTTTTTTTTCATGTGTGATGTAGCGTAGAGCATTGTATAAGTCTGTGTTCTTTTGATTTTTAAGTCTCTGGTTTATTCTTAGAAGCTTTGTGGATAAGTGCTGCAGCAGATCTTAATTTATGCTTACTTTCAATAAGTGGAAAAAGAGAGCTGAGAAGAAACCTTAGATTTGGAGTTATGGTTTGCAGAATCAACTCCTGGCTCTGATAACTTCTTACAAATCTTGAACAAAGTAGGTTTCTTATCTGCAAAATAGATGTGTTGATAATCCATATCTTACAGAGTTTTTCATTTCCTTTAGCTTTTTATTTTGAAATAATTTCCAACTTACAGGATAATTACAAAAATAATATAAACCCCATGCAGAGATCTCCAAAACATCTTATCCCCCTAGATACCCAGATCAATCAGGTTAACATTTCAACACATTTGCCCTCTTTCTCTCTCTCTCCCCCCACTCATTCTTACTCTCAATCAATTTTCTGAACACTTGAGTGTAGGTTGTATACTTTTGCTCCTTGGACACTTAATACTGCCATATACATTTCCCAAGAACTAGGAAATGCATCCACTTTAAGTACAATTATCAAGTTCAAGAAATTTAACATTGATAAAAAGCATATTGTTTATATTCTGATTTTTTCATATGTCCCAATAATGGCCCTTTGAAGCCTTTTCTCCTCCTTTGCAAGATCTCATCCCAGATCATGTATTTAATTGTCATTGACACTTTAATTGCTCTTTCTTTTTTCTTAATGTGGGTTCATATATACAACATAAGCTTTCCCAAAGCAGCCATTCCTAAGCATACCATTCATTGGAATGAATCACTTTCACATTATTGCCATTCCTCTACCATCTTCCACTACTAAAACTTCCCCATCCCCCAATCAGAAACTTTATACTGTTACCCCTGTGCCTGGCAACTTGTACTTTTTGTCTCTATGAGTTGCATATTCTCTGATATTTTCTTTGTAGTTACCATGAGGCTTTAGTGTAATGCCTGAAACAATCACCTTTGCTCTCCTATCAACTTACCTTCAGTAGTATGCGCAAACTATGTTCCTTTACCCCTCTATCCCCTACCTTTATGTAGTTCTTTTCACCAATTTCATGTTTATACATTATTAGTCCTAAACCACTGATATCTTGTTACATTTTATATATCTGCATTGTATATCAGGTAAGATGTGAGAAGTGGAGTTACAAACCAAAAATACAGTAGTAGTAACATTTTTATCTATTTTGTTACCCTTACTGGAGATCTTTCTTTCTTTCTTTATGTGGGTTTGCTCTGTTGTCTGTTGTCCTTTCCTTTCAAATTGTAGAACTCTCTTTAGCATCTCTTGAAGAGGAGTTCTAGTGGTGATGAACTCCTTCAGCTTTTGTTTATCTGAGAATGTCCTAATCCCACAGTTTGATTATAAAATCCTGCAGCATAGGTATGTTTGGGTTTATCCTGGGTGGAGTTTGATAAGCAATTTAGATGTATATTCTCATGTCTTTTGTTAAATCTAGGAAGTTTTCAGCCATTATTTCTTTGTATCTTATCTCTGCTCCTTTCTCTTTTTCTTCTCATCCTGGGATTCCCACAGTGTTTATGTTAGTGTGCTTGATGATGTCCTACAGGTTGCTCAGGCTCTGTTTACTTTTCTTCATTCTTCTTTCTGTTACTCAGACTGAGTGATTTCATTGATTTTATCTTCAGGTTCTCTCTGGTTCTTTCTTTTGCCAGCTCCAATCTGCTGTTGAACTCCTCTAGGAAATGTAAAATTTCTGTTATTGTGGTCTTGAGCTCTGCTTCCTTTTCATCATTTCCACATCTCTGTTGATATATCTTTGTGTTCATCTGTCATTTTCCTGATTTCCTATAGTTTTTGGTCCATTTTTTACTTTAGCTCTTTGAGAATATTTAGGAGCACTTTTTTTAAAAATTAAATTGCCTTTTTTTTTTTTTTTTTAGGATACATAGATCACAAAAAATGTTCCATTAAAAAATATAAGAGGTTCCCACATACCCCACCTCCCACCCCACCCCACCCCCACTCCTCCCACATCAACAACCTCTTTCTTCATTTCTTCATTGTGGCACATTCATTGTATTTGGTGAATGTATTTTGGAGCACTGTTGCACCACGTGGATTATAGTTCACATTGTAGTTTACACTCTCCCCCAGTCCATTTAGTGGGTTATGACAAGATATATAATGTCCAGCATCTGTCCCTGCAATTTCATTTAGGACAACTCCAAGTCCTGAAAATGCCCTCACATCTCATCTCTTCTTCCCTCTCCCTGCCCTCAGCAACTACCGTGGCCACTTTCTCCAGATCAATGGTACAGTTTCTTCCATTATTAGTCACAATAGTACTATGCTAGAATACCAGTAAATTCACTCTAATCCATATTTTATTCCTCCATCCTGTGGACCCTGGGTTGGTGATGTCCACTCCACCTCTATATCGAGAGGGGGCTTAGATCCCACATGGTTGATGGATGTGATTCTTCTGCTTGAAGTTGTAAAAATATTTAGGAACACTTTTTATTTTTTTAATTTTTTTTATTTTTTTTAAAAAGAAGAGGTTGATTTTATTTTAAAGAGCAGAACCAATTATATTATTTCCATAAGAAACACACTTTACATTTTAAACACAGGTTATCATGTAAAGATCTAAAAGCAGAAATTTGGAATGACTGTTAACAATAGAAAAATCATATTTTGAAGCAAAGAAAATTACAAGGGATAAAGAGCAATATTTCAATATAAAAAAGTTCAATTCATCAAGACTATATATTGTTTAATTCAAACCACGAAAAACTGTTGCTACTAATGAATGGAAAAACAGAAAAATCAACAATTTTATTTGGCTATTTCAAAACCCACCCTAAAAAATAATAGAATGTAAGCAGAAAGTCATAAAAAAATAGAGAAGACTCAACCTATCTAATCAACAGCATAACCAAAAGGCATTTATAAAACACTCTACCAAAGAACTGCAGAATAAAATGCCTGCATGTGTGTATGAAATATTTGGTTTTTTTTTTATTGACTTTGTAATAATATTACATCAAAAATATATATGTGAGGTCCCATTCAATTTAGGACCACTTTTTAAAGTCTTTGTCTGATATGTCCCATATCTGCTCCTCCTCTTTGATGTTTTCTAATGCTTTAATTTTATCCTTTGCCTGGGTCATTTTTTCAGTTTCTTTTTATGTTTTGTAATCTTTTGGGAAGAGTTTATAATTCAGTGGTTTGAGCACCTTCTTTCTTTCTTTTTTTTTTTTTAAATTTAAATTATTTATTTATTTTTTAAAATTACATTAAAAAAATATGAGGTCCCATTCAACCCCCCTGCCCCCACCCCCCACTCCCCCCACAGCAACACTCTCTCCCCTCATCGTGACACATCCATTGCACCTGGTAAGTACATCTCTGAGTATCACTGCACCCCTAGTCAAAGGTCCACATCATAGCCCACACTCTCCCATGTTCCATCCGGTGGGCCCTGGGGGGCTCTACAATGTCCCGTAATTGTCCGTGAAGCACCACCCAGGACATCTCCTCATCCCGAAAACGCCTCCACATCTCATCTCTTCCTCCCATTCCCCAAACCCAGCAGCCACTATTGGCTACCCTTCCCACACCCATTCCACATTTTCTCTGTGGACATTGGATTGGTTGTGTCCATTGCACATCTATGTCAAGTGGGGGCTTAGATTCCACATGGATACTGGATGCACTCCTCCTGCTTTCAGTTGTAGAGACTCTAGGCTCCATGGTGTGGTGGTTGACCTTCTTCAACTCGATGTTAGCTGAGTGGGGTAAGTCCAATAAATCAAAGTGTAGGAGCTGAAGTCTGTTGAGGCTCTGGGCCTGGGAGTCATATTATCAGTCCAGAGATTCAAATCCCCTAAATATATCTAAAACCCCAGCACCAACTACAATTCCATTAAAGTAGCATGCAAGTCTTGTGAAAAGAGATCCCCTCTGAGTCCAATTCCATCACGCAGAAACACCAGCTCCAGAGAGGGGCCATCTGCCATGGCAGTGAACCCCATCTGCCATGATATAGAACCCGTGGGTCTCTTTATTCCTCAAAAGAACCAATACCTGGGATTGTATCTACTTTATCTGTCTCTCAGACTCTGCTCATTTATGCATAAGGGCATTCCTTCTGACAGTCTCCAGACTCTTTTTTAGAGACTCATAGCCTTATATTCTCATTTCTCCTTTCCATTTCCCCCTTACATTAGGTCAAACAGCATTTTGAAGTCATGTTATTATATGTAGACAGGGATATTCTGCTGATCCGTGTTGAACCTTCTAATTCAAGGTCCTTTTCTAGTTGCATCTTCAGCTGATATGTGGTAGTGATCCCTCGGTGCCAGGGAGGCTCATCCCCGGGTGTCATGTCCCACGCTGGGGGGACTGCACTGCATTTACGTGCTGAGTTTGGCTGTGAGAGTGGCCACATTTGAGTAACATGAAGGCTGTCAGGAGGAAACTCCCAGGCACAGTGCTACTCTAGACCTTATTCTTATTGGAGGTGCATAGGCTCAAAAGCATAGCCGTAAGTATCAGGAGCCCACTGTTGGGCCCTCCTTCCTTCCTGGTTCTTGCCGTTGCACCTGGGGAACTGCCGCTGTTCCCCCAGGGTCCACGACAGTGACCCTTGGCCAGGGGCCCAGTACCCCCCCTAGCTATTGTTTTTAATTGTTTCCACTATGAGTATATCTAGACATTACTATATACCCTGGGCATATGCCCTGTATAACTCCCTGTCAACCATATATATCCTGTCAATAACATCCTATATCAGTATTCCTCCGCTACCATTGTTGAACCACTCTGTGATCCAAAACTTCCTGTAAAGTCAATCCCAGCATAATGTCAGCTTCACAAGAGTCTTAGATCACCGAAATTCATATATACAATATAGAGTATTTCCCCAGATTCACCATAAAACCTTTTCCCTTCCACAGCGATAATCTCTTAACTTGTTCATATCATATTTCCTGAAACTGATGTACAGATTCCGAGACAATAGCTTTCAAACAAGGTGACATCTGTGCTTACTATGTGGTCCATACTTTAGGTTGTACAGTTTTCTAAATTTTTTAGTTATCCTATGTTTTGCCTTATGGTTTACATTATTAGTCTGTCATCTCCTATATGTTTTTGGAGTAATATTACATGTTTTATATTCATCTTCGTGTATTCTCACAAAACTCCTCTCTTGCCCCCATATTTACCTTGTTTCCATCCATTCCACATCCATTTTCCCCTCCCTTTGAGGCCCACAACGCCAGCCAATCACCCTTTCCCGAGATGCCATGTCCAGAGATACTTGCAGCAGTATTCAGGGCCTGACTTTCTCAACTGCCCTAATGCCCTGGGAGCCATCCTTTCTCACTAGCGATACAGTTCTCTCTATTTGATGGCATTAGTCCTCCCCAGGATGTGGGTCCACCCCAACTCTCACTTCTTGGGTCTCTTCCCAATAGTACAACCCACCTTGGCAAAATGAGCCTTCAGCTATTCGCCCAGAGTTCGTCCCGCAACAGCCCATACCCCCTGAGCATCCTAAACAGGTAACTCTTCTACTTATATTTTGATACGATTTTCTCAACATTTTGTTCTCAATTAACACCTGACACTCTCCCATGTTCATATGTTGCCCCTCCCTCCCCCCAATTTTTGGACAATATTACCCCTCTGCCCATCCCCAGCCCCCCTCAAACCCACAAAGCCACCCGAAGGTAACCCCTTGCCCCCATTTTGTCCCTTCTTTGTGCTCATACTTACCGCCAGCTCATCACAGATTCCACCCCTCCAGACGTTAACTCACATCCTTCCTCCACCCCCCGATTTCCTGTAAGCCTCTTTTCCGGTGTCTATTGAGCACCTTCTTTCTATGTGTGAGGTCCTGGATTCAAGCCCTAGTACCTCCTAAAAAAAGAAAAATTGTAATTTTTTTTTTATTGAAACCTGGACATTTTGACATTTTAATGTGTTGTTGCTGGAATTTAGGCTCTGGTGTCTGTTCTTTAAGTTTGTATCCACCTAGAGCAGGGGTTCTTAACCTTTTTTGTTCTACCCCTTTGCCAGTCAGGTGAAAACCATGGACCCCTTACTAAGTCCACACTATACTGTATATTATTTAATAAATATATCACATGTGCACCAACGTGTCCTCACAAGAATAATGTTTTTTTTTGAATTTTCAATTCAACCTCACAGACCCCCTAAAATCTTTCCAAGGACCCCTTGTTAAGAACCCCAGACCTAGAGTTATGATGGAGTTTTCCTTGAATACCAGGAGCAAGCAAATAAAAATGAGGAAAAAAGAAAACACTTTTCCCAGTCTTTGCAGATTGACCTGTGCAAATGCTCTCCTTCAGGGCTTATTTTACAGTCTTTGTAGAGGTAATTATAGGCCAAAGCTTAGGGACCTCCCTGAACCTTCTGTACATATGTATCTTGTCTTTGAAATGCGTTTTTGGCCCTAGGAATTTCTGTTTACATGTTTCTGAATGTTCACGCTTCCCTAAGAAACAGTTTCCTCACAGTCCAGGCCACTGCCAGCAATCCCTTGCCCCAGGCAGCACCATTTACTCCTGTCCCACAGCATTTCCTAGGAGATTTCTGTGAACTGCCTGATCCACTCAGGGCAAGTTCTGGGAAGATGATTTCGTCACACCACTACCAGACAAATTGGGTCACACATAAAGGCTTGAGGCATATCCACAAAGGTTTCTCTGCTCCCTCCAGAATTGGGACGAGGGATCCTCACTGGGAGCACAGTTGGCTTCTTGCTTTGAGGGGTGGGGAGGAGCCAGCCAGGGCATTATGAGATCCTACTGCCATTAAATAGTCTTTGTCTTGATTTAACACTGGCCCTGTTACTGGAGTCTACCTGTTTTCTGGAACTTTGAGAAAGATGTTCCAGCCAATTCTTGGTGGTTGTTCAAAGCTTTTCTGGTGGTACAGAGCCCTGAGGGTCTCACTTCACCACCTTCAATGAGATGGAACCTTCTCATAGGGTTTTTTGTTATGAGTTTTAAGTAAAATAAAGAAGGTGAAAGTACCTAGTCCTCAGTAAACAATAAACTGAATGTGAGTATTGTTAAATGGAACCCAAGATAAGATAAATTTTTAAAAGTTATTTTTAATAACAGCTTCATTGAGATAGAATTCACATGCCATTCAATTTACTCACTTAAAGATTATACTTTAAAGGTTGTACAGCCATCACCACAGTTCATTTTAGAACATTTTCATCACCTGGGAAAGAAACCCTGTATGCTTTACCAGTTACCCTCAATTACCTTCATCCCCCTCTGCCCTAGGCAACCACTAATCTTTCTACAGTAGATTTGCCTATTCTGGACATTTCCTATAAATAGAAATATACAAAATTTTGCCTTTTGTGACAAACTTCTTGCACTTAGCATAATGTGTTCAAGATTTATCCATGTTGTAGCATGTGTATCATTCCTTTTTATTGCCAAATGATATTCTGTTGTATGGATATACCACATGGACATTTGGGCTGTTTCTGTTTTGCGGATACTATGAATAGTGCTGCTTTGAACATTTGTAATCAAGTTTTTGTGTGGACATGTGTTTTCATTTCTCTTAGGTGTATACCCAGGAGTGAAATTGCTAAGTCATATGATAACTTTTGTTTAAACTTTTGAGGAATTCTACTACAGACTGTTTCCCAAAGTGGTTGAACCATTTTACATTCTCATCAGCAGTGCATAAGAGTTTCAATTTTTCTACATCCTTATCAACACTTATTATCTGTCTATTTAAATTTTTATTGTGGTAACATCTATGTATAACACAATTTCCCATTTTATATATTTTTTTCCCATTTTTAAGGTACAACTCAGTGGTATTAATTACATGCAGAGTATTGTGCTACCTTCACTACCTTCCATTACCAAAACATTTTCATCACCCCAAACAGAAACTCTGTAAGCATTATATAATGGCTCCCCATTCCTGTCTTACTTCCTGGGCCCCTGGCAACCTCTAAACTGCTTTCTGTCTCTATGGATTTGCTTATTCTAGATATTTCGTATAAGTGAAATCATACAATGTTTGTCTTTTCGTATCTGGCTTATTTCAGTCAACATAATGATTTCAAGGTTCATTTATGTTGTAGCATTTATCCAAACTTCATTCTTTTTTTTTTTAATGGCTGAGTAATAGTCAGTTGTATGTTTATCCACATTTGGTTATCCATTCTCCTGTTGATGAACACTTACATTGTTTCCATCATTTGGCTATTGTGAATAATGCTGCTATGAACATCAGTGTATATGTTCAACTCCCTGTTTTCAGTTCTTTTGGATCTGCATGTAGAAGTGGCATAGCTGGCTCATATGGTAATTCTATAACTTTTTGAGGAACCGCCAAACACTACCATTTTCTGTTCCCACAAACAATGTATGACGGTTCCAATTTCTTCACATCCTTGTTAACACTTATTTTGATACATCCTAGTGATTATGAAGTAGAATCTCATTGTGGTTGGACCTTCATTTCCCTGATGGCTAATGAGGTTGAACATTTTTTCATGTGCCTTTTGGCCATTTATAGGTCGTCTTTGGAGAAATGACTATTCAGATCTTTTGCTCCATGAAAAACACTGGGTTGTCTTTTTATTGTTGAGTTTTAAGAGTTTTTTAATGTATTCTAGACACAAGTTCCTCATCAGATCTATGTTTTGCAAATATGTTCTCACATTTCATAGGTATTGTCTTTTCACCTTCTTGATGGTGTTCTTTGAAGCACAACGAACTTTTAATGATGGCGAATTTATCTATTTTTTTCTTTTATTGCTTATGCTTTTTTTTCATATCTAAGAAACCATTGCTTAATTCATGCCATGAAGATCTTTGCCCATGTTTTCTTCTAAGTGTTTTATGTAGTTTTAACCCTTATGTTTAGGTCCTTAGATAATTTTGAATTAATATTTGTATATGGTATGAGGTAGGGGTCCAACTTTATTCTTTTGTATGTGGGTGTCCAATTATCCCAGTACCATTTGTTGAAAAACTGTTCTTTTACCCATTGAATTATTTTGGCCTTCTTATTGAAAATCACTGACTATAAATGTGAGGGTATATTTCTAGACTCTCAGTTCTATTCCATTCATCTCTGTGTCTGTCCTTGTGCTAGGAGCACACTGTTTTGATCACTGTAGCTTTGTAAAATGTTTTGAAGCTGGCAAGTATGAGTCCTTCAACTTTGTTCTTTTTTAGGATAGTTTTGGCTGTTCTGGGTCTTTTGAATTTCCTTATGAGTTTTAGGTACAGCTTGTCATTTTCTGCAAAGAAGTCAGCTGGGATTTTGATAGGGATTGTTTTGAATCTATAGATCAATTTGCAGAGTATTGTCATCTTAGTACTAAGACTTTGATCCATGAACATGGGATGTTTACCCATTTATTTAGGTCTTCCTTGATTTTTTTCAGTGTATAAGTTTTGTACTTTGTAGCAGTTTGGCATTGTTTATGAATTCCAAAAAATAGTTATTGGATTATGTTTTCAAACTAGCCTGTCAGAGGTATCATTTTTAATTGATTAAATTATGATTAGGACTTTGATTGAGCCATGTCAGTAGGGCGGGGACTCACAGAGAAAAGACATGGCAAAAGACAGACTTGGGAGTTTTCGAGCTGGAACCTGGGAAGTGAACACACCGGAGAAGAACTCAGAAATAGAGATGACTCCTTACGTAGGGCAGAAGCCCCGGGGAGAGAAAGCTGTTCACCTGATAGTCTGCAGCTGCCCTTGTGGAGAGAGCAGGGCATCTGAGCCCAGAGAAAAACGGAGCCCCAGAAAGAGAGGAACCCAAGAAGCCTGAACTCTTGGCAGATGTCAGCAGCCATCTTGCCCCAACACATAGCAATAGACTTTGGTGGGGGAAGTAACTTATGCTTTATGGCCTGGTAACTCGAAGCTTCTGCCCCAAATGAATACCTTTTATAAAAGCTAACAGATTTCTGGTATTTTGTATAGCACCTCTTTGGCTAACTAATATATGCTTCTTTTGTTAAATTCATTCCTAAGTATTTTATTCTTTTTGGTGCTGTTAAAAATGGGATTGTTTTCTTAATTTCACTTTTATTGCTCATTGCTAGTGTGTAGACATACAGTTGATTTTTGCATATTGTTCTTGTATCCAGCAATTTTGCTGAACTTGTTTATTAGTTCTAATATTTTTTTAGTGATCCCCATAGACCTGGCAACTAGGTGCACCCCCAAAGATTTGTTGAATGAAAGGAAAAGAATGAATGAACTTAGAGGATTTCAGAATCATCTCATCCTACCTTCTGCTGGATGCAGGAATCTTTTCTCTGGTATATATTATCTGAACTGTTACACAAGTCCTATCTTTTGAACACTTCATGCCTGTTACACTTTTGAGTAGCCTTCCCTGTCTACCCACAATTAATTATTCTTGTGGAATTATTTTTATATATTTCTTTATGTTTTACTTCCCTAGCTAGGCAATATCCTTCTTTAGTAGGATGGTGCTGTGATACTAACTGATACTGCTAACTGCTTTGTTCGCTGATTATAAGAGGATCCCAGGGAGAGAAATATGGCTTCGTCTTAACATTTTTTTAAGTTACTTTTATCACTGGTTGAATTGAAAATCCTCAGTGAGTATCAGAACAGGGAAATTTTCAAAGACATTTAGTCTGTTTAGGGGAAGACCAGATTGAGAACTTAGAACATAACTGAAAAACAACTGAGGGAAACGGACTTGGCCCAGTGGTTAGGGCATCCGTCTACCACATGGGATGTCCACGATTTGAACCCCGGGCCTCTTTGACCCGTGTGGAGCTGGCCCATGTGCAGTGCTGATGCGCGCAAGGAGTGCCGTGCCACGCAGGGGTGTCCCCCGCGTAGGGGAGCCACACTCGCAAGAAGTGCGCCCCGTAAGGAGAGCGGCCCAGCGCGAAAGAAAGTGCAGCTTGCCCAGGAATGGCACCGCCCACACTTCCCATGCCAATGACGACAACAGAAGCGGGCAAAGAAACAAGACGCAGCAAATAGACACAGAGAACAGACAACCGGGGGAGGTGTGGGGGGAATTAAATATAAATAAATAAAAATAAAAAACAACTGAAGGCTGAATTGGTTACTAGTATTGATGGTAGAACACTTATAATTTGATCTTGGCACTAGGGAAATAGCAGTGGATTTTAAAAGTCTTTGCTTTCAGTTGAGCTCTGGTGGGTAGAAGCAGGAAAAATCAGAGTGTGGAAGAAGGGGAGTGTTTGAAGAGGAGGGTGCTATATCTTAGATATGGTTGGTTGATATAGGCCTCTCTGATGAGGTGAAATTTAGATAGAGATTTTAGTTAAATGAAGGAGTGAGTCATATTGACCATAACGGGTGAACACTTTAGGCAGAGTGAACTGTAAGATTTAAGACCCAGAGGTGGGAGCATGCTTGGCTTTTTTAAGAAATACCAGGAAGGGAAGCATGTCTCTGCTGCTCCTAGTAAGGCATCTGACGCTTGCATGTTCTTGATGTATGTTGTTGCCCATCTTAGAGTATTTCCAAAGAACATTAATGTTGGTGCCAAAATTTAGTTTTTCTGCACTGTGGCTGCAGTATAGTGGGCAAGGGGGAGGGTGGTAAGAGGTGAGATTAAAAGGTTATATGATATTTTGTAAGTCATGGTAATGACCTTGAATTTAATTCTTGGGAATATAAACCATTGTAGAGTTTTGAAAAAAGAGGAATGATGTGATCTGAATTGAATTTAAAAGGTTCATTCTGGCTTTTGGGAAGAGAGGAACGGGATAGACAGATGGCAAGGGCAGAAGCTGGGGGATCATATAGGAAGCTATTACAACAGTTAAGGAGAGAGAGAATGATGTCTTGGATTAGGGTGGTAGCGGTAGAGCAGGGGTTCTTAACCTTTTTTGTTTCATGGACCCCTTACTATGTCTACATTATATTGTCTATTATTTAATAAGTAGATCACACCCATAGCAACACGTCTACACAAGAATTTTTTTTTGAATTTCAATTCCAGCTCATGGATCCTTGTTAAGAACCCCTCTGCTCGAGGTAGTCAGAAGTGGCTGGATTCAGTATATGTTTTGCAAGTAGAGCTATGAATTTGCCGATAAATTGGATGAGTAAAAATTGATTCCAGGGTACGGATTCATTAGCTTTTTTTATTCCATGGACCCCTTTGCCAGCCAGGTAAAAACCATGGACCCCTTACTAAGCTCACACTATACTGTGCATTATTTAATAAATATATCACACCTGTACCAACACGTCCTCACAAGAATAATGCTTTTTTTGAATTTTCTATTCAAGCACACGGGCCCCCTGAATCTTTTGGGTCCATGAACCCCTGGTTAAGAATCCCTGTTCTAAGGTTTTTGCCTTGAGTAACTACAAGATTGGTGTTGCCTTGTACGGAGATGGAGAATATTATGGGAGGAGCAAGTTTGTAAGAAGGGATCAGAGTTTGGTTTTAGACATAATATATTTAAGATGCCTTTTAGAAAATCAAGAGGAGATGCCAGGTAGGTAGTTGGATATACAGGTCTGGAATTCAGAGAAGTCCAGGTTGGAGATATAAATTTGGGAGTCTTTAGTGTATTTAAAGTCATGGAATGAATGAAATCACCTAAGGAATTTATGTAGGTAGAGCAGAGAAGAGATATGACGATGGAGCCCTGAGAGGTTGAGAAGATCAAAAGGGAGTGACCAAAGAGGTAGAAGACCATCAAAAGGGAGTAGCAGACATGACCACCCTGGGTGACTTTGCTGAGGCCATCTTTGATCTCCGAGATCTCCGAGATCCCACAGCTATCTCACCCCTGACCTCTGGAAAGAAACCATGTTCTCAAATCCCCCTCTCAGGAAGTCACCCACTGTCTTGTAAAGACCGGCACCAGAGTCACCATGCAGAGGACCCAGGACCCTGCTGTGAGCACCATACAGAGTTTTTATACAAGAAAAATAAAGTGAATTAATTATGCCTGGAAAAAAAAAAAAAAAAAAGAAGTAGCAGAGAGGTAGAAAAAGATACAAGAGAAAGTGGAGTCCCAGAGGCCAAGTAATTTCTATGTGTGGGGTAGTTATGGTAATGGTGGTGGTAATGTCCTGGCTTGGTCACCAGGAGTCCAGGGTCTAACCCTGGACTAAATTACTGTGGGACATTGGACAATGTACTTTACCTCTTTGGGCCTTGGTTTCCTGATCTCTAAAGGTAAGAGCTTGATGAGATTGTCTCTAAACTTTATCCTGTGAAAATAATGTGTATTTATTTAAGACTTTACAGTTTGCACGAAGCTTTTCCTGTGTTCAATCTCATTTACTCTTTGTAATAAATCTATAGGACCTATATTTTTATACACATTTTACAGATGAAGTAAATAAAGAAGTTTAGAGACTTGCCCAGGGTCACCTATTAATAGAGACTTCATCCAAGTTCTGCATGATCTCAAATCTTGTGCTCTTTCTACTGTGTAACAACTACCCTCTTACGTTTTATTCTATAGTTCTGTGACCCTCAGCATGAAACAGCACGTAGAAGGGTCCAGAGGGCAAGAATGAGCAAGGTGCATTTGAGGAACAGCAAGAGGACCATCGGTAGAAAATGAGGTTGATAAGTAAGCAAAGTGCACAGAGCCCTTGTTTAACCCTAGAGGTCATTTCTAACTCCAATACTTAATTTGCTGTGACTCTGGGCAGAGACCTGACTTCCTCTGAGCTTTAATTTCCTTATCTATAAAATGGAGATAATAGAACAAAAGGTTGCCTTGGGAGTTAAATTAGAGAATGAATGTAAAACATCTAGACAGCTTCAAATGAGTTCAGGTTGTTTTCTCTTTTTTTTCAATTTGTTTGAGTTAGCAGATCTTAAAATCTCTTGTTTGTGCCAGGGTTGTGCTAGGCACTCTCCCTGAGCTCACCTTTGTGTTAAAATGAAGGAAGAAAGTGTTGGACTGAAATGAAAATGATTTAGAAGTTGATGAGTAGATATAAAAATAAGGGCTTGGGATGCTGGTAATTGCAGTGTCTGATACATTATTCACTTGTAATGGAAAGAAATTGCATGCACATTTCTGTCATCTTTTCTCATGACAGAATACTAGCTCTGCTTAGGCACTTTCCAGCCCGGCTTCCTGCTGACCCAAACCTGCTTGCCTTAGGAAAATCAGATTAGGAGCCAAGTCCTCCATCCTCATAAGACCATCTGTTTTCAGACCCAGAGCTGGTGCACTTACAATTGCAACCCAACACAACTGGAATGATTTATTCATCTCCAGGTAACATTTGTGCACCAGCCTTTCAGCAAAGTATTGTATCAGCTTTACAGTTAATGAAGCATCTTGCGCAGGTGGTGAGCTGCACTGTAAAGGGTGCTTCTGGCTTAGACATGGCTGATGGACAGGATGGAAGTAAGCCATTGGCACTGAGAGTGTGTAGCCAATGGAAGAGGAAGATGAACACTGGCAAAA
Organism: Dasypus novemcinctus; assembly: GCF_030445035.2. NCBI lineage: Eukaryota > Metazoa > Chordata > Mammalia > Cingulata > Dasypodidae > Dasypus > Dasypus novemcinctus. Next base: position 104,079,862 of record NC_080682.1, on the reverse strand, counting down.
TAAGAGAGAACTTGTCCAGGAAAGAAACTTGATTGTGTACCCTGGATTCCTGGAGTATTTGAGGTCATTTAACTCAACAAATTCTTTAAGTTAGATTGTTGTGCCACTGTTAAGTTAGGTGAGGAAATTAAGGCCCAGAGAGAAGGGGCTTAGTTTCGATTACATAGCAGTTTTGGCACAGCTAGAAGTAGAACTTAGGTATTCCAATTCCCAGCCCAGTGCTTTAATTCCTTATATTGTGTTATGCTATAAAAAAACTTTAAATATCCAAACATGAAGTGGCATTATTATTTTTTGCTTAGTTGAAAACTTGCTGTGATACCTTGAACAATTTAACTTTCTGCTTTTTAATAATTGACCAGACTTGATGCTTAGTTTTTTTGAACATCTCTTAATAAAAACATGAACAATTAATACTTGTTCTGCACTATTTTGATGGTTGAGGAAATGTACAGGAAAACTGCTTAGGTCACTTTCATAATCAGAAGATACCAAGCAAATGCAAATTTCTTCTTCTCCTTCAGTTCAATTCAGCAAACACTGATTAAACATCTACCTTGTTCCAGCTCAGTTTATAGGCTCTTTGCCTCCATTATTTTATTTAACCCATAAGTTCCTTTTTCTCCCTTTACTATATTGAGGGTCTCATTAATTCTTTGAACTTCTTTTCCATCCTTCCATAATCAGATCTCCATAACCAAACACAGTTGCTGCAAACAAGTGATGCTTGCTTTGAGAAAATTCTAGAATGGTAGTGTGAGCCTGTGGTGATATTTATGGAAGAATGTAGCCTCAGTCTTGGGCAGAGTGGCCTCTGTGCTTCTTACAAGGTACCTTGGAGACTGGAGGGGGACTCGAGACAATGGCAGCACTCTTTGTCACCTCAGAGAGGCTTTTGTTTTGTAATGTTTGGTTTTAGTAAATTGCTTTCTCTTCACCTGAGATTTTAGGCTATTGTGACAAGCCATCTGTTTTTCCTACCTAATTTACCTTTACTACCAAGGACTTACGGCAATTTGTTTAGATGGAGAACACAAGCTTTCTCCAGGTCCTGGTGGTTTTGTAAGAGTGGGAAGGCTGCAGGAGGAGATTGCATCTGCTTATTGGAATTTATTTGTGATATGTGCATGAACTAGGCAGTGTTTTACCAGGGCCCTGCTGGGGCTGGCCAAGGAGGACATAAAAATCTGAAGCAGAGGTCTGTCACCGTGGGCGTCGGCTGTATTTCAGTCCTTGCCAATAAGAGCTAGGGCTTGGAAGAGCCTGTTAGGATTGATGGTGTTGCTGCTATTGCCTCCTTTTTTTTTTCTTAATACTTGCATCTGTGGTCCTTGTTTTCTGTTTACTTGCTTTTCTGTCTTGCTGGTCTGTGCAGTGAGTGGCTCAGTGTAATGCAATTCTACAGACTGTGTTAAGTGGAGATTTCAGTAATGAATAAAATAAGGGAGAATCTAGTATAACTAACGTAGTGGAAACACTTTGATTAACCCATAGACATAGGGATTAAATCTCAGCTTTGCTTTATACTGGCTCTGGGACCTTGAATTTCACCTCTTTGACCACAGTTTCTTCATCTCTAAGAAGTGAAGATATAAGTTTCCAACTTGCCCAAGGTTGTTGTGAGGATTAAATGAGAGAATATATAGGAAAGACTCTTTGCTTAGTGCCAGGTATTATGGCAGTGCTAATTAACTATTCCCTTCCATCTTTTTTCCCATCTCTTTAGGGAGTGTACATAGGGAAAGTAAACATGTGTACAAGTTCCTCTGTGTGTGTGTGTGTGTGAGAGAGAGAGAGAGAGAGAGAGAGAGAGAGAGAGAGAGAGAGAGAGACAGACAGACAGAGTTTAATATAATTCTAGGAAGTAAAGTGTTTGGAATTTGCCGCTTGGGAATTTGGGGGATACGGGCTTTGGGCAGATGCATGTCTTCCTTGATACCAGACTGACAGATACACTCTGATAAGTTATTAACACAATCCAGGCTCATAAAGACCTTAGTGGAAAAAAGAAAGAACCCGGAGGTGGAGGCCTTAGGATGTCAGTTTTCTCCATGGGACCATTAGAGTGCCTGTAGTAGCTACTAGTTTTTTAGAGGTAGAATAATTTGCCTCACAGTAAGATAAGAACAGAACCTGGGGTTTATAAGTGTGAGGAATGCTTGTTGGGAACATCTAGTACATACCTTAGAAGGTTGTAGCCGCCAGTCCATCCCTACCCCCAAACTCTGCCCCATTATCAGCAGAAAGAGCTTTTCCATGATGCAAAGCTGGCCATCTCAATAGGCCATTAAAACTCTTCATTGGCTCCCTATTGCCTTCAGGTTAGAGTCCAAACTACTCCTACAAAATAGAAAAAAGTATTTTCTTTTTACTTTTTTTTGAAATTAGTTTTATTGATACATATTAGTAAAGCGTACAGTACGTCCAAAGTATACAATCAGTGGTATTTGGTATAATCACATAATTGTGCATTCATCACCTCAATCATCATTAGAACATTTTCATTATTTCAATAATAATAGTAAACAAAAAACAAGCAAGCTAACAAAATTCTTCACCCCTCAATCTCTCTATGCTTTCCCTGCTTTATTTAACTATTTCTAGCTATTCTTGCACATTTATTAAGCAGTTTTATTGAGATAAAGTCATATACCATTCAGTTGATCCAAATGTATAATCAGTGGCATTTATTATAATCACAATGTCGTGCATTCAACACCACAAAAAATTTTAGAATAATTTCATTACTCCAGAAAGAAAATCTCCATACTCCTTAGCAGTCTGTCAAAAATATATATTTATTCAATTTCAAAGAAAAATAGTCTTGTATATGCAATTTTACCCATATTCATATTTCACAGAGGGTTTTACTATGTTGTACAATTCTATTTTTTATCTTTTCTTTATTTCTGCCCACCCCGTCCCTGTTGCTTGCACTGGCCATTTGCTCTCTCTTTCCATTCGCTGTGTATTCTTCTGTGTCTCCTTGTCTTCTCTTCTTGTCTTTCTCTTTAGGTGGCACCAGGAACCGATCCTGGGACCTTCTGGAGTGGGAGAGAGGCACTCAGTTGCTTGTGCTACTTCACCTCCCTGGTCTGCTATGTTTCTTATTGTCTCTCTTCTTTGTCTCTTTTTGTCGAGTTACCTAGCTGCGCCAGCTTTCCACTCATGCCAGCACTCCGCATGGGCCAGCATTCCTGTGCAGGCCAGCTTGCCTTCACCAGGAGGTCCCGGGAAACGAATCCTGGACTTCCCATATGGTAGACAGGAGCCCAATGGCTTGAGCCACATCCAATTCCCCATCTTTTCTTTTAGTAATATACATGATTATATATTTTTAAACCCCTTTCATACCCATATAAGAGTACTGCTAGATAAAGACATTATGCTGTGCTTTCACCTTTTCTATTCTTCTCCAAAGATTAACACACATCCTTTATATCAATTCTGCACAAGTTAACCCTCAGCTATCCATTCTCTAAACTCATTCCATTTTCTGGTGACCCATATTCAAGTTAGTAACTCCATGAGATTGTACAATACATTTAGTTTGTAGTAGCATGGTCTTACAGTATTTGTCTTTTTGTGTCTGGCTTGCTTCATTCAACATAATGTCCTCCAGGTTCAACCATATTGTCATATGCTTTACAACTTCATTTCTTCTTACAGATGAATAATATTCCATTGTGTGAATACACCAGTTTGTTTATTCATTTATCGATTGATGGACACCTGTGTTGTTCTCAACTTTTGGCAGTCATGAATGATGCCGTTATGAACATTGGTGTGCAGATGTCTGTTCCTGTCATTACTCTCAATTCTTCTGGGTGTATACCCAGTAGTGGTATTGCCAGGTCATGTGGCAAATCTATATTCAGCTTCTTTAGGAACTGCCAAACAGTCTTTCACAGTGCCTGTACCCTCTATTCCCACCAACAGTAAGTAAGTATTCCTTTCTCTCCACATCCTCTCCCAACACATGTAATTCTGTCTTTTTAGTAGTTTCCATTCTGATAGGAATGATATCTCATTGTTGATTTGTAATTCCCTAATCACGAGTGATGTGGAGCACTTTTTCATGTGTGTGTTTTTTAAAAATTTTTTTGTCTTTATTTTTTTATTACATTAAAAAAATATGAGGTGCCCATATACCCCCCAGCCCCTCACCCCACTCCTCCCCCCCATAACAACAATCTCCTCCATCATCATGAGACGTTCATTGCATTTGGTGAATACATCTCAGAGCACCACTGCACCTCATGGTCAATGGTCCACATCATAGTCCACACTCTACCACGTTCCACCCAGTGGGCCATGGGAGGACATACAGTGTCCGGTATCTGTTCCTGCAGCATCACCCAGGACAACTCCAAGTCTGGAAAAGGCCTCCACATCTCATCTCTTCCTCCTATTCCCTACCCCCAGCAGCCACCATGGCCACTTTCTCCACACCAAGCCACATTTTCTTCGATTACTAATCACAATAGTTCATGAATAGATTATCGGTAAGTCCACTCTAATCTATACTCTATTCCTCCATCCTGTGGACCTTGGAATGGTTGTGTCCACTCCACATCTATACCAAGAGGGGGCTTTGATTCCACATGGATGCTGGATGCAATCCTCCTGCTTTCAGTTGTAGGTACTCTTGGCTCCATGGTGTGGTGGTTGACCTTCTTCAACTCCATGTTAGCTGAGTGGGGTGAGTCCAATAAACCAGAGTGTAGGAGCTGAAGTCTGTTGAGCCTCAGGGCCTGGCTATTACATGGTCAGTCCAGAGATTCAGGTCCCCTGGGTATATATGAAGCCCCAGCACCAACTACAGTTCCGGTAAAAGTAACAGGAGAGGCTTGTGAACAATGATCACATCTGAGTCCACAGAAATACAAACTCCAAAGAAGGCCAACTGACATGGCACTGAACTCCATCTGCCATGACCATAGAACCTGTGGGTCTCTCTAGCCCTCAGAAGAACCAATATCTGGGGTTGTATCTACTTTATCTGTCTCTAGGACTCTGCTGAGGTATGTATAAGGGCAACCCCTCTGTTTACCTCCCAGCTCTTTTTGGAGACTCATAGCCATATAAACTCATTTGTCCTTTCCATTTCCCCCTTGATTCAGGTCAAAAAGCATTTTTAACTCCTGGTATTATATGTAGATTGAGATATTCTGCTGGTCCGAGTTGACCCTTTTATTCAAGGTCATTTTCTAGTTACATCATCAGCTGGTACTTGGTAGTAATCCCTTGGTGCCAGGGAGGCTCATACCCGGGAGTCATGTCCCACGCTGGGGGGAAGGCAGTGCATTTACGTGCTGAGTTTGGCTTCAAGACTGGCCACATTTGAGCAACACGGAGGCTCTCAGGAGGGAACTCTTAGGCCCCCTACAGCTCTAGGCCTTGTTCTTATTTCAGGTGCACAGGCTCACAAGCATAGTCATTAGTATCAAGGGCTCATTGTTGGGCCTTCCTTCTTTTTTGGTCTTTGCTGTTGCACTTGGGGGATTGTTGCTGTTCCTTTAGGGACTGTAATAGAGTTCCCCTGGCTAGGAACTCAGCACTCCCTCAGTTGTTGTTTTAATTGTATCCACTATGAAAATATCCATACATTTTTATGTACTCTAGATATATGCCCTGTAGAACTCCCTGCCAACCATGTGTCCCCTGTCAATGACATTCCACACCAGTATTCCTCCCCTGCCATTGTTGAACCTCTCTGTGATCCAAAACTTCCTGAAAAGTGAAGCCCAATATATTGCCAGGTTCCATTAATAGTAAAATGGAATATAGCAATGAGTTTAAAGGTTAGATATAGAATACATATTAATTTAGAAAAATTAAGGTAAAAATAAACTGGGGTATCAAAAAATTAAAAAATTAAAAAGCTTTGCTTTTGATGTTTTGCCTTCCATAAGTGTTGCCCTGTTTGCAAATTGGCAAGGCAACTACTTCTGTCTTTTCCTCAGTGTCTACATCCTATCTTTTTCTTTTCTTTTTTCTAATTATTAAGCTTATCTTCACAAGAGTTTTAGATTACAGTAGTTTGTATATACAATATACAGTACTCCCACATATCCGACATAAAACCTTTTCCCTTCCACAGCAATAATCTTTTTACATATTCATACTATATTTACTGAAACTGATGTACAGATATTGAGACAATAGCTTTCAAACAAGGTAACATTTGTGTTTACATTGTGGTTTATATTTTAGAGTATACGATTTTCTAAATTTTTAGTTATCTTATGTTTTACATTATGATTTACATTTTGTGGTGTGGTTTTTTTTTTTGCCATTTGTATTTCTTCTTTGGACAAATGTCTATTCAAGTCTTTTGCACATTTTTTAATTGGGTCATTTGTCTTTTATTGTTGAGTTGTAGCATGTCTTTATATATCCTATGATATATTAGACCTTTATCAGACATTTTCCAAATATTTTCTACCCTTGAGTCAGCTGCTTTTTCAACTTTTGACAAAGTCCTGTGAGGTGCGAAAGTGTTTAATTTTGAGAAGGTTCCACTTATCTATTTTTTTCTTTTGTTACATGTGCTTTGGGTGAAATGTCTTAAGAAACAAGGTCTTTAAGATGTTTCCCTACATTTCTAGTGTTTTATGGTCCTGGCTTTTATATTTAGGTCTTTGATCTATTTTGAGTTGATTTTTGTATAGGGAGTGAGATAGGGGTCCTCTTCCATTTTTTTGGTTGTGGATATCCAATTCTCCTGGTACCACTGTTGAAGGGACTATTTTGTTCTATCAGCCTGGACTTGGTAGGTTTGTCAAAAACCAGTTGGCTATAGAGGTGAAGGTTTATTTCTGGACTCAAAATTCTATTCCAGTGATCAGTGTGTCTCTCTTTATGCTAGTACCTTGCTGTTTTGACCACTGTAGCTTTGTAATGTGTTTAAAGGTTAGGTAGTAAAATTCCTCCTATGTTGCTTTTGTTTATGACCTTAACTGGGACACTCACTTCATCCATATGTACATACATTCACAACAGATAATCTTATGATCAGAGGAATAAGTGCAGGTATAGAACAGCATCTTGCCATTTTTGACAAAATTATATTTTATTTTACCTTTTGCCTGTGATGAAGTGACCAGCAACCAGTAAAAGAAACCATAAGGTTTGGAAAGAGGTATTTATCATCAGGTCGATGGCACAGGTCCATCCAATCAGATTTTGTAATCGTTGATAGACTTTGGCCAAGACAGGCATTTGTTATTATATATTTATGTTTTCTTTCAAATAGTTATTCATTTGGATTCCCACATTTCTTCTCATATAAATAGAAGCTTTCATCTTGAAGCTTTCCCCAGAGATCTGGTGATCTTTAGTTGTCTATTCATATTTTAAAATGGGGTACCAAAAAAGGTGACTGTAAGTTGAAATACATGGTAGGTCTTTTTTTTTTTTTTTTAAGATTATTTATTTATCCCCCCCTCCGTTGTCTGTTTTCTGTGTCTGTTTGCTGTGTTATCGTCTTTGTCCACTTCTGTTGTTGTCAGTGGCATGGGAATCTCTGTCTCTTTTTGTTGTGTCATCTTGTTGTGTCAGGTCTCTGTGTGGGCGGTGCCATTCTTGGGCAGGCTGCACTTTCTTTCGCGCTGGGTGGCTGTCCTTACTGGGCGCACTGCTTGTGCGTGGGGCTCCCCTATGCGGGGGACACCCCTGTGTGGCACGGCACTCCTTGGGCACATCAGCACTGCTCATGGGCCAGCTCCACACAGGTCAAGGAGGCCCGGGGTTTGAACCGCAGACCTCCCTTGTAGTAAGCGGACGTCGTATCCACTGGGCCAAGTCTGCTTCGGTACGTCTTATTAATTGTGGATGTGACTGTGTGGTGATCTTCTGAGCTATTTGTGGGAGGACCACAAGGTCAGTATCTCTGGGTCTTTTCACTAGGACTGGTTAGAATCTTTGGAAGGATCATCTCATCCCCTTCTTAGAGGTTATAAGACTGGCTTCCAGTAGTCTGGAAGCTGAGTGGGAGAGGAAAGCTGCAGGGAGATCCTCAATATTCAGTTCACTTACCCTCTTACTTTCAGTGTAGTAACATTCAACTGTGTCTCCTGTTCCCTTGTCTAGCTACCCTATGTTTATTCTTTCAGTCTTCTGAAAGGCACTTTAACTGCTTCTCAGACAGGTTTTTAAGTAATCAATCCTGATTTTAGCACTCTTTCTCTGGGTACATGGTGCTACCAATTCCTGAACCTTGGAGGGGTTTCTACAGACTAAATTGAGTTACTCCCTCACCCCACTGCTAGCTTAGTGTTAATCTTATTTGGAACTGAAAAGTCAGATATAACTTATCCATCTGCTTTCCAGCTTTCAGAATTTTATGGCTATTGCTTTTCTCTATATCTCTTTGACACTTTATAAAAAAAATGTCCAAAAGTAGGTTGTCAGGAGGAGGATATTTATTCAGTTGATCAACTTTATCCAGAAATCCGGATCAGATTGTTGATCCCTTTTTACCAAGTGAAGAAATGATTTATTACCACATTTGAAGATAGACCTTTTGATTTTGAGAGTCTTGGGTTTGAATCCATTTCTAACCAGCAGTATGACCTTAGGATATATCAAGAAGCAGATGTAGCGTCTTTAAGGTAGCAGACAGAGTGGCTATGTCAGATGGTTCAGTCTGTATAGCTGTGTTGGTCCTCATTCATATCCATATCCACAGGAATGTGGTTTTCCACTCCCAATGGCATAACAAAACACAGCATGGCCCAGGAAAATAGATGTGATTTTCTTCACTGAAGTCCATTAGTTAATGCTCTACCCCATTAAGCACCAATATATTAGATACATGAAACTAGGTATAGATAGTTTTGAATGGATTCTTCCCCTAATATATTTCATACTCCCCTCTTCAGGGTATAAAGAATATTATTTAATCTTACTGAGATTCAAGTTCATTATTTTTTGTGTTGCTGTGATGCTCATGGGAGCTATCACATTTTACACCAACTACCCTGATGCTATGCTTTAAAACAAAAACAAAAGTTAAAAGGTACTTTTTCGTGTGTTTGAGTACTATGCTTTTTTACATTCTTGGTTCTGAATTATTTTTCTTCATTTTCTCCTTGATATTTGCTTTCTTACTTTGTCCCTTCTCACCTACTATAGTCCATACTCCCAAGTAACGAAGTTATTAGAAGTGTTTTTAAAATAAGAGTGAGATCCTAGGGATTCTCCTTGTAGTAAAGCGTGAGGAATTAGTTATATTGGCTCTGGAGAGGCACTTTTTTCTTTTTTAATACCTGATTCTATGTGTGTTCTAGAAAGTCAAGGTTATTGGATTGCTGAATTCTGTACAAATGAAGTATCATTAATTAAATTTAATGGTTTCCTTTCATCCATATCATCTTATTTTCATTTTAATCTTCATAGTGATTCTGTGAGGGTAGATAGGATTATTCTGTTTTATAGATAAGGCAGTCTGAGGTTCAGAGAGATTAAGTGACTTGCTCAGATCACATAATTGAGTGGTAGATCTGGGACCAGTCTCAGGTTGTCCGACTCAAACCTTAGTGTTCTGTCTTTTCTCTCTTCTGTCCTTTTGTATATAGCTTTCTACAGAGAAATTGAAACTTTTAAGATCAGAGTACAGTGCAAAGGAATAGCCTCTGGGTCCTCTTTTGATCCTTATAGTAGCCCAGTGGGACAGGTAGCATTATCCCTATTTCCCAACCAGGGAAATTGAAGCTCAGAGACATTAAATGACTTGTCCAGGGTCATATGGCAAAATAAGTAGTGGCCACAGCTGGGACTCAAATTCTCATTTGACTCCAGATCCTGCTGATTGTGGTGCATGATACTTCCTCCCTAAATCTGAATGAGCTGCCAAAATAGAAAGTATGCCAACCACGTGGATATTAGACAACAGTAGTTTGAACTGTTAGTAAATAGCCATGTCCTCTTCCCTGGGAAGGTTTCACCTGCTTGAAATTCTCAGTCTATTTTTCTGATTTATGTAAAGGAGTAGGATAAAGAACTGTTGTGTTTAGACTTGAAACAAACTTAATTCCTTTAGTGGAAGCAGTAAAGATACACAGTTGCATTGCCAGTTTGGCACAAGGAAATACTTAAGCTCTCAAATAGAAATATTTATTGAATTTTTAGTACAGCAATCCCAGGAGGGATTCATCATGAATTAAGGAATGTTAGGGCCCTAAGATACATCCATTCTTAGCTTAAAGGCTAATTCAGGAGAACAATTCTATTTATATTTATTGAAATCTTGCTGTGTACTAAGGACACTAATAGGCTTTGGGGAATGGTTTCTGCCTAGACATTTTATAGTTCAGCTGATGAGAGACAACACAAATAATTACATTATAGTGTAAAAAGTGCTGTAATTGAGAGATACAAAGGGAATGATTAATTCTGCCTAGGTCAAGGGTGGGGGGAGTGACTGGAGAAAGTTTTACAGTGAAGGGGATGTTTGATTTGTCCCTTGAAGGATGGGTCAAACTTTTTGACGGCTTGCAGGGCATTTCAGACAGAGGGAACAGTATATGGGAAAATCTCAGAAATACAAAAGAGCTGGTTTGAGGGAAGCAGTGAGAAACTTGATTCAGGTAGAGCTGGAGAGTAAGATGAACTGGGCCCTCTTTCTGGTCCAGGGCTTTCAAGGACTCTTCCTGTTATGCTTTGTCAGCATCTGCTCACCACAGGTGTATTCTTCCTCGTACACAAATGCTTTCTGAAACAGGCTGCTTCTCCTCTCCAGGCTGACTAGGGTTCCTTCAGAAGGCTCCTCTGAAAGCCCTTCAGGCTGCTCTGCCCCCATGATACCTCTCTTCTCCAGACTCTTGCTGACAAAACCACGCCAATAATTTGAACAGGTAAAAATTAATATAATCAATATAAAGTTTTTTGAGTATTGTTAACTAGGTAAAAGATGGCTCCATCTCACAGGAACTCTTCTACCCTCAGATTTCCTAAAAACTGTCAGAGCCACTTAGCATATGCAGATTCTATGTGCCAGGCCCACCACTAGACACTTGCTTTTATATTAACCCATTTTGCAAATCAAACCTATTGTTAAGAAAGTATTCCTTCCATTTTACAGATAAATAAATTGAGATTCAGAGAAAATAATATACTTACTCCAAATCATAGATCATTATTATTGTCATTGTTATATTTTCTCATTTTGATGAGGAAGAAGCTGAAACTCAAAAGAGAGAAATAGCTATTAAATGATTAAACAGCAGAATGGGGTCTTAGCCCAGATGTTTCTGCTGTCAAAGCCCATACTAATTTCACTAGCCTACATTCAGTGCCTTTCCTCTTCTAAGCTAAACCACAAAATGAAAGTAAGATTTCAACTCCAATTAGTATGTAGTTAAAAATAAATGACATGTACAGACTCTTTCTTCAGTGTACTTTCCAAAAAATAAATGTCAGCCCTTCTGAAAAGCAGTTAAGCAACAGTGCTTACAGCCAGGAAAGAAAATCAAAGGGGAAGGTGACTGCCCTAGGATTCCCTGGTCAGTTACAGTACCAGAAGAAACTGAGGAAAAGTGACGTTGGTCCAAGGGCTAAATAAGTCCTCTTTGATTAATTCTTTCAGTGGGGAGCACTTGTATTTTTCTTTAGGGACAGTTTTATTTGGTCTGCAACTGTTCTTTATCCTACCATCATGTCTCCAGACTGAACAGTGGAGTTGTTTCCCCTGTGAGTTTTCTTACCAAGCTATAGCCCTGTTTTTATTTTTTGAGATATAGGGCCGGGGATTGAACCCAGGACTTCATATGTGGGAAGCCACATTGGCTTGCCTGAGTTGGTTTCTTCATTTGTTTTGCTCTTTTGTTTGTTTTAGTTTTTTCAGGAGGCACGGGAAACTGAACCCGGGACCTCCCATGTGGGAGGTGGGCGCTCAACTGCTTGAGCCACATCTACTCCCTGTAGCCCTGTTTTGCTCTTTCAAGGTGCTCACTGTAGAGAAAGTGGAGTGAAAAGGCTGGATTGTGGTTCACAATATCCAGTAGCTTGTAATTCTGGGTCCACTGTCTTGTACACAGGATTAAGAAGGGTTTATCAGAAACCTTTAAGGACGTGTAATTATGCTATTTTGCAATTTCTTGAGTACAAGCCAAGAAGGAAGGTTGGTCAGTAAAAAATGTTGTATGGACCAGTGAACTGGATGTCTCTGATCTACTAGCCTCTTCAGGCCAGCAAACCCTGCTAAGTTTGAATCCAACTCTCTCAGTTCAAGGGTTTCATTTCTCTTCCTTTTTTTCATAGTTACAGAATCTTTATAGGTCTTCAGAAGCTGAAATACAGCGATTAGAGGACTTAAGTGATATGGTGAAATGAGAACCTAGGTTTCTTCCTTTCAGCTCTCTGTGGTTCTTTGGGAAAATTGTTTACAGTATTTAGCTAATAATAATAGCAGTTAGTTTATTTATTTATTTCCCCCCCTTTCGGCTTGCTTAAATGGCACATTCTTCTGTGTCTGCTAGTCCCTTTGTTGATTAATCTTGCTGTGCCACCTCTCTGTGGGTTCCGACTGTCAGTTCTCTACGGGCGCGGGCAGCTTGCCTCCACAAGAAGGCCCTAGGACACAAACCAGGACCTCCCGTATGATAGACGGGAGCCCAATCAAGTGAGCCACAGCTGCTTCCCAGCAGTTTATTTTTGAGAACACTTACTAGGTTTCCTTCTAATAAATGCTAACTGCGTTAAACTGTAAAGTTTACCAAAATTCTTTCATGGCCAGTGTTAGATTTTTTCTTCATAACACTCCTGTGATATATGCTTAATGTTTTTTGTTTTAACAGTGGAGGAAATTGAAGCCCAGATTGAGGAGGTGACTTCTTCAGAGTCACATAGTCAACTAAAAGACTAGAACTAGAACTCAGGGCTCTCAGCTTCCAATGAAGAATTCTTTTCCCTTTACCCTAGTAGAGCCATAGTAGACTCTGATTAGGTTAAGGTATAAAGACTGATAAAGCATGGTGTTTATCCACACAGTGGGTTTTGCCTTTTTTTTTAAACAGCTTTATTGAGATAATTCATATTCTCTACAATTCAACCATTTGAAGTATAGGCCCTTGCCTTTTATGGTCATAAAGGAATTCATCTGAAATGGTAGAACAGCTGGCCAAAGCAGATTCTTGTACCTTATCAGAATTTATTCAACAAAAGGGATGGTAATTAGTCATAAAGATAAAAGGGGAAAGGCAGGAAAGGTTTCTCATTATGCCTGGCAGCATTGCCCTTCTACTTCATCATCCCCTCTCCCTCAACACTAATTTAGAAGCTACTGGCTTTCTGTCCACTACTGCATGATTGATAACTTCTGAGAATAGCAGATGTGTTATTGAGATACCATCTTTTTGATGAAAAGGGGACTGCCTTCCTTTTTTCCACCCCCCCTTTTTTCTTTTAATAACAGATTTAGTGAGATTTAATTCACATACCATAAAATTCATCCTTTTTGAAGTGTACAATTCATTGGTTTCTAGTATATTCCCTGTTGTGTAACCATCACTTTTTCCCCCTCTTTTTTCTCTTAAATTATAGGTTTATTGAGATTTAATTCACATCATAAAACTCATCCTTTTTGAAGTATACAATTTAATGGCTTTTAGTAGATTCCATTGTGTAACCATCGCTACTATCTGATTTCAGAATATTTATTATCTTCACTCCTGAAAGAAACTCTGCACACATTAACAGTCATACCCAGTTCTCCCCTCCCTGCAGCCCTTGGCAACCACTAATCTACTTTCTGTTTATATTTCTGCCTATTTTGAGCATTTCATATAAATGGAATCATGCAATATGTGTCCTTTTATGTCTGACTTCTTTCACTTAGCGTCATGTTTTCAAGGTTCATCTGTGTTGTGGCATATACAAGTACTTCATTCTTTTTTTTTTTTAGTATTACAAAAACTTTATTAAAAATATTTGTTACAAGTATTGCAGGTTTCTTCACTATATATCCCTTGACACACTGTGACAGTTAAAAGCTTTTTGTGATTCTCAGAAAAGATCAGGTTCTTGGAGTTAATCCATTCTTGTGGGTGTGGGATCCTTTGATTGGATTGAATTCAGTTGGGGGCCTTTCATTGGAGTAGTTCAGTGAGGTATGATCCTGGGTGGGACTCTGCCCTCTTGCTGGAGCCCTTTATAAACTGGAGAAATATGCAGAGACACGGAGAAAGAGAGCTACCATGTGAGGTAGGACTCAAGGATCATCTGCAGCCCAGAGGCTGAGAGAGAGAAAGGGTCCCGAAGGCTGAGACAAACCATATGCCTGAGCACCCACAACTGAGCTCAGGGAGGAAGTAAGCCTAGACGAAGGCAAAAACTACTGCCATTTCGTCTTGCTACATGACCGGAGTCCAGGACTGCCAGCAGCCAACCTTTGGTAAGACAGTATCTCTGATGATGCCTTGATTTGGACATTTTCACAGGCTTGGAACTGTAAGAGTTTACCCTAATAAATTTCCATTATAAAAGCCAACTCATTTCTGGTATTTTGCATTGGCAGCCCTTAGCAAACTAAAACACACACCCAGGAGAATTTAATGTGAACTGAACCCTAAGGATGCCTTAGTCGTCCTGCCTCCCCATATGTAATGGACCTTTAGGATTTATTAAAAGTTACTACTTGTCATAACATGCAATACAAGGTTTCATATGACAGTCCCTTGTCACTTATTTCTACAAAAGCCTAGGATGTAACATTAAATGCAGTTCTGAAGGGGACTGTGGCCGAGGGCCACAATCACACAGGAAGCCCACCCATCCAAGGGGTAACAGGGGCCTTTTAATATACTAAAAGTCACTCCTCCTAACCAGACCTGAGGCTTGCCAGACAGCAGGCATTCCAAGGACCTCGGGTGCTGCATTACATGGTGGGGCTTGAAGAGAGGGAGCTGTATTTTTTAGAAATCAGATTCTGAGGTAGTAAGAACAACATTTTGTAAAGTCCCAGGGTTGAAACTCCCTTCAAAATTAAGTGCCTGGGAAAAGCCTGGCAGACCCCACAGGGACTCTGTTTCTGTGTTTATGATATTGGAAAAGAGTCAACCCATCACCTTTCTCTTTCCTCCCTGGCTAAGAAGTGTCAGCTTGCTGTCTTTCTCATCTTCTTTAGGGTACACAGGAACCAAACCCAGGACCTCCCTTGTGGTAGGTGGGTGCCCAGCTGCTTGACCCACATCACTTCCCTATCTTATTCTTTTTAATGGTGTATAATATTCTATAGTATGACCGTCATAATTTATTAAATGTTCCCCCTTAAGGATAGACATTTTAATTGTTTCCATTTAATTCTGTAGTGAACATTGTTGATATACCTTTTTGTACATGGCTGAATATTTCTGTAGAATAGATTCCTAGAATTGAAATTGCTAAGTCAAAATGTGCATGCACTCGAATGTTAGGAAAATAGATAAGTAGATAAAAAGATAGATGGATAGATAGATGCAGTGATACAGCAAATGTGTCAAAATGTTGAAAGTTGGTGGATCTAGGTGTTGGGGGTGTGGGATGTTTGAATACTCTGTGTGGGGTTTGTATTATTTTTGCAGTTGTCCTGCAAGTGTGAAATTATTTCAAAATGAAGAGTTAAAAAATGTACATGCAGTTGAATTTTTAACAAATACTGTCAAATTGCTCTCAAAAAGGATTTTAACCAGTTTATAGCCCCCCCCCCCCCCAGTACTGAATGAGAATGCCGGGTTTTTCACACCTTGCTAATACTGGATATTATCATTCTCCAATTTTTGCCAGCTTATTGATTGTTTTAATTTTTAACTCTTAATTACTAGTGCAGTTAAGTGTTATTTTCATATGTTTATTGGCCATTTAGAATTTGTTCTGTGAATTTTTGTGTCATATTTTTTGCCCATTTTATATTGGGTTCATTTTCTCTTAGTGCTGGGAGCTCTTTGAATACTAGGGGTACTAATCTTTTGATTTAGCTGCAAGTATTTTCTGTAGCTTATTTATGAATTTTGGTTCTTTCCCAGAGCATTGAAGAGAAAAGTCTTTTATACTGGGATAATTCTTTAAAGATAACATACTATGACCACATAACATTTATTTTAAAAATTTTCTAGGAACCTTCATATTCTTTTTGTCTTTTCAAGAATTTTATGATGGGATTATGATTAAAACAAGATGGATTGAATTTATACATTTATTTCCTTTTTAAAAAACTACATTGAAATGAAACAAAGGAATAAAACTGGTATTAACCCACTAAGTCTAAGAGAATAGGAGAGGTGATAATAGAATAGGAAAGATAGCAACATTTTGGAAGATGTAAAGGAGAGGCATAAGTGATGAGTGATTTAGCAGATTAGAGAAAACAGCTGAGGCTACAGAGGGAATGTTAATGTGAAGGCCTTTTTAAAAAAAAAGGTTTATTTATTTATTTATTTCTCTCCCCTTCCCCGCCCACCCCACCCCGGTTGTCTGTTCTCTGTGTCTATTTGCTGCGTCTTTTTGTCTGCTTCTGTTGTTGTCAGCGGCACGGAAATCTGTGTTTCTTTTTGTTGCATCTTGTTGTGTCAGTTCTCTGTGTGTGCGGCACCATTCCTGGGCAGGCTGTACTTTCTTTCGCGCTGGGCGTCTCTCCTTATGGGGCGCACTCCTTGCACATGGGGCTCCACTACGCGGGGGTCACCCCTGCGTGGCAGGGCACTCCTTGCGTGCATCAGCACTGCACATGGGCCAGCTCCACATAGGTCAAGGAGGCCTGGGATTTGAACTGTGGACCTCCCATGTGGTAGACGGACGCCCTAACTACTGAGCCAACTCCTCTTCTCTTTAATTACTTTTTTTTTTTTTTAAATTTAATTCCCCTCCCCTCCCCCGGTTGTCTGTTTTCTGTGTCTTTTTGTTGCGTCTTGTTTCTTTGTCCGCTTCTGTTGTCGTCAGCGGCACGGGAAGTGTGGGCGGTGCCATTCCTCGGCAGGCTGCTCCCTCCTTCGCGCTGGGCGGCTCTCCTTATGGGTGCACTCCTTGCGCGTGGGGCTCCCCTACGCGGGGGACACCCCTGTGTGGCACGGCACTCCTTGCGCGCATCAGCACTGCGCATGGGCCAGCTCCACATGGGTCAGGGAGGCCCGGGGCTTGAACCGCGGACCTCCCATGTGGTAGACGGACGCCCTAACCACTGGGCCAAAGTCCGTTTCCCTTTAATTACTTTTTGATACCCTACCCCCAATGTCTCTAATTTCTTCCCTCCACATCTATATCTCCAGATAGATCTTGGACCATGGAACAATGGAAATCATCAAAGAAATAATATAAGATTATTTTCTAAAACTTAACTACATTTGTATTTACATCGAAAGCCCCATCAAGTGTTCAGTACAAAGAATGAAAGGAATACAACATCATGAAATTTCAGAATACTGGGTGTAATGAGAATATCATAAAAGTTTCCAGAGAGAATAAGAAGGTCACACACCAAGCTCTTGGACTTCTCAAAAGCAATACTGAAAGCTAGACAAAAGTGGAGAAATTGCCTTCCACCTGAGAGGAAAAGATTTCCAATCTGAATTCTATACTGAGTCAAAATTAGCAATTAAATATGAGACTGGGGGGAGGAGATATTTTCAGAAATTTCAGATTTATCTCCCTTGTATACTATTTCAAGAAACTTGCAGTTTGTGCTCCCAGAATGAACGGGAAAAGAAAGAGGAAGGCATGGGATCTAGAAAACTGGCAGTCCAACATATAGAGAAAAATGGGTAGGAATTCCGAGTTGATGGTCAGGAGATGGTGTTCTAGCACCACTGCGCTGCAGGAGAAATGAGAAAGATTTTTTACAGTCCACATTGGAACCAGGGCTTAGAGGTCTCCAAGAGGGATGTTTTAAAGAAAAGATAAAATGAAACCAGTTATGGTTATAATGAAACCAATATGGTTAAATTATCTGACATGTTTAATCATATTGGGAGGAGTTTTAGAATTATTTTGGAGAATTTGGAGATGAATTGGGGAAAAGGACTTTAAAACCACACAAATTAAAAATGAGGCAAGTACTACTTCTAGAAAAAACTAGAATTCTAGTTGTCTAAGAGAGGCAATGCAATTATAATAATTAGGTTATTCATCTGTGAATATCATTATACTTATGTAAAGACTAAATATTTATTTTAAAAAACGTTTTATATTGAAGTAATTATAGATTTACATGAAGTTTCAAAGGTAATACAGGGAAGTCCTGTATACTCTTTACTCAGTTTTCCCTAAAGGTTCTATCTTATGTAACTATAGTACAGTGTCAAAACCAGGGAAATCATATTATTACATATATGTATATAGTTGCCATTTTATCACATGTACATTTGTATAAACACAACTGCAATCAATACAAAATATTTCATCACCGTAAAGATCTCCCTTTTGCTGTCTCTTTATGGTCATATACACCCTTGCCTCTCCCATCCCTTACCCCTGGCAACTACTAATTTGTTTACCCTCTCTGTATTTTTGACATTTCAAGAGTGTTCTATAAATGGAAACATACAGTATGTTATATAAAAGGAATCATACCTTTTAAAATTGACTTCTTTTCCTTCACTCAACTTAGTGCCCTTGAGATCCATTCAATGACTGAGTGTATCAATAGCTTATTATTTTTTAAAGATTCATACTTTAATTTATTTCTCTCCCTTTCCCACCCTCCCCACCCTCCCCACCCCCATTGTCTGCTCTCTCTGTCCATTCGCTGTGTGTTCTTCTGTGTCCACTTGTATTCTTGTCAGCCGCACCCAGAATCTCTGTCTCTTTTTTGTTGCATCATCTTGCTACATCATCTCTCTGGGTGTGCAGCACAACTCCTGGGCAGGCTGTGCTTTTTTCACTCAGGGCTACTCTCCTTGCGGGGTGCACTCCTTGTGTGTGGGATTCCCCTACACAGAGGACACCCCTGTGTGGCACGGCACTCCTTGTGCACATGCGCATAGGCCAGCTCACCACACTGTTCAGGAGGCATGGGTTTGAATCGTGGACCTCCCATATGGTAGGTGGATGCTCTATCAGTTGAGCCAAATCCACTTCCCAATAGCTCATTCTTTTATTGCTGAGTAGTATTCCATAGCAGGAATGTACTCCAAAATATTAATTTAACTTATAGTTGTGACCAACAGTGTAGGTAAAAGGGGAAGTGATGAGTGTGTGTGTGTGTTTGAGATGATGATGATATAAAAGAGTAAAGGCTTCCTCATCACAGAAAGATAATAAATAGTGACAAGACATGAAAAGTTGTGCAACATCATTAGCTATTAGGGAAATGCAAATCAAAACCACCATGAGATATTACCCCATACCCACTATGATGGCTTTTATTTAAAAAATGGAAAATAAATGTTGGTGAGATGATGTAGAGAAATAAAAACTCTTGTATATTGCTGGTGGGAAAGTAAAATGGTGTGCTTGCTGTAGAGATAGTTTTGTGGTTCCTCAGAAAGTTAAATATAGAATTGCTATATGATCTCACAATTCCACTTCTAGTATATGCCTCAAAGAATTGAAATCAGGGACTCAAATAGGTATTTGTACACCAGTGTTCATAGCAGCGTTATTTACAATAGCTGAAAGGTGGAAGCAACCCAAGTGTCCATTAGCAAATGAATGGATAAATAAAATGTGGTATATGCATAATACAGTGGAATCTTAGCCTTAAAAAGGAATAAAGTTCTGATACATGCTACATGGATGAACTGTGAGCACATCAAATTGTGTGAAATAAGCTAGACACCAAAGGACAGATATTGTATGATTTCACTTATATGAAATACCCAGAATATGCAAAATCATGGCGACAGAAAATAGAGGTTACCAGATTACCAGGGATGGAACTGGGGAAGGAGTGGGGAATTATTGTTGAAAGGGTACAGGGTGTGTTTGGGGTGATGAAAAGTTTTGGTAATGATAATAGTGGTGATAATAGTAGCACAACATTGTGAATTGTTTACTCGAAAGTTGTTAAAATGGAAAATGTTATGTTGTACATATGTTACCACAGTCAACATTTTTTTAAAGTGACTTAAATTGACAGAATTGGAAAATGACAATATAAGCATGTTATTTTGAAATGAAGAGATAAATACTAGAAGAAAAAGCTAGAAGTTGAAAGTGACTGCTTTTGGGGAGAAGAAATCAGGGGTAGGGTAGGAGACTTCTGCTTTTGTGTTATAAGCCTTATAATATTACTGAATTTGACTTTTAATACTATATACCTATTAACTTTGATAAAATAAAATTAGATTGTAATAAGCTACTTAATATATCCCCCACCTTACCCAAAGCATATGAAGTAAAGGGTTATTACCATACATGGAAATAAGGTCTAGAGAGTTAGGGGCCCAAGGTTTTAGAATGAATAACTAGAGAAACTGAGACCAGAACTCTGACTCTTACCAATGCCCTTTTTGATCCACACTGCTTTGTAGTGTTTGCTGGTGATGTTCTCAGGTCAGAGCCTGTGCTCCCAATAGTGCCCTCAGTATTTCTTACATTGGCCATTACTGCATCTACATCTGAGCTATTGCAAAGTTCCTGATATGGCAAACAAGAATCCTGATGACCCATTCCCTGAGTAGCTGATGTTGGGGTAATAAAATACCATAAAACTGCTTTCCTAAGTGCCAACTCAGCAGCCATGTCCGTCTTTTTTTCTTTAGATAGATTAGGATAGCTCTTTTATAGTAATTATATGGACTCATATGTTTTTCAGTTTAAAAACTTGATCATTGATCCCTGCTGAAATACCCTATCATAAGAGAGGAAGTCATAACTTGAACTTGGTGGTCAGAGAACTTGAATGCAAGCTGCTTCTCTATTACTTCGTTGTTGTTTCTTTTTCACCTTTTAGCAAAGTAGAATTCCTTCTTTTTTTTTTTTTTAATATTTATTTTTTACTTATTGCTCTCCCCTTGCCCCCTCCCACCTGTTGTCTGCTCTCTGTGTCCATTTGCTGTGTGTTCTTCTGTGTTTGCTTGTTTTCTTGTAAGTGGCACCAGGAATCTGTGTCTCTTCTTGTTTTGTCATCTTGCTGCATCAGCTCTCTGTGTGTGTGGCACCACTCCTGGTCAGGCTGCACTTTTTTTGCACGGGGCAGCTCTGCTTGCAGGGCGCACTACTTGTGCGTGGGGCTCCTCTATGCAGGGGACACCCCTGCATGGCACAGCACTCCTTGCACGGCACGCATCAGCACTGCATGTGGACCAGCTCACCACACGAGTCAGGAGACCCTGGGTTTGAACCCTGGACCTACATGTGGTAGGCAGATGTCTTATCAGTTGAGCCAAATCCACTTCCCAGAATTCCTTCTTCTTTAAAATTTAAGTTTCAACTCCCCTGAGGTTCCATCATTGACACCCTTATTTGAATTGTGGTATTTACAAATGTCCTATGTCCCAGATAGTCCTTGGGTCATTTTTGCAAATGATTTATCACTCATCCCTCATGCAAGAGAATTTTTATTCTTGGTTAGAAATCCCATTGCTAATTCCAAGATTCAAACCCTGAGTGAATAGTTCAGAATGAGTCATTGCTGGTGGTTTATTTCAAATACTAAGCTGTTTTTCCCACTTCCATTGTTAGTGCCATTAAAACATTCTTGTCCACAGGCATTAGCTGTAAGATCCTTGGTTTCCTTTGCTTACTGGTGAGATTGCTCTGTGGTTGCTTTATCACTTTAAGAACTAATTTTCTAAATCAAAAGATGAAGTTAATAGCAGTTTTCTCCCCACAACACCCAGAGCAGATGGCATTAGCAGATATGAGCAAGGCAAGAGCAAAGCTCTATTTTTAATATCCTGCCACTTCAGGGCTCAGTGGAGAGGAAGCAGGGAGGGAATCTCTTAGCCTGGACAAGTGCCCATGACCAGTGGGTGGGTAGGGGTAGGTGGTGTCTTGTCCCTGAGGGGCATTCCCTTGAGAGGGTTCCACAGGTGTTGCAGCAACAGTAGAGACAATAATAGTGGTATGTGCCTGTTATTCAAACTGCCTTGGAGAGGGGACCAAAAGGATCCTTCTTCTATGGCTAACTGGATATGACTGTGGCTCTTACTGAGAATAATTGACATTTCTAGGCTAGGTTACACATGCACAACAAGCTACCTGTCCTTCCGAATTTTAAGAGTAATATCAGTTTTTATAATTAAAATAATAGCACGTATTTGGAAAACATATGTCTGATAATGGTTTACTATCTGGAATATATAAAGAGCTCCTACATCTTAAAAACAAAAAGGCAACACAGTTTTAAAAAACGGGCAAAATACTTGAATAGACATTTCTCCAAAGAAGTTATAAAAACGTAAATATGAAAAAAAAGCTGAAATCATTAGCCCTTTAGGAAATGCATATCAAAACCACAATGAGATATCCTCTCATATCCACTATTATTTAAAAAATGGAAAATAATAATTGCTTGTGATTATGTGGAGAAATTGGAGCCTTAGTACATTGTTAGTGGGAATGTAAAATGGGGCAGGCTCTATAGAAAACAGTTTGGTGGTTCCTCAAAAAGTTAAACATAAAACTACCATTTGACTCAGCAATCCCACTTCTAGATATATACCCAAAAGAATGAAAAGCAGGGACTTGGATAGATATTTGGACACCAGTGCTCATAGCAGCGTTATTCATAATAGCCAGAAGGTGAAAGCAATCAAATGTCCACCAGCAGATGAATGGATAAATAAAATGAAATATTACTCAGCCTTCAAAAGGAGTGTTCTGATAGTACCGCTACATTGACTAAAGAGTGAACACGTCGAGTCAAATAAGCCAGACACAAAGAAACAGATACTGTATGATTCCTCTTACATGAAATAGGAAGAATATGCAAGTGCACAGAGACAGAAAATAGAGTACAGGTAACAAGAGATGAGGGTGGGAGGAGAGAGGGGATGAGGGGTTAATGCATACTGGTATAGGGTTTCTGTTTGGAGGTTTGGGAAAGTTCTGGTGGTGAGGATAGCACAACATTGTGAATAATTGCACTGAATGTTATTCTTAGGACTGGTTGAGATGAAAAAGTTTATGTTATATATATGTTTCCACAATTTTAAAAAAGAACAATTAAAGAGAAGACAGTGACATCTACATACATTACATGATCCTGGATTGAATCTAAATAATGGAGGACAAAAGGCCCCAAAGGACATTATTGGGACATATGAAAAAATCAGAATATAATGTTAAAGTTCTTGAACTTGATAACTGTACTCAAGGTGGTTATATAAGTGAATATTCTCATTTTCAGGAAATATATTTGGAAGTATTATGTATTCAAGGAGCATGATGTATTCAACCTATTCCAAAGTGTTTAGAAAATTGATAGATAAAGGCGAATTGGCGAAATGTTAAAGTTGGTGGATCTGGGTATCTGGGGGTTAGGGGCATGTGGAATTCTCTGAATGGCTTTATTTTTTTAAGATTTATTTTTTATTTATTTCTCTCCCCTTCCCGGCCCCCCCCCCCCAGTTGTTTGCTCTCTGTGTCCATTCACTATGTGTTCTTCTGTGTCCACTTACATTCTTCTGCGTCCACTTATATTCTTGTCAGCAGCACTGGGAACCTGTGTCTCTTTTGTTGTATCATCTTGCTGCATCAGCTCTCCGTGTGTGCGGTGCCAGTCCTGGGCAGGCTGCACTTTTTTCATGCTGGGCAGCTCTCCTTGAGGGGCACACTCCTTGCACGTGGGGCTCCCCTATGTGGGGGACACCCCTGCGTGGCACGGCACTCCTTGTGCGCATCAGCACTGCACATGGGCCAGCTCATCACACGGGTCAGGAGACCCTGGGTTTGAACCCTGGACCTCCCATATGGTAGGCGGATGCTTTATCCATTGCGCCAAATCCACTTCCCTCTGAATGGCTTTTGTATTATTTTTGCAACTTTCCTGAAAAGTTTGAAATTATCTTAAAATAAAAAGTTTAAGAAAAAACACGGTAGCACATGTATTTACTGAAACTGTTGTCCCATACTAAAATTTATCAGCTCATTTATAATTTAGTTATAATTTAGAACCTACTGATTTCCACCAATGTGAGAGATAGTTTTCTAGACCAAAGGAAGAAAATTTTGCCATGAAGTAGTGTTTGCTGAGTGGGTCTAGACCCAGTGAGGAGGTTTCCTGGTACCCATTGCCAGTAAAGTTGATTATTTTGGTTTTCTTTGGGTGCTCTAATAGATTCCTGTATAAATCCATCTCTTCTTTTTCATGGACTTGACACTTGATGGGACAGAACGGAGCTGTTGGGCAGGGTATACAGGGTGCCACTTTGATGTTCTCAGTTCTCTAAATGGGATAAGCTTTTTAGACAAGACATCCTTTGGTGACAGGCTTGATCCTGTCCCCATTTAAGGATTATGATTTCAGTGAAACAGTTTGAAATGACTGCTAAAGAAACTAGGTCAAACATTAATATCAGGTATAATTTATCAAATGCAGCATTAATGAGGCAAGGACAAAGCCAATTCTGTCTTTTTGTGTCCTGAAATTCTGAAGAGGTTAATTACAGGAAGGTCTTCAGACCATATGTTCTTTTGTCTTGGAAGCATTCCCATTTTGCACAATGTGCATGCTGTGTTTTTACATCTATCTGTACAGTACTCAGCACCAGACTTATTACTCGAGCTCATTTTAGCTATATCTGCAGTTATTAAATCTGGCTTTAAAAGAGGATTAAATTATCATTTTCAAAGGAGAATCTGCTGATACGCTACACTCACTGACTTGTGATTAACCCAACAGTTATGCTTCAAGATCTGTGCTGCGGTCCTTTTGCCACTCTCTCCCATGTTCACTCTCTTTCAGCCACACTGCATGTCTCTCAATTCCTCTGAGAGTATGACAACTTCTTTTTTGCTTCAGCGCTTTTGCCCATATCATTCTGTTTTTCGTAAAATGTTTCCCTGCTCCTTGCTCCAGCATGGCTACCTCTTCCTCTGTTTCGGCTTGTTGAAATGTCACTGCCTTGGAGGGTCCTTTCTTGACTTGCTCTTCTCCAGCAAAGCTCTGCGTTTGTTTCTTTATGAGCCTCTCTTACAAGTTGTGATTTTAGGATGTATTAATCTGTTCCACCTACCTTTCATCTTTCTTCTCTTCTAAACTGTGAACTCAGATTTCTGTTGACTTAGAAATCTATGAATTGGAATTGTAAAAGGAGCAGTAGTTCCTAGCCATCAGGTGATCTGAGTTCTAAAGTAGCTACATGGGGAGTGGGGCGGTGGTGGTGTGAAGATCGAGGGGGAGGGGTTGCTTCCCAATCAGTTTCCAAAAAAAAAAAAAAGATATGTAGACACAGTCATCTTGAAGGTACCTAACAGCTCTAAATTTCCTGTCATCTTGCCTGCTATATGCTTCAATAGCAATCTATTTTGTTCTTAACAACTTATCAGTATATCTATGATTATTTGTTCTATATCTGTTTTCCCCACCAGACAGTAAACTCCAGGAGGGCAGGAATCGTGTTTGTCTTAGTCATTGCTGCTTCTGTAAGATCTAGCAGAGTGTTAGACACATAGTATGCCCTTAATACATATATGTTGGATAAATGAATGAAGCGTTTTCTATTGTGCTCAGGTACTGTTTAAGGAGCTAGAGCCCATTGATTTATTTATATATTCAACAGACATTTACTGCTAGGCACCGAGTTAGAGGTGAATTGCCCGTGATTTCTGTCTTGAAGATAGTCCAGGGAGATGGACATGGGGGAAAAAATGAATAGAAGTTTCTTTCAAGTTCTGTGAAAGCCTAGAGAAGGGGGTGAGAAATCTACATTTAAAAGTAAAATTTAATAGGTCTTAGAGTGTGAATTATATTTATTGGAAAAGAAATGGTTTTCAACTCCAGCAATAATTTAAAAATTGATAATTACTTAAGCCTATTCTACTGTGGTATAGGAATGAATGGGGTATTAATCTCAAGGATACTCATTCTGAAGTATGTTATTATAAATCTCTAGCATTTTTATAATTCTCTACAGTTTATCAGGCACTTTCTTGTCACTTATTTATCTCATTTACTTCTTTCAACAATCCCGTAAGGTAAGTGGTATTCTCCACTTTATTGTTGGAATATTGAGATCAAAGAGATTAAATTCACAGCCAGGATTCATTTAAGTCATTTGACTGCAAGTACAGAGTCTTTTGTATTGAATTATAGGTTCATTTTACAGAGCTCTGAAGTGCTTCCCCAAAGGTCCAGAATTCTGATGCTTTTGAGGAGTTTTCTAAGAAGATTCTAATTCTTAAGGCTCTTAAGTCTCAGCAAAAATGCCACCTCTTCATGATGCCTTTCCTGTGAGAAGTGTTTTCTTCAAGCCTCATTCTTCCCTGGCACTTTATTTTTATTCTTCTTTTTATTTACTTCTTTACTTTTTTCTTTGTATTACAGCTGTGTGTTATCCTTTATTGTCTCTCCTACTTATAAGCCTCTTGAGTGCAAGACAGTTGCCCTGATTATTTTTGTATTAATCAATCAGCACATATTCATTGAACTCTGTGTTATCTCATGGGATCTTCTGATTTATATACCATGATTGATTATAGTTTTTCTTCATACATTCACTATAATTTCTCTTATTAATTAGTTTGGAAATGGTACTTTTCTTTTATCAACTTTCTATTTATTATACCAGGTCATACATTTTCCCTTGTGCCTTCATGTGCTTCTCATTTATGAGTTACCTATTCACATCAGTAAAATAACTTTGAAGGCTTCTTCTCCAGATTATGTGATTTCAAGAAAAACTACTCTGTCCTTTGTCACAGTCAGTTTCCCACGGGTTGGATAGTTGCTTCATTTGGTTGTTAAAAACCTGATGTGTTAATATTTGATGTGTTATCCCTTCCTGGAGTGAATGCCTTAATGAAGGCATTTTAGGCTCTATAATTGACCAGAGGGAGCTATTTTGAAGCAGAGTGTAATATGTTTTCATCACACCTGGTGGTAGTAATGGAGAGCTGCAGAGCGTTTAATACCTTTTCTTTCTGTTGTTGCTTTTAAAAGGACACTTTTGGGAGTGGTGTAGTTCAGTGGTTGGGCACCTGCTTTGCATATACAAGGTCTGGGGTTTCCGGTACCTCCTTAAAACAAACAAACAAACAAACAATTAGAGTAGTACTCCCACTGACTCGTAGATAGATAAAGATTAAGCTCTGGGGGCTTGTATTGGTCTTCCTTCTGTAAGGTCTTTACCTTAGAGGACTCTTAGGCTTATCAGGTATGGTGGTGTATAAAAGATCAATTTGGACATACCAAGTACTATGCAGACATGAGTATAAGTTTTTTCCCTCCCTGGAGAAAAGAGTAACTGTTCCTTCTGAACTAGTTAAAGCACAGTTCCCCACTCCTCTCCCAAACACTGTGCTCTTTCTTTTGACAGCATTGACTTCTATTGGAATTTCTCTTTATCAGACAAGTATCAGGTTCAATTTCACTTTTTTCCCCAGTCAGTTGCATAATGCTAGGCTCTTTCACAGATTTCATTTAATTATCCTTACAACTCTGAGAGGATGATGTCATTACCTCTGTTTTAAAGATGTGTAAACCAAGGGCCAATGAGTTCAAATACTTAGCCAAATAGTAAGTGGCAGAGTGCAGATTTGAATTCACATATATGGGTTTATTCCTTTCTTTTCTTTTTTTTTTACACCTTTTTATTATAGTTAATAGATCACAAAGAACGTTATATTAAAAAACATAAAAAGACATAAAAAACATAAGAGGTTCCCATATACCCCACTCCCCACCCCATCATTTTTATAAATTGTATTTTTTTGAAGATATATACATCACACAAAAAAGTTACATTAAAAAATGTAAGATGTTCCCATATACCCTGCACTTCCCCACCCCACTCCTCCCATACAAACAACCTCCCCCATCATTGTGGCACACTCATTGTACTCAGTGAACACATTTTGGAGCACTGCTGCACCACATAGATAATAGTTTACCCTGTTGTTCACTCTCTCCCCCAGGACACTGAGTGGGTTATGGCAGGATATTTAAAGTCCAGCATCTGACCCTGCAATGTCATTTAGGACAACTCAAGAGTCCCCAAAATGCCCCCACATCACATCTCTTCTTCCCTCTCCCTGCCCTCAGCAACTATTGTGGCCACTTTCTCCACCTCAGTGCTATAATTTCTTCTATTATTCATCACAATAGTTTTATAGTAGAATATCAGTAAGTCCACTCTAATGCATATTTTATTCCTCCTTCCTGTGGACCCTGGGATGGTAATGTCCACTCCACCTCTGGATTAAGAGGGAGCTTAGATTTCACATGGGTTTATTTCTTGTATCACTTATATTAGGAGAGGCAGAGTTATTCTGTGGTAACAAAGTAGCTCCAAGATTTCAATAGCTTAATGTATCAGATTTATTATGGTCTTGCTTACATGAATTCTGGTGCAGGTGTAGTGACTCTTGAGGGCAGTTGTTCCCCAGGACTTGATAACTCTGGTATTTAGGCTGTTTCAGTCTTTTGATGCCACCATCTCAACATAAAACTTCTGGGGTTCCTTTGTGGGAGAAGAGAGAGCTGAAGGGTCATACATCAACTCTTAAATACTTTTGACTTGGAAGTGAAACATGTCACTTTCATTCACAGAACATTGGCCAAAACTAGAAACATACATGGCTCTGTCTAACTGCAAGAGATCTGGGAACTATAGGGGTACTTTTGGGTGTTTAGTGAATAGTAAAGATCTCTACCCGATTACTTCACAACAGATGCTTCCTTAGGAAAATTATTTTTACATAGTACCTTTTTCCTTTTAGCTTACATTAGGGATAGTTTGTTAACATGTCTGGGCCATGTTTTATACTGTGAGTGCCTTGAAGTCAGAAATTAAGTTAATAAATGAGTTTATTGTTTTTTGGTTCAATTCAATCAAACATTACTGAATACCTACAATTCCAGGCCGTGTTTTCTTCTAGTATAGATACTAGCTTCAAATATTTAACTAAGTAGAAATAGCCAGGTAATACTAGATTTTAAGCTCCTTGAGAATAGTATAAAATAGAGATTAAAAGCACAAGATATTATGAGTTAGAATTCTTGTTCTGTCACTTCCTAGCTTTGTGACCTTAGGAAAGTTAATATTTTTAGCAGGTTTATTGAAAGAGAATTCATATGTATAAATTTCACCATTTTAAAGTATACAGTTCAGTTGTTTTTAATATATTCACAGAGTTATGCAACCATTGACTTTGTCTAATTTTAGAAAATTTTCTTCACCCTCAAAGGAAACCCCACACCTATTAGTAGTCACTTCTCATTCTCCTCTCCCCCTAGCCCTTACCTTCTCTATGGATTTTCATATGCTATACTTGGGCAAGTCATTTAATCACTCTGTGCCTTACATTCTCATCCATAGAGTGTGGGGATAATAAAACCTACCTCATCAGGTTGTTGTAAGAATTAAGAGAGTTAATTTAAAAAGATTTAGGATTGTACCTGACACATAGTAAGTGTTATGTGGTGTTTGTTACGTTACTTTCATGTTCAACATTATCATGATCATTATTTTGTTCCCTATATAGCACCTAGCATGATATGGGGTACAAGGTACACACATTAACCCAATTTCCTAAGCCCCTGCTTTGTGCCAAGCACTGTTATAAGAAGTCTCACAGATGGGCTAAGAAACCAGTCCTGCACTCAAGCTATTCACAGTCTCTTGGCAGAGGCAGATACGTAAAGAGAGAAGTACAGTCAAGTGGGGATAGAGCTATACTAGAAGTAAATAGTGTGATATGGGAGCAGGAAGGAAAGAGGAATTCACACCCAGTGGCTGCTATGTGCTTCTTTTTTATCTCGTTTAATTCCCAGAATAACTGTAAGGCGGGGATTCTTAGCCACATTATTATTTGCTGAGAAGAGAAAGACTCAGAGATGTTATAGTAACTTGCCCAGGGTCGTAGAGAAGTAAGTACCTGAGTTGGGATTTGAACCTGAACCTGACAGACTGCAAGCCTGTTTTTAGTAGTTTTTTGATGCTTATAAAAAGAATTTGCTTCTATTTCTCTGAAAATTGTAAGTCCTACAAAGCAAAACCTGTATTTCATTGGCTAAAAGAGCTTGAGTTTCATTTTATGTTTTGACACATTTAACTTTTGGAATCCAGCTGTCTATTGCTTCCTTGTACCTGCTCTGGCAAGGAAAAAAAACACCTGAGGACTGAAAAGACCTTAGATGTGGCCTCAACTCTGGGTAGACTGTGCTCTGCCCCATTTGGCTTTGTCTCTTGTCTATGCTGCCAGGCTCCTGACTCAACCTTCTCCCTCTCTGGACCATGAGGCTCCTTTGTGTGGCATGGGACCTTGGGATCTGAATGGAGAGTTTGTGCAGAGATACCTGAATGAGCAGTTTTCCTCTGATAGCCATGACCTCCTAGTAGTAGATTCATTCATTCATCATCTGGCTTCAACTTTCCCTTCCTCCCTGAGGTTTCATTGGTTCTAGCAGTCACAGAGCAGCTTCCATTGAATCCAGCAGCTTGTTTCTGGTTACATGAGACATTATCTGTACTGTCTTTTTGGCTTACCTCATGAATGGACTTGTACTGTGGTTATTTTCCACAGAAAATCAAAGCTGGGAGGGTCCTTAAAAATCACTCCTCATTATTCAGAAGAGAGCTGAGACCGAATAAAGGGTAGGCTCTTACCCAAATCGTACAGATTCTGTGGCAGAGGCATGACCAGGACCTTGATGCCTTGCCTCCAAACCAGTTTTAACCCCTTGCAGGATCTGCTACTCCTATTTCCCATTCATATAGAAGACAGAGATCATGCCTTATGTACTGTCATATCACTCAGAAAGCCTAGGGTATTAGGTATACCTAACAACACTCAAATATGTTAAATCAGATTACCTCGTTTTACATCTGGAGGAGGTGCTGTCTAGTTGCAAGAGCTGGGTAGACCTGGGTGTGGGAATCTTGGCTGGGAATTGATGGAGCTGGGGTTCCAACTCAGATCTTGTGAGTCCAGTCTTCTTTCTAGTACACTGTAGCTGGATGGATATTATTTTGATAGTGAAAACACAGTTCAGACAGAGCAAAGCTTCAGAGACAGGGAGTATCAGCGTACTTGGAGAGAATAACTAGACACTGTGGCTGGAGTACAGGCTAAATTAACTGAATAGGGGGTGGGTAGAATGGAGAGGCAGGGGAGATGCTGGGAAGAACCAAATAGGAACAATCACAATGATGTGGGTTTTTTAGAGAAAGTTGCCTGGAGATGGGACCTTGAACTTGGCCTGAAGGATGATTTTGAATTGAGAGGGATAGCATAAGATTTGTGAAGGAAAAGGAGTATACACTTCTCTTTCTCCTTAAACAAAGCTGGAAAGTGAGGCACCTTTACAATTTGGCTAGACTTTTGTTGAGAGGTAGGGAGTGCTAGAGAGTGGAAGTTAGGACAAAATTTCAAGCAGCCTTCAATTCCAGATTTGAGTATTTAATTTTTATTTCCATTAAAACCACTGTAGATAAACTCCTTCTTCCAAGATTGGTTGTGGGAACCATGGACAGCAGCTGGGAGATGAGCACTCTGCATTCATTACCCTTTACAAATTGGAGCTGTTTTAGACATTTTGCTTTAATGAACTTATATACTGCTTTCACTATTCTTGAATGGATTCAAAGGTCCATGACGTGAGGTAATTTCTCATTTTCCAGAGGTGAGATTTTGAAAATCACTTGATGAGGCATTGGTGGATAGGATTTGATTTACTTAGCTCAAGAATGCATCCCACCCAGACAGCCAACATCTGTTTTAAAAGCTAGTGGTGTTTGTAAATTTGGGAATTCTTAAACTGCCTTTCAGGATTTGTTTGTAAATAAAGTTCTTAGTATATTCCTTTCCTACATACTTTATACTCAGGTCTGCAAACAGCCTAATCCTGGGTTCTGATGCCATCCTTACCCTTTGTCTTGCCTCTGTGAACGTGGATAAGGCTCTTTTCTCTCTGGCCATTAAATTCTTCATCCATAATAACAGTGATTCTAGACTAGATAATCTTAAAGGTTCTTCTGGTTCTGATGTTTTAGGACACTTCATGTGCACAGATCATGATACATTAAAACATAATTTCACCAGTGACTATTCACATATTAAATTATTCAACATGTGTACATGAACAGTTCTCATTAGTGAGCACACTTCTTTAGTTTTGTGAGTATTTTTCTTGTGTCCTGTCCTTTTTCTATCTCCTGCTGCATTTATGTTCTGGCTGTAACTCCTGTGATCTTGCAAAGTAAGCCACAAATCCAGAAACACCATCGTGTTCTAGTAGTACCAGAATAAGACAAAAAAACACAACCAGTTGTTTTATTTTCAGCTGGCCTTCCAGGCAGCTACAGATTATCAGTTCCTGCATAGAAAGCCGTGGAGAAAAGCCTGTCCTATAAGGCTTGGAAAAGAAAGCATGGCAGTTTTGTCCCAACTTGGTGGAAAAACCCAAGTCACCTTCCTGGTCAGTTTTAAGTATACAGCTTGCATTTCCAGCCCACCATTACCAACCATATTAAAAATACTTGGAAAGAGGCCAGAAATATAAAGGAGAGAGCTATAAGAAACTATGTTTAGAGAAAAGTTAAGACAGCTCTCTTTGAACACGTTTTTCCTTGTTTTTACTAATCAGCCCCATAGTTTTGGATATAAATGGTAGTACTAAGCATGCCAAACATTTGCATGGCACTTTAAACACGGAAGCCTTTCCCACCCTATATAGCATATCTTTAGAAACAACCTGAAGGCTGTTAGTTGACCAAGGTGGCACAAATGGCCTGGAAAAAAATGTTCTGGGTCTTAGAACACCAGGGGAAGGTTGGATACCACGCAGAAGAGAGAGGGGTAAAGGAAAATAATCTCAATGGAAAAACTGAGTAAAAACTGCAGCTGCTGACACTCATCCCCCCACCTTTGGAGCCATCAGCATTGAGCTCTCTGACCTCTGGCCAGCAACAAAGGAAAGGGGGGACAGCAGGGTGCCACCTGCCCAGGGAAGGGGCCAGAGAGGGAGGCAGCCTAACGCTGATTTAGCTTTTGGCAAACAAATGTGATCTGCTGTGTCCCACAAGCCCTTCTGGGCTGGGTGGGACTGTGCCATTGTTTGCCCTGGGAGCCAGCCTGGGAATAAAGAGATCCTGTCCCCTCAGACACCTTCCCTACTGACAGGTACTATTTGTTGAGGATACAGAGGGTATTGGAATTACTTTCTAGGCAGGGAAAAGGGGGCTGCTGGCAAAGTTTAGAGAACAGATTCTGAGGAAGTTCGATTTCCAAGGCTCTGAATACCCTGAGGCAGGAACCTGTCACATTGTTGCAGTCAGGCTTACAGCAGACACATTCCAGCCAGGGTTTGAAATGAGAGGTCTGCCAAAGAGCACCATCTGCTGGCAGACTAAGGAAGTGCATGCAAGGAAACTAAAAGAAAATAAATGAGAGGCTTTTTTGGGCCTTTACAGACTCCCTCCTCGAGGACCTTTGAAGTAGGTCTGCAGCCTGTTACTAGTTCCATTGGCCCAGATTTGAGCAACTAAACAGGGGCAATCCTAAAGAGCTAGAACAGGTTGAACCAAGAATCGAAGAATGTCAGTAAGACACAGCCTCCTGCCACTAAATTGCTACACAAGAGAGAGAAATTGAGCCTCAGAGTAAATTCACCATCTTCATTAGATGCCTAGATGTCAACAAAAAATTACAAGCCATAAGAAAAAGGAAGAGATGGCCCAAACAAAGGAATATATCAAAGACCCAGGTGAGACATAGGATTGAGACAACTAATCAGCAAGGTTCATAAAAATCTTCTAAATCGGATCAATGCATTGAAAGGCAATATGGCTAAAGAGATAAAGGACATCAAGAAAATACTGGGTGGGGAGCAGATATGGCTCAAGCAGTTGGGGGCCTGCCTCCCACATGGGAGGTCCTGGGTTCAGTTCCTGGTGCCTCCTAAAGATGAGTAGACAACAAGTAGACACAATGAGCAGAGACAATGAATAGACACAACAAGTAATCAATGAACAGATAACAACAAGCAAGCTATCTAGTGAATCGATGAGGGAGCCATCTCAGTGTGGGGGGGAGAAGACACTGGGGAGAAGCACAAATTTTTCAAAGAAAAAATTGAAAACCTGAATAGAAAAATAACAGCTTATGAGAATAACACAATAGAGATAAAAAACACATTTGGGGAAGCAGTTGTGGCTCAACCGATTGAGCTCCCACCTACCACATGGGAGGTCCCAGGTTTGGTTCCCTGTGTCTCCTAAAGAAGATGAGCAAGGCAGCGAGCTGATGTGACAAGTAGGTGTGGCAAGCTGACATACAAAATGACAACAAGAGACACAAGGAAAACATAATGAGAGACACAACAAAGCGGCGAGCAGGGGTGCCTCAAATGATTAGGTACTACCCTCCCACATCCAAGGCCTCAGGTTTGGTTCCCAGTGCCTCCTAAAAAAAGACTAGCACATAACAAGCAGACACAGCAAATGCAAACAATGAGGGGTTGGGGAGAAATAAATCTTTTTAAAAAAAGTCTTTTGTTATGAAAAGAATGCATTAAAGGCATACAAAAGCAGACTCAAAATGATAGAAGAATAAGTGACGCAGAAGACAAAAGCTGAAATTGGAGAGAGTGAAGAACAAAGAGAAAAGAATGGAAAAAATTGAGCAGGGGCTCAGGAAGTTGAAAGATAATATGAAGCACAACAATGTATGTGTCATGGGAGTTCCAGAAGGAGAACAGAACGGTAAAGAGGCAGATAGAGTATTTGAAGAAGTAATGGCTGAAAATTTCCCAACTCTCATGAAAGAAATGAATTTACATGTCCAAGAAGAGCAGGATAAATTGAAATAGATCTACTCCAAGACACATACATGATACCTCAGTACTCATCATTAATTGGTTCCAGGAGGCACAATGAGTACCAAAATTGATGAGTACCAAATAAATTTTTTCCCATAGGGAATAATGTAAATAAATTTAATGCATTCTCAAACCAAAGGCAATGTACATTTTTGAGGCAATATATGAAAAGATAGGGTTGTATATCATTACATGAAAAATAATCCTAAAAATTAATAAATACTTAGGTTAAATGAAATAAAAACTTCACTTTACTAGTCCATGACCTAATGGGATGGTGGGAGGAGAGTGGTGAGGAGGAGAGGTTATGTGGAATGTTGCTTGAAAGGAGAGTCCCCCTCCAATAGAACATCAGGCACTTGTACTGCAGGTGTTCCTTCTCTTTTCTGCCTTTTTCAATTTGCACCATAGGCCCTGACACACTCTTTGTCACCTTCACTAAAAATTTATCCAATGAGGACAGCTTCTGTTTTCTTTTCAGAATTCCTCAAAAGTATGAAATTGTTTGATCATTCAATAAATACACTTTTCTGTTTGTCAGGACTTTGTGCGGATGGTACTTCTCCAGAAAGTTTTGAACTTCCGCCCATTTTGCACACGTTTCTTTTATGAAGGAACTGGGTTCATCCTCCCTTATCTCCTCACCTGAAGAAATCTTTTCAGCTACCTCTTGTTGCTGCTCCTTCTGTAGTTACTGCAGCTGCTCAGTGCTGAGCTCTTCTGTGATGTAGGTACTACTTGGCATTTTTCCCCCCCCAAAAAACTCTGATCTCGTCACAGTTAAAAGCTTGGTGGGGAATAAAACCCTCAGCCTCTACATAGTCTTGAAATTCACTGACAAATTCATCAGCAGCCT
Organism: Dasypus novemcinctus; assembly: GCF_030445035.2. Classification (NCBI taxonomy): domain Eukaryota; kingdom Metazoa; phylum Chordata; class Mammalia; order Cingulata; family Dasypodidae; genus Dasypus; species Dasypus novemcinctus. The sequence goes on along the minus strand of NC_080682.1, from coordinate 104,044,109 downwards.
TTTTATTAGCACTCACTGCCTCACCTGCCTCACAATACTATGGATGCTGATCCTCTTTAAAATTATCAAACCAGCTGTGACTAGCCTGAAAAACTTCAACACCCTCATCACTTGGTTCCAGTTTGTTTTTCAAAAGATTGGCCTGCAACACTTTCACATTTTCACATATCATGGCGTCTGATACACTGTTGCCTGCTAACTGCTTCTCCTTTACCCAGATTAATAACAGCTTTTTCAGCTTCCTCCAGTGTTTGGGAATGCTGCTTTGTTACTGCTTTAACTCCTTTCACAACATCAGCCTTTTTTTTAATCACTTCTGTATTCTTAATGATGATGGACACTGTTGTTCTAGGCATACTATATTCCCTAGCAAGATTGGTGTTGTGAATACTGTTCTCATACTTACCTGTTATTTCTTTTTTTTGCTCAGTGGTGGTGCAAAGTAATTTTCTTTTCTGCTCAGCACCGCTCATTTTTTTAGGACCCATGCTGAGGAAAAACACACAAAAATACACAAAATGACAACAGAAGCTAATATAAGGCTGCAGTAGGATGTGCACAGGGCAAGAACTACTGCGTGACTAATCCGTGACCTTTGTTTTGACTGGAAAGGGTAGCAAGTCACAAGACAACCGACACCAAGTTCTAGCTTGTGCGTTGAGTACCAAACAAGTACTGGGACAAAATTTTCATGTGAAAATGTGTCAAGTACCAAATTCGACAAGTTTCAAAGCCATCAAATACCAAGGTATGATTTTATTACTCAGAATGTCAAACATCAAGATAAAGAGAAAATTCTGAGAGCAGCAAGAGGGAAGCAAACTATCACATACAAGAGACATCCAGCAAGACTTAGTGCAGACTTCTCATCAGAAACCATGGAGGCAAAATGCTCAAAGAAATAAAGGAAAGCACAGAGATAGAATTAAAGGATATCAGAAAAAAAAATGAATGAACAATATGAGAATCTTCATAAAGAGAGAAAAATTTTAAAAAGGAACCACATAGAATGACTGAAGTTCATAAAAACTGAAATGAAAAATTCCCTAGGTTTCATCAGCACATTGCAGCTGGGAGAAGAAGGAATCAGTGATCTTAAAGACAAGAAATTTGAAATGACTTAGGCTGAGGACCAGAAGTGAAAAAGAATTTTAAAAAGCAAACAGAGCCTAGCGACCTATGGGAGACACTTATCAAGTATACCAATATATACATTAAAGGAGTCCCAGAAGGAGAACAAAGAGAGAAAGGGGTAGAAAGGATATACAAAAAAACAATGGCAGGAAACTTCCCAAATTTAATTAAAGACATGAATATGGACATTTAAGAAGGCCAACAAACCCTAAATAGGATCAACTCAAAATAGAACTCTGCCCAGACAGAGCCTCAAAACATATGAAATAAATATTGACAGATTTGAAGGGAGAAATAGACAGTTGTACATTAATAGTAGGAGATTACAATAAACCACTTTGAATAATAGAATGTCTATTTCAGTAAGAAAATAGAGGACTTGAGCTGTACTCTAACCAACTAGACTTAAACATTTATAGAATACTCATCCAACAGCAGCAGAATATACATTCTTCTCTCATGTGCATGTATTATTCTCCAGGATAGACCATATGTTAGATTACAAAACAAGTCTTAGTAAATTCAGAAATGTTGAAATTATACAATTTATCTTCTCTAACCACAGTGGAATGAGGTAGAAATCAGTAACAGAGGAAAAACTGGAAAATTCACAAATATATGGAAATTAAACAACTTAAATAACCAGGTCAAAGAAAACAATCACAAGGGAAATTAGGAAACATCTTGAGGCAGATGGAAAACAAAAATATAACATATCAAAACTCATGGGTCGGGGAGCTGGTGTAGCTCAGTGTTGCATGCCTGCTTCCCATGTATGAGGTCCTGGGTTTAATCCCCAGTGCCTCCTAAAAAAAAAAAAAAAGTGAAATGAAAAACCAAAACTAATGGGTTGCAGCAAAGGCAGTACAGAGAGGAAAATTTATAGCTGTAAATGCTTACATTAAAAAAAGATCTCAAATTAGAGGCAAAACCATACTACTGGAGGATCTTGAAAAAGAGCAAACTTAACCTAAAGTAAGCAGAGGAAGGAAATAACAAAGTTTAGAGAGGAGATAAATGAAATAGAGTATTAAAAAAACAGTGGAGAGAATCAACAAAACCAAAAAATTGGTTCTTTGAAAAGAACAATAAACTGATGACCCTTCAGTTGAACCAACAGATGCACATAACTGAAATCAGAATGAAAGGGGGAACATTACTATAGACACCACAGAATAAAAGGATTATTAGAGAATTTTATGCATAACTGAATGCCAACAAATTAGATAACCTCAATGAAATGGACAAATTCCTAGAAACACACAAACTACCTCACTGACTCAAGATGATAGAAGAGTTCAACAGGCCAAAATGAGGCAAAGAGAGTGAATCAGTAATCAAAAACTTTCAACAAAGAAAAGCCCAGAACCAGGAGGCTTCACTGGTGAATTTTATTGAACATTCTAAGAGGAATTAACATCAATCCTGCTCACATTTTTCTAAAAAATTGGAAAAGGTAGAACATTACCGAATTCATTCTTCAAGGCTGTCACCCTCACACCAAAGCCAGATAAAAATAACAAGAGAAGAAAATTGCAGATAAATATCTTATGAATATAAATTGAAAAATCCTCAACAAAATACTAGCGAACTGACCCAAAGGTGCATTAAAATAATTACATATAGGCGGCGGACTTGGCCCAGTGGTTAGGGCGTCTGTCTACCACATGGGAGGTGTGCGGTTCAAACCCCGGGCCTCCTTGACCCATGTGCAGCTGGCCCATGCGCAGTGCTGACGCGCGCAAGGAGTGCCCTGCCACGCAGGGGTGTCCCTGCGTAGGGGAGCCCCACGCTCATGGAGTGCACCCCATAAGGAGAGCCGCCCAGCGCCAAAGAATGTGCAGCCTGCCCAGGAATGGCGCCGCACACACGGAGAGCTGACACAACAAGGTGACGCAACAAAAAAAGAGACACAGATTCCCGTGCCACTGATAGCAACAGAAGCGGATGAAGAAGAGGCAGCAAATAGACACAGAGAACAGACAACCGGGGTGGGGGAGAAGGGGAGAGAAATAAATAAATAAATCTTTAAAAAAAAATAATTACGTACAGTGTCAAGAGGGATTTGTTTTGAATATGCAAGGGTAATTCAAATCAATTAATGTAATAAACCACATTAATAGTTCAAAGGGAAATGAGCCACATGGTCATCTCAATTGATAGAGAAAAGGCATTTGATAAAATCCAGCACTCTTTCTTGATAAACACACTTAGAAAAATAGGAATAAAAGGAAAATTCCTCAGCATGATAAAGGGCATGTATAAGAAACCCACAGCTAGCATCATACTGAGTGGTGAAAGATTGAAAAGCTTTCCCTCTAAGATCCAGAATCAGACAAGGAAGCCCACTGTCATCACTGTTATTCAGCATTGTACTGGAAGTTCTAAACAGATAAATTAGGAAGAAGAAATAAAAGGCATCCGTATTGGAAAGAAAAAAGTAAAACTTTAGATGTTTGCTGATGACATGGTCCTATATATAGAAAATCCTAAAAAGTTCACAATAAAACTATTAGAGCTAATTAATGAAGTCAGCAAATTGGTGGGGTACAAGATCAATAATGCAAAACTCAGTAGTGTTTTCAATACAGTAATAATGAACACTCTGAAGAGGAAATCAAGAAAAAAATTCTATTTCTTTTGTCAACTAACAATCAGATATCTAGGAATAAATTTAAGGATGGGAAGAGCTTAAATTTGGAAAACAGGAAAACATTGCTAAAAGAAATATGAGAAAAACTAACTAAATCTAAGGACATTCTGTGTTCATGGTTTGGAAGACTAAAGTATTATTAAGTCAGTCTACCTAAAGTGATTTACTCATTCAGTGCAATCCCAATCAAAATTTCAATAGCCTTCTTTAAAGAAATGGAAAAGCCAGTCATCAAATTTATATGGAAGAGAAAGAAGCCATGAGTAGTCAAAACCATTTTGAAAAAGAAGAACAAAGTTGAAGGACTCATACTTCCCGATTTTAAAACTTACTACAAAGATACAGAAATCACAACACCATGGTACTGTCTCAAGGACAGACATATAGACTAATGCAGTTGAATTGAAAGCTCAGAAATAAACCCTCATATCTGCAGCCAATTAATTTTTGTCAAGGGTGCCAAGTCCACTCAAAGGGGAAAGAACAGTGTCTGGGAAAGAACATGGTACTAGGAAAACTAGATACCCATATGCAAAAAAGTTGAAGGTGGACTCCTACCTCATACCATATATAAAAATCAATTCAAAATTTATCAAAGACCTAAATACAAGAAAAAGAACTATAAAACTTCTAGAAGAAAACATAGGGAAGCATTTTCAGGTCCTTGTTTTAGGCAGTACTTTCTTAGACTTTACATCCAAAGCACAAGCAACAGAAGAAAAAATAGATAAATGGGACTTCATCAAAACTAAAAACTTCTGCACATAAAGGACTTCATCACAGAAGTAAAACAACAATCTACTGAATTGGAGAAAATATTTGGAAACCACATATCCAACAAGGATTTGATATCCAGAATAATATAAAGAAATCCTATAATTCAACAACAAAAAGACAAATCCAATTTTAAAATGGGCCAAGGATTTTACTACTTCAGAGAAGACATTCAAATGGCCAATAATTATATGAAAAAGTGTTCAACATCATTATTCCTTAGGAATATGCAAGTCAAAACCACGAGATACCATATCACACCCACTAGAATGGCTACTATTACAGAAAAGGAAAATTACAAATGTTGGAGAGGATGTGGAAAAATTGGAACACTCATTCATCGTGGGTGGGAATATAAAATGAATGGTACAGCTGCTGTGGAAAATAGTTTGGTGGGTCCCCAGAGAATTAAGTATAGAATTACCATATGATCTGGTGTGTAAGTTGAAATTATTTTATGAACCCCCAAAAGAGAAATACTTTATTTGTGACCTAATCCATTTCTGCAAGTGTGAGACTACAATTTGAGTCTCCGCCATCTTGCTGGGTCTCATAAAAATGGAGACACAGAGAAAGATATACATAGAAAAAGGGGGCCACCCTGTTTGATCCTGCTATGTGAGAGAAAGGAGAGGCTCAAAAATGCTGAGGCCCAGGGATAGATGAGCCATATGCCTGATAATTTGCAGCTGAATTTGGAGAGAAAGCAGAGCAGCTGAGCCTGAAACAGGAGGCCCGGTAAGAGACAAGCCTTATGCCTCGTTGCCCACAGCTGAGCTCTAGGAGATTCTGGAGGGGACGGCAGAGACCTTGGCAGAGTTGGCAGAGATCAGCTGCCAACTTGCTTTACCACATGGCAGCTGACTTTGGTGAGAAAACACTTCTTATGGTGCCTTGAGTTGGATTTTTCCTGGCCTTGGAACTGTAAACTTTTACCCCAAATAAATCCCCTTTATAAAAGCCAACCCAGTTGTGGTATTTTGCATTGGCAACCTTTTGGCAAACTAATAATACCCAGTAATCCCACTTCTATGTGTTGAATTGAGAATTGAGAGGGACTTGAGCAGATATTTGCACACTGATGTTCATAGTGGCATTATTCACAATTGCAAAAAGGTAGAAGCAGCCCAAGTGTTCATCAACAGATGAATGGATAAACAAAATGTGATGTTACATAAATGGAGTATTATTCAGTCCTTGAAAGGGACAACATGGAGGAATCTTAACTACATCATGTTGAGTGAAATAAACCAGACACAAAAGAAACAAATACTGCATTATCTCACTGATATGAAATAATCAGAATAAGCAGATTTATAGAACCGGAAACTAAAATGCATGTTATCAGGGCGGAAGTGGTGTTAGGGAACAGGAAGTTAATGCTTCATTGTTAACTCAATTTGTTTGGAGTGATGGAAAAGTTTTGGTAATGGATGGTGGCAATGGTAGCACAACACTTTGAAATTAATTAACCTCACTGAATTATATATTTGAATGTGGAAAAAGGGGGAATATTAGTTTGTATATATGTTACTAGAATATAAATTTTTAAAAAACACCTAAGACTTTGCAACACAAGGAAATCTAATGTAAACATGGAGTGTAGTTAAAAATATAACTATAGTGATCATTCATTCATCAGTTGTAACAAAGGTACCCTACTAATGCAAAGTGTTGATAGGAAAAACTGTGCGTTTGAGGGAATTTATATGGGGACTCTATTTTAGCGCGACCTTTCTGTAAGCCTACAACTTCTCTGATAAAAAAGGAAGAAATAAAACAACCTGAAAGTGATGGTGTTAGCAGCTACTTTTTATTGAGTACTTACTATATTCCAGACATTAATGGTAAGTGCTTTACATGTATTATTTCATTTAACTCTTATATGAGATGTAAAAGTGGCTTTTATCCCTATTTGTTAAACAGAGGAAGAGGCAGAAATCTGGAAGAGTACCCTTGCCCTAAGATCACACAGTTAATATGTGATGGAGCTATGATTTGAATCTCACAGTGCCTGGCTCCAAGCTGATTGTTTTAATCACTGTTTTACTGACTTTCCATGAGATATGAGCATTGTATCTTTGTTTACAGCTGAGTTAGCTGAGTCTAAGAGAGGTTATGACTTGCCAGTAGTCACATGACATGTTTATGGTAGATACAGGTCCAGAATTTTGGTCATTTGATTTAAAATGTCTCTCTGATGGTTTTATTCTTTTTTAATCTTTAGTTGTCTTTTAAAAAAAATATCTTAATAGGATGAACCAGTTCACATTCTTTTGGATTAGTCTTGGTATGACTTATAAATAAATTATAAAAAATCTTGTTGGGAATGCAAAGTAAAATAAGATGTTAGGTCTGTTCTCATGGAAATGATGGTTGGTTGTAAGAAAAAGACATGTGTACAAAAATTAGAGATACTCCTACCAACTAATAAGTAGGGGACAAAAACCAAATGCGTAGTTCAGGCATTAAGTGATTTTAAAAAACAAATATCAGTGTGAGCTATGGTTTAATAGGGAGGGTTTTTATTTTCAAGGTTTTTAAGTATAGTATATGATAATAAAAGATCCACAGCTTTTTTGCATATGATTTTTAAAAAAGAAGAAGAAACTAGAGTCTTAGAACCAAGTTTTGGTTTTCAGTAGGAACTCAATTCTGAAATATTTATATATATAGGTGTGTGGACAAATGTTATATACATGAGTGGGAAAAGTGATGTATGTGAAACTTTTCATGTATAGATCTATTTAGTATATATTTGTGTTTTCAGTGCTTAGTTTACTGCTAACCAAATTTTGGGTCTGAGTCTGAAGGTACAGATGTAATGTTTCATTAATATAATTTGGGTGCTTTAAAGCACTAAAGATGAGATCTGTAAAGACTAGTCTATTTGGCAGTAGATGAGGATTGTGGTTAATAATATACAAACAGGAATGTTCTTGTAATATAAGGTGTTAATAATGTGATACTTGGGAAAAATATAACTAATGTAATTTATAGACTATAGTTAACATTGTAGTGTTGTATTTTTTTTTTTAGCAAAAAAATGTTGGTACTATATTAATGCTAAAGGTCAAATAAAAGAATATAGGTTTGGTTTTGTAAGATGTGAATATGATTAAACATTTCTTTCTCTTCATTTTTTTCATCAACAATGAGGCCTTGACTATGTCGTTTGTGTTCATCTGTGTATGTTTCTGAATCCTACAGGAACACTTGAGCTAGTCATTGAAATTAGATGAAAGTGCCTGAACAGATCTTTTTCAGAGTAATGCTTCCATAACTTGTTGAACTTCCTTTTTCTGTTGTTTTGTTTTATTTTTTTTAATTTGAAATAAAGTTTGGAAAATATATATAAGGAAAGAATATCTGGTCTAAACTCTACTTCCAACCAATGAGGGAACTGGAGCCCAGATAGAGAAAGTGAATTTTCTCTTATAAATTGTTGATGAGGATGAGAATTTACAATCTAATTATAGAGTGTAGCACTGTAGACAGTTCAGTTGAACTGCTGCTAACATCACTAATAATTTTCTGGGATAAATTGCCAATATTTTCACTGGGATTTCATGAGCACTAAGTAAAATGTACAGAGAAAATATTGTTGGAGTTGTTTTGAATCATTCACTTCTTCACAAATAAATAAAGTGAGGACATAGGGTTTTGTTTTCCCCCCTATTTCTATAGATCTTGTATACTAAGGTTAGATTAGAAAAGGTTAAGAAGGTTGAGCCTAACTTTTGATCTTAGTTTCACCACAGTGCACATCTAGCAAAGTTTTACCCTCAAAAGCCCCGTTGCAAACAGTAGCCTTTATTTCTGATGTATACTTTACCTCTCCTTCCTGGTGTTTGAGGCTTGTTGCTCTTGATAAATTCCTATTTTCCGTGCACAGCCTGTAGTTAACATGGAGGTCCTGGTATGGAACTGCTTAGGATGTGGTGGTTGAAATTGTCTGTAAGAGTCGACAGGGTAGGTTAATGGCTTGTGCTTTTAACTCCTTTGGTTAACCCATTAACCCAGAGAGCTTGTCTAGTCATAGTAGATCTCTAAATCTCAGTGCCAGAAGGTCCTGGTTCACTGAAGAAAGGAATAGAGGTCAGACAGGTCAAACACCAGGAAGGGATTGTAGTCAATCAGCCTTGCATGCTCAGTTATTTATTAGCCAGGTGACCTTGGGCAGATTCTTTAGACTGAACCTCAGTTCTCCCATCTATAAAACAGTGTTAGTGAAAACCAAGTATCTCACAAGGGAATAAAATTCTTCCCCAATTATCTATGTGGCTTGTTCCTTTTCCTTCTTTAGGTCTTTTCTCAGGTATCAACTTCACCTTCTCTGTGAGGAGAGAGTAGGTTAATTTCTTTTATTATCTTCTTAAAATTTTTAACCCCTGTCCAGGCACTCCCTATCCTCCTACCTGCTTTACTTTTTCCTATTTGTTTATTTTCTAGCTCCCCGCTCACAATAACAACAAAGTACAACAATAACAGTAACAGTACATGTATGTCAGGCATTGTTCTAAGCACTTTACATATATATCTTAACTAATTTTATCCTTACAGAAGCTCTGTTGGGTTTTTATTATTTATTAGTAGTATTTTTCCCATTTTACAACTGAAGAAACTTAGCCATGGAGAAGTTAATTAATTTTCAAAGAACACACTGGTGGTTAACAGTGGAGCTGTGTTGCGGTGTGGCTCCAGAGTCCTTGCTTTTTAACCATTATGCATACTTTCTCATTAGAACATATGCTTCTTGAGGGCAGGGATGTTCATCTATTTTGCTTATTGCTGTATCCCCAATACCTAGAACAGTACCATAGTACCTGGCACATAATAAATATTTGTTAAATAAATGAATGAAGCAATGCACGTAAATAATATGCAAGAAAAAAAGTTAATTGGAGTAGTTTTGAGTTTTTGCTTCATCTCTTCTCTTCTAGGGACCTAACTATGACTATAGTCTTGTGCTGTTCAAAACCGTAGCACTAGCTACATTTCATGTGCTCATTAGCCACTTATGGCATGTGTCTGGCACGTTAGGCAGCACAGATGTAGAACGTTTCCATTACTGTAGAAAGTTCAGTTGAGCAGTGCTGCTCTAGTCCCTGTTGGGAGTATTAGGTCAGAGGGCAAATAGGGCAAGGCCTGTAGAGGACAAGTGGTGAGAATGGAGAGATAGGACTTCTTTTTGTTTGTTTTCTGAATTTGGCCAAATTTCTGAAATACCTGGGAGCTTGTTTAAAATTCAGATTCCCAGGTGATCTGATTTAATAGTTTTAGTGTAGGACCTAAAAATCTGTTTGTTAAATAAGTGCCCTAGATGATTCTTGTGGTGGAGTTGTGGGGGAGACCAGGTGGAGAGGAAGAAGGACTGCATCACTGAAACTGCATTTTTCTTACGGGGGTTATTCTTGGCATAACACACTGTCTCCAGTTTGATTTTTTTTGTGATGTCTATACCATTAAGCCTCAAATTAGATAGGTGCTTCCCTGGGGAGTCTTAAATGAGTCCTGATATTAACCTCTATTTCCCAAGCCCTTAGCTGCTTCAAATATATCTTTTTTCCTTTTCATCAAGAATGTTTTCTCACTGTTGGTGCCTGGTGGGCAGCAATCTACCTCTCCATTGTTCCCACCTGCACTTTCTTCCACTTTTTCTTCAGCTTCATCGTAAGAGAAGTATTCCTGTCCTGTGTCCAGACCTGCAGCCCAGAGTGTCCTGGGTCCTTTGTATCAAAAAAGGTAGTTCTGCCGGGTTTTTCTGAGCCTTTCTATCTAGAGACAAAAAGAACTTCGCCTGCTCTTCTGATGCTCAACTCTTTGGAATGCAGCAGTTGCTGATTCAGAGCTGTGAACGACCACTGCACAGGAACAGTGGTCTCTGAACTGATGAGTAAGCAGAGATCTCTTGTGCTTTGGGTAAAAGAGGACTTTCATTGCCAAATTAGAGGCTGGGAGCCTGGAGACCTGAGGTCTAGTCCTGGATCTGTTACTTACTTGCTCTGTGACTTTTGATTAACAAGACAGCCTCTGCTTTCACAGAGCTCATAGCCCAGGGGAGAAGCAGCCACATAATCAAGACAAATAACTAGATCTTCTAACTTGAAGCAGGTCTAGAATGGGTCTACCACCAAATGTGGTTGGAACAGAGGAAAGAGCTGTTATTAGTTCTAACTGTAGGGATCTGTGGAGCTTCAGCAGAGTGTGTGAGTCTTTGACCCTTCACCCCTGTTCTATTATCCTTCCCTCTCCTCATCCCCATATGAGTCCTCAAACCTATTCTGTTCCTAAACCCTGCCACAGTTTTCATGGTAAATCATGTCCTCCTTGAAAAAACCAAACTGAAAAAAAAAACAAACAAACACCTTAAAACCTAAAGATACATACAGTACAGTGATTCTTCTCTCTTCTCAACTCCTATAATAGATGTATAAGTGTATAGGTTAGGGTAGCTGTGAAATTCCCTTAGTTATTGTGTTGCCTTTCTTTTATTACCTGGAACTATGAATTCAAGCTGCTTCTCTCATGTTTTTTCTGGCTTCAGGATTTCAAGATCTGACTGTTTGGGTCTCACTTCTGCTACTAGACTGTGAACTCCATAAGGGCAGACAGTAATATTCTCTCATCATCTGTGCCTCTTCCAAGTGATTCACCTAATGAATGACCCAGAGCAGAGTGTCATTAAACAAGCATTTGTTTATTTTAAATCATGTTTCCCCACATTAATTCAGTATGTGCCATTTTTGTTGATTAATTTGTAATGTGTAATAGTCTTTTTGATCATCTTTTTCTTTTAAAGATTTATTTTTTATTTATTCCCACTACCTCACCCCCCATTATCCCCTTTGTCTGCTCGCTGTGTCCATTTGCTATGTTTGCTCCTGTATCTGCTTGTACTCTCATTAGCCGGCTCCGGGAACCAATCCTGGGACCTTCCAGAGTTGGAGACAAGCGATCATTCTCTTACCTCACCTCAGCTCCCTGTTCTGCTATGTCTTCTTATTTTCTCTCCTCTGTGTCTCTTGTTGCATCGTCTTGCTGCACCAGCTCTCTGCGTTGGCCAGCACTCATGCACGGGACAGCATTCCTGCGTAGGCTGGCACTCCTCGTGGGCCAGTTTGCTCTCACCAGGAGGCCCTGGGCATCAAATCCTGAACCTCATATATGGTAGAGGGGAGCCCAGTTGGTTGAAGCACATCTGTTTTTGTTCATCTTGATCCTTCTTTGTTGCCTCATCCATCTTCTTGGCTCTAAGAAGTGTAGTGAATATTATGACATAATGGAAAGAACACTGGACTTGGAGTTTGAGGAGTCAGGGTAAAATCTGGGCAAAACTGCTTCTCCTCTTTGAAGCTTGGTTTCTCAGGAAAATTGAGGCTAATCCCAGCCTTATTCCCAGTTGTGTTGTTAGATCAGATTACTGTGGAAATGCTTGGAAAATTCAAAAACCCGCTTTTTATTTCTTTATTTCTTTGACTTTCAGCATTTTTATTTTAACGACATTACACACAGTATCTCTGATGCTAAAGGTCTTTACTAGACGGTAAAAGGAATAGAGGGAAGAACCAGACAAGGCCTTTGCTGTCTAAGGACTTTACGTGCTAATTGGGCAGGCAGGCATTAAAACAAAGGAATCAAGGAAGTGAATAAAGAGCATGGGTGGGGAAAAATATTAGAGAAAATGCTTGACTATGGAACTTGCAGTTTATTGGGTTCAGTTTGGGGACTTAATTTGCCTTGTGAAGATCCTGTCTGTGATGTCTTTTCTCAGAGCAAAGCTAGAGAAAGAGAGCTGACCCTCAGATATGAGATGAAGTTGAAGAAAGGGTCATTGTTCGATCAGAGATTATCATTCTTATATAACAACAACAGTGTGGTCCAGGAAAAAGAATCAGGAACTTGAGTTGAAATCCCTGCTCTGTCACTTAGAGGATAGGTTGTCCTTGACCATGTTACATAATATTTCTGAAAGTTCCATTTTGTCATGAATAAATACCTCAAATAATTATTCAGTGCAGTTTAACAAACATTTATGGGAGTCCATTCTGTGCTAGCTGGATTCTGAACTTGCATAAATGAAATAAAGTTTCCTAGGAACCCCCAGCCCAGTGGGAAGAATCATGCCATGTAAGAGCACAAAATATAAGCCATGTAAGAACATCCTTTGATTTTAAGTACTTCCTTATGAAGGCTTCCACTATGATGATTACCAGACACTAATAATTCTACTTCTACGAGAATGGTATTACTGTAAATAACTTGCCATCACATTTCCTTTTTGTTTGTAATACTCCTTGGGCCATTTCTTACCCCCCATCTATCCCTAACCTCCCTCTCTGCCCAGCTCTCTAGGAGTGATGTATTTTTTGTTTTTATTTACTTATTTTGTCAACAACTGGTCTCTGAAATTTCAGCATCTTTGTTAGGTATAAATGGAACCACATCAGTGAGTTCAACTGGGTTTAGCATCTGACAAACAGTGGACAGTGTCTAATGGGAGCTTTCATTTTCCATGAGCTGTGTGTCGTCTAAGTCACAGAACAAGGGAGCCTCTCATATTACCTGCCATCTTCTGGCACCAGGAGTATAACAGTAACTGTTTAGTTTGCCAAAGGGCTGCTGATGCAAAGTACCAGAAATGGGTTGGCTCTTATAAAAGAGATTTATTTGGGGTAAAAGTTTACAGTTCCAAGGCTGTGAGAAGTCCAAATTTGGGCACCATCAGAGATGTTTTCTCACCAAAGTCAGCTGCTGCGTGGTGTGGCAAGATGGCTACTGATCTCTGCCAGGTCTCAGCCTTTCTGCAGCTGTAGACAAACCTGGCATAGGGCTCGTCTCTTACTGGGCCTCCTCTCTCAGTCTTGGCGTGGCAGAATCAAATATAGTGGCTTCCTTTTCCTGTGTCTGTGCATCTCACTCTCTGTGTCTCCATTTTTATCAGACACAGCAAGAGGGTGGGGATGCAACATGAACCACGCCCCACTGAGGTAGTCCAATCAAAAGCCCTAAATATCTTATAAAGTAATCTAATCAAAGGGCCCTCAGCCAAATTTAATGCAGTCGAAGGGTATCACACCCACAGGAATAGATTAGCTTAAAAACATAATCTTTCTCTTTTTGGAATTCATAAAAGAATTTCATACTGCCACAGTGGCCCAAAAGAGATGAAAATCTGTACCATCATGGAGCTTACAGTATTATACTGGGGAAGACAAACAACAAGATAAAAAGTAAAATATGAAGTACAATAGACAATGATAAATGCGGAAGAGGTAAAATAAAGTAAGGAATGGAGCACTGTAGGTTTGAACTTTTAGATAAGGAACCAGGGAGGGCCTCACTGAGAAGGTGACTTTTAATTAAGGCCTGAAGAAAGTGAGAGAGTGAATAGAGGAAGAGCATTCTAAGCAGAGGGAATAATAACAAGTACAAAGGCACCAAGGCTGGACTTGGGCATACTTTCAAGGAATAATATGAGGCCCAGATGGCTGAAGGGAACTGAGCAAAGGAGAGAGTGATAGAAGAGATCAAAAGGTTGGAATGGGAGCAGATCTTGTTGGGTCTTGTAGATACTAGTAAAGACTTGGCTTTTTCAGTGAATAAGATGGGAAGTCATTGAGTATTTTGAGCAGAGGGAGTGACCTGATCTGACTTGTAATTTCATAGAATCACTTTGAATGCTGTTTTGAATAAACAGAAGAAGGCATAATAAATGCAGAGCAGTGAGACCAGTTAAAATACAGTTGCATTAATCCTGGTGAGAAGTAATGGTAGAAATGGAGATATTGGCTATTGATAGAATTCTGGATGTATTTTAGAGTTAGAACCAAAAAAGATTTGTTGGTGGTGTAGCTGTGAGGTATGAGAAAAAGAGAAATCAATAATCATATAAAATTTTGGCCTGTGTAGTTGGAGGACAGAGTTGACATGAACCAAACTGGGAAAGACTTTGGGAGAAACATTTTAGGGGGAGTGGGTGAGTGAATATAAGACTATAAATGACAGTTAGTTAGAGTCATGAGATTGAAGGAGGAGACTTTGGAAATGCATGTAGAAAAGAGGAGAGTCCAAGACTTGAGTGAGAAGGTAAGAAGTTGCTGCCAGAATGATAGGGGGGAAATCAGTTGAGTGCAGTGACTGAAAGCCAAGTGAAGACAGTGTTTGAAAGTGTAGAGATGATTAACTTGAATAAAATGTTGCTGACTTGTCAAGTAAGATGAAGGCTGAAAATTGGTCACTATTTTTTGCCTACTGGTAGTCATTGGTGACCATTGTGGTGGTGGTGTAGGAATGAAATCTGATGAGAGTGGGTTCAAAAAAATGGAAGGAGGGAGAGGCTATGGCTCAATCCGTTGGGCTCCCGTCTACCATGTGGGAGGCCCTGGATCTCACCTGCACTCTGCGGAGAGCCGCCCAGCCCACAGGCACCATGGAGAGCCGACTCAGCAAGGTGACACAACAAAAAAGGGAGACAAGCAAAAACACAGAAGAGCCTGCAGCGAATGGACACAGAGAAGAGACAGCAAGCAAGCTGCAAGGGGAGGGGAAATAAAATAAATAAATACAGATACAGAAGAATGCACAGCAAATGAACACAGAGAGCAGACAGCACGCAAAAAGCCACAAAGGGGGGAGAAAAAAAATGGGAGTAAAGATGAGAGAAAGCAAATATAAACAGCTCTTTCTAGGAACTTTGCTCTGAAGGGAAGGAGAGAAATGAAGTGGCAGCTGGTATATTAGATGGATTTTTTATTAGTTTTTTTAAAAGATGAGAGAAGTGATAGCATGTTAATAGCAATAATCCTGTAGAGAAGGAAAATGTGATAACGCAGTAGAAGGAAAGGAAAAGTTACTGGAACAGTGTTCTTCTGTTTGGTGAGAGGGGATGGCATCTTAGTTTATTACTGGAGGGTGGGACATGGACTATTCATAGTAATAGGAGAGAAATTAAAGTACATGGGCATAGAGGCAGTTTGGTAGATATATGTGGGAGCTTGTGGACGTTCTTTTCTGAATACTTAATATTCTTTAGACAAATAGGCAAAATCACTAGTTGAAAGTGAGAGTGGAAGAGAAAACATGAAATAGTCTTCTAGTAGAGTGAATGGACTAGGCACATACTGAATGATTGTTAGACTGTATTTAGGGCACTTGTGAGGATAGTGGTTATGAGTTTAAAGTTAAACTCTAGTAAGTAAGGTTGTTTTCCGCTTCACAAGACCTATACCTTATGTAGGCAGGGAATAGGTGGTAAATTGGATTTAACCAGGATTGTGGTTTAACCAAACTAGGGTTAATAACAGTTACAAAGGGCATGGGAGTATTATAAAGATTGACCATGGTATTTAAGCTAGGGTTAGGAGGGAAGCGAGTCTGTGAGGAAGTGGCGGACAATGAAGTGTAGGTAGTATCTGTAGATTGAATGTACTGATAGGTTGAAGGATTGTTAGCTTTGGAGTTCCACAGTGAGCAAGCTGGAAAGAGAAGGTGGTGGTTTTAGAGAATGAAATATTTGAAATTAAGATTATAGAAGGTTGGCAGTTATTGTTAATGCCAACATCAAGGGTATGATCATGAGAATGAAAGGGTGGAAGTCAAGATCAATGGAGAAGAGGAGGAAAGTAACTGAGAGGTCAGTGTTGAATTGACCAAGAGTTATGACTAGTGTTATTGGGGAGAATGGGGTGCCACAGTCTTTAGGGCATAAAAGGGAGTAACTTGGGAGTAGCAGATGGTTACAAGGAGGGGTGCCAGATGGTATCTTTGATGATGTCAAATTCAAAGTCGGATGTTTATTTGGAGGTCGGTCTGGAAGCAACAACAAGGTTTAAGGTTTAAGGTGAGGCATGAGAGAAAATACATTCCCTATTTGAGAGGGCTGCAGAGGAAATATCATTATCAGGAAAAGCCAGGTTTCACTTAAAGCAAGAAGGTATGAGGGTCATTCACAGAAAAAGCTGAAAATATAATGGATCTTGCTAACCTTGAGTTCCAGTGGATACAGTGGAAAGGTTAGAAAATAAAGAGGGTGGAGAAATGGGGGGCAGAATATGCAATGTACAGAGCCACGTGGATTAGAGTCTGGGTGTCAGAGTTGGTGCAGTGAGGAAAGGCAGCAAGCACCCCAACTTCTCCAGAGGGCTTTTCTGTTTGTCTGTTGTGAGTCATTCATGCTTTTATTTACATTTGGTCGTCTGGTGACATTTGGGATGAGATGTGATTGCTGGTTAAATTATAATCCATAACTCATCAATGTGGGAAATATAAATGTATTAGCAAATTATAAAAACATTTATAGATGCATTACAGAAACCAGACAGTCACACACTTCTTCTCCTGTGGTTATATCCACAGTAGATCAGTAGCTTGTTCTAAGCTTTAATTTTCTTTATTCAAACATTGCTACCACATCGACTTTTTTATTGTGGGTCATTATGCCTCATAATGAGCGTGCTGGAGTTTATTTTCAGAATATCAAGATGCTCCATCTGAATGATCTATTTAGAAGTAGTTGTTCCAGATTACAAATCAATCTGGAAATCTCAACTGAAAAATAACCTACAGTGAACTTTTGATTGTATCTTAATAAGATTATAAATTGTGGTCACACTTGTAGTTTGTGATCATCTTTATCTGAAATGAGAAGCCTGGAATGTTACTAAAACGAGTGCAATGCCTACAAGATTGCTTGACTAAACTTTGGTCAGCTGTATTCCCATTGTATTACAAATAATGAACCCCCTTCCCCCCAACACCTCACATTTGTACACTGATCTACAGTTTAGTAAGTGCTTTCACATCTACTTTCTCTTTTAAGCATCAGAACAGTCCTTACGTAGGTAGATAAAAATAGATAAGGGAACTGATTCTAAGGGATTTGCTTCTAGCAGATCAGAGACAGAGATGTGTGTAAAGTCCAACATGGTCTGATTCCAGAGCTTCCCTGGCCATAAATGTCAGGACTGAAAGCTTAAAGGGAATGTTTTAAAAAATAGAGCCTCTGGCTGCTCTGAAGCAATATAGTTCCCTTAGCAGAGACCACCTTTATTAGAAGTCAGGGACACAGTAGTTGAGATCTTTACCACTGATGTGAACAAGGGGCCCAGTTTGACTTCAGAAGAGCAGGAGGCATCTAGACAAAGTAAGGAGACTGAGCATACCATCTGCAGTTTGACTGATTACTTTCTATATACCCATCTTTTTTTTTCTTAAAGGGGAGTAGTTTTTTCCTCTTTCACTAGTTTTATTTTTTTTAATATGTGTTCAAGTATCATATAATATTGCAAATATATTTTCTGTTTGAAACTTGGAAACATAATGGAATTATATAGAACAGATGTAGTAGAGAATCCCCAGGGATTCAATGCTTTTAAGCAAGAAGGTTAAACCCTGTATTATCACAGGAACTGTGGTTTTGCAAATCTTCCTTGAAACTGAATCTCTGCTGTGGGTGGGCCATGAGCACCCCCTACAGCTGAGCCTCCTCCTGCAGGGGAGGTTTGTGTCTGAGCTCACCCTGACTTCCCCTCACCGTGTCTCTTGCAAAATACACAGCTGTGTCCTCAGTAGCTACGGAGCTCAGCTGCACAGAGGACTGGTTCTTGGGTGTGCCTCTTGAGGTGGAGAGCTGGCTTTTGAGGGATGGACTGTAGATAGTGCTACCATCACAGCATATTCTTTTTTTTTTTTTCAATTTATCTTCAAAGAAGTTTTAGGTTACAGGAAAGTCATACAGAAAATATAGGAGATTCTCATATACCCAAGGCCCTCCCTTTCACTACTTTTTATTTTTAAAAAATTTATTAGAGTAGTTATTGGTTTATAGAACAATCATGCATAAATACTGGATTCCCATATAACACCCCACTACCAACACCTTGTATTGGTGTGGAAAATTTGTTAAAACTGGTTGATAACAGCACATTTTAATAATTGTACCATTAATTAAAGCCCATGGTTTAACTTAGGGTTCTAAAGGGAAGTACTTTTAAAAGTAAGCATAATATATAATAAAAAAGAAATAAAGAGCAATTCCACCTCTAGGTATATACCCCCAAAGAATAGAAAACAGGTACTTAAAGAAACAGTTATATAGTAATGATCATAGCAACACTATTCACGATGGCCCAATGGTGAAAACAACCCAAATGCCTATCACTGGATGGGTGGATAAACAAATTGTGGTATAAGCATACAATGGAATATTATCCAGCCATAAAAAGGAATGAAATACTGATAATTACTACAGTACGGATGAACCTATAAAACATTACATTGAATAAAAGAAGCTAGACACAAATGGCCATATAGTGTATGATTCTATTTGAGTGAAATATCCAGAGTAGATAAATCCGTGGAGACAGAAAGAAGGTTGGTAGTTGTCAGGAACTGGGTGAGAGGAGGTAGGAAGGAATGGGGAGTAACAGTTTAATGGGCGTGGGCCTCCTTTTTGGTGTGGCGAAAATGTGTTGTTGGAACTAGATAGAGGTGGTAATTGCACACATTGTGAATCTACTAAATGAGCTGAATTTTTCACTTTTAAATGGTTAAAATTTTTTATATCAGTTTGACCTTAATAAAAATAAATAAATGGGAAGCAGTTGTGGCTTAACTGATAGAGTGTCCGCCTATTATATAGGAGGTCCAGAGTTCGGTACCCAGGGCCTCCTGACTTGTGTGGTGAGCTGGCCCACATGCAGTGGTGCCACGTGCAAGGAGTGCCGTGCCACGCAGGGGTGTCCCCCACGTAGGGGTGTCTCCCACATAGGGGTGCCCCACCCACAAGGAGTGTGCATGCAAGGAGAGCCACCCCGCGTGAAAAAAGCACAAGATGATGCAACAAAAAAAGTGACACAGTTTCCCGGTGCACATAACAAGAATGCAGGTAGACACAGAAGAACACACAGTGACTGGATACAGAGAGCAGACAATGGGGCGGAAGGGGACAAAAATTAAAAAGTGAATCTTTTAATAAATAAATAAATAAATAAAAGCAATTTGAGACCTTGCCCTTAAAAGAAAGATTCTGGGAAATAGAAAAAAGAATGATTACTTTACTTTTTGAAAATAAATAGACATGCAGTAAAGGGAAAATTAAGGATAATGTAGTAAATGAAGTCAGGGTCAATTTGCTACCAGGAGTTCTTGTACATTGCTAGGGACAGTTAGCAAATTCCTTCTTTTCTAATTCAGATCTGATTTCTTTAATCTGGGAAAACCGCTTTCTCCATCCTCCATCTTCTTGTGAAATATCTTCTCCTGAAAAATCTTTTTAAAACACAGATCTGTTATATCTTTTTTTTTAATTTAATTTTTTTCCCATATAACCCACCACATCATTTTTGTAAATTGTATTTTTTCGAAGACATGTACATCACATAAAAAATGTTACATTAAAAAATATGAGGTTCCCGTATACCCCCCATCCCCCAACCCACTCCTCCCATACCAACAACCTACCCCCATCATCGTGGCACACTCCTCACACTCAGGGAACACATTTTGGGGCACTGCTGCACTACATAGGTAATAGTTTACCCTGTAGTTCACACTCTCTGCAGTACATTCAGTGGGTTATGACAGGATATATAAAGTACAACATCTGACCCTGCAATATCATTTCGGACAACTCAAAATCCCAAAAATGCCCCCGCATCACATCTCTTCTTCCCTTTCCCTGCCCTCAGCAACTACTGTGGCCACTTTCTCCACCTCGATGCTGAAATTTCTTCTATTACTCATTACAATAGTTTTATAGTAGAATATCAGTAAGTCCACTCTAGTCCATGTTTTATTCCTCCATTCTGTGGACCCTGGGATGGTGATGTCCTCTCCACCTCTAGATCAAGAGGGGGCTTAGATTCCATATGACTGATGGATGCAATTCCTCTGCCTGCAGTTGTAGGCGCTCTTGATTCCCTAGTGTGGTGGTTGACCATCTTCACCTCCCTGTTAGCTGGGTAAGACCTGGGTAAGACCAACGAACCAGACAGTAGGAGTCGCCACTCTGCTGAGGCTCAGGGCCCAGCTGGCACGTGGGCAGTCCAGACATTCAAGTCTCCTGAGTGTGGACCATCCCTAGCGCCAACTACAGGTTCAGTAAAAGTGGCAGAAGAGGCATGTGTAGAAAAGCCACATCTGAGTCCAGCTCCATCACACTCAGGAGCACAAATTCCAAAGTAGGGCCCTCTGACATGGCATGGTTATATCATTTTGTTACTTTAAACCTCCATGGTTTCATGCTCATTTTCACAGCAATTTTTTCGATTAAGTAGTAGTAGTTCCATTTTACAGATGACGACACTAGCCTAAGAGAAGATAACTTGCCATAGATCTCAGAGATATAAAAGGGATAGTAAAGGGGGAAGCAGACTTGGCCCTATGGATGGGGCATCTGCCTACCACATGGGAGGTCCACGGTTCAAACCCCGGGCCTCCATGACCCGTGTGGCGCTGGCCCATGCGCAGTGCTGATGCGCGCAAGGAGTGCCATGTCACTCAGGGGTGTCCCCTGCGTAGAGGAGCCCCACGCGCAAGAAGTGCGTCCCGTAAGGAGAGCCGCCCAGCGCGAAAGAAAGTGCAGCCTGCCCAAGAATGGCGCCGCACACACAGAGAGCTGACACAACAAGATGACGCAACAAAAAGAAACACAGATTCCCAGTGCCGCTGATTAAGGATAGAAGCAGTCACAGAAGAACACACAGCGAATGGACATAGAGAGCAGACAACTGGGGGTGGGGGAGGGGGAGAGAAATAAATAAAAAATAAATCTTTTAAAAAAAGGGGGGGGGATAGTAAAAATTAGAACCCAGGTCTTCTGATTGAGGTTCCTATATGCATTCTACCCTCTACAAAGTTGATTAACTGAAATGTAGGTTTTCACATAATTGCCTTCCTGTAGCAGATAGCCTCACTCCCCCTTTTATATTTTGGTTTATTAACTTTCTAAAACACTAGGCCTGGAAAGAGACAGTCCAGGTTCCTGGACGTCCCTATGGACATTGTAGGTATGGGTATTGAAAATTGCATGTGATGAGGCTGTTTCCCCAAATGAAATAATAATAAAGCCACCATTTGTTAATTTTACATATGCTCAGATAGAACATATACTGTCATTTAATCCTCTCAGCAATCCTAGGTGCATATACCACCTATATTCCCACTATACAGAAGAGGAAACTAAGTATCCAAGGCCTCACAGCTGCTATGACTCTAAAACTTATGTTCTTAATCAGTACGTGAAGTTCTAAGGCAGCACTTTGGACATATTGCTTCCCTAGGGAAGGTTATGACTTAGATATTATTAACTTGCTGTTGAGTATTTCTATTTTAATGAGCCTCATGGATTTATTTCAAAGAACTAACAGGGAACACTTTGCATGGGTTCTTCAACAAATAACTACATTTTTTCAGATTTCCTCAGTATCCTATAACTCATGACAGATGAATCTAAAATACCAAGAAAAACTCACAATTAGCAAAACAGGAGGTTTATTAGGACTTCATCATCATACAGCTTATTTGTTCATTTGTCTTTCTGTTTATTCATCTATCCATCCATTAAAGTTGTACCGCGGAATGACTCCAGTATAAAGTCAGGATACCTGGGTCCATTCAGGGCCTGCCCATGTATTTCTAGGGTAGTCCCTTCTCTTCTCTGCACCTTAGTTTTCTCTTCTTTAAAAAAAAAAAAAAATTAAGAAGAAGGCTTTTACAGTCTCGAAGCCAAACTCAGCATGTAAATGCAATGCCTTCCCCCCAGCGTGGGACATGACACCCGGGGATGAGCCTCCCTGGCAACGAGGGACCACTATCAACTACCAACTGATGATGCAACTGGAAAATGACCTTATACGGAAGGTTCAATGCGGATCAGCAGAATATCCATGTCTACATAAAATACCATGACTTTAAAATGCTGTTTGACCTAAAGTAAGGGGGAAATGGAAAGGAGAAATGAGTTTATATGGCTACGAGTTTCTAAAAAAGAGTCTGGAGGCTGGCAGAAGGTTTGCCCTCATGCACAACTGAGCAGAGTCAGAGAGACAGATAAAGCAGATACAACCCCCAGATATTGGTTCCTTTGAGGGCTAAAGAGACCCATGGGAGTTATGGTCATGGCCGATGGGGTTAACTACCAGGGCAGATGGCCCCTCTTTGGAAATGGTGTTTATGTGTGATGAATCTGGACTCAGATGGGATCTCCCTTCATAAGACTTTCATGCTAATGTGCTGGAGGTGCAGTTAATGTTGGGGTTTAAGATATATTTAGGGGATTTGAATCTCTGGACTGACAATGTGATAGCCAGATCCTGAGCCTCAACAGACTCCAGCACCTACAATCTGATTTATTGGACTTACCACACTCAGCTAAGATGGAGTTGAAGAAGGACAACCACCACACCATGGAGCCTAGAGTGATTACAACTGAAAATGGGAGGATTGCATCCAGCATCCAGGTGGAATCTGAGCCTCCTCTTGACATAAAGGTGCAATGGACACAACCAATCCAGTGTCCACATAGAAGAGGTGGCATTGGATTGGGAAAAGTGGACATAATGGACAAAGGGTATGGGGAAAGGCAGGAAGAGATGAGAGGTGGAGGCGTCTTCGGGACATGGAGCTGCCCTGGATGGTGCTTCAGAGGTAATCACCGGACATTGTAAATCCTCACAGGGCCTACATGATGGAATAGAGGAGAGTATGGGCCATGATGTGAACCAATGTATATGAGGTGCAGAGGTGCCCAAAGATGTACTTACCAAATCCAATGGATGTGTCATGATGATGGGAACGAGTGTTGTTGGGGGGGGGGGAGAGGGGGGGTGGGGGGGTGGGGTTGAATGGGACCTCACATATATATTTTTAATGTAATATTATTACAAAGTCAATAAAAAATAAAAAAATTAAAAAAAAAAAAAAAAAAAAAAGAAGAAGGCTTTTAGATGCCAAGACCATAGACCTTTCCTACCTACTTTCTGCAACTAGATGTGTTAGGTAATGTGGAAGTTGTACTTTTGAAATGAAGCACCAGTATTCTTTTTTTAAATATACTTTTAATTTTTTATTTTAAGTTACTTAGATTACATAAATGTTACATAAAAGATATGGGGCATTCCCACATGCCCCATTCCCTACCCCTTACACATTTTCCCATATTAACAGCATCCTTCATTAGTATGGTATATTTGTTACAATTGATGAACACATTTTGGAGCATTGCCCCTAAGCATGGATTATAGGTTTCATTGTAGTTTACACTCTCTCCCACACAATTTTGTAAATTATGACAAGATATATAATGATCTGTATCTGTCAATACAATGGCATTCAGACAATTCCCAAGTCCCAAAAATGCCCCTATATTACACCTGTTTTTCCCTCCTTCTCCCCTCAGAACCTCCAGTGGCCACTGCCTCCACATCAGTGATAAAACCCAAAGATTTAAGTTTCTTGGGCATAACACGAGTCAACACTAGTACTAACTATAGGTTCAAATAAAAGAGGCATAAGAGCCAGTCCAACTCTGTCACACTGGGAAGCATAAATTCCAAAGTAGGGCCCACTGGCAAAGCACCAAACTTCTGAGCTGTCTGCCCTGCTTACAGTGTTTAGATATCGCCAGAGCCCTCAGGAGCCCTGCTATTTGAAGCAATATTTACTTTGTAAGTCAATGAGGTCCTGCTGGGACATGGAGAAGCGTAACCTCTGAAATATCTCCTGACTCACTTCGAAGTCTCTTAGCCATAAAAACTCGTTTGTCTTTACCCTTTCCCTTTTTGGTTTAGGTCTTTTTCCAGTTGCATTGCTAGTTTGTTGCTTGGTAGTAATTCCTCAGTGCAAGGAAGCTGCATCCCCGGGAGTCATGTCCCACACTGGTGGCAAGGTAATGCATTTATATGCTGTGTTTGGCTTAGAGGCCACATTTGAGCAACGTGGAGACTCTTCGGAGGTAACTCTTAGGCAGCCTATAATACTAGACTAAGTTTCAATTTCAAAATTAAAGGTTCATAAGTATAGTCATCACTATCATCACTATCAAAGAAAGGCCATTATTACTATGAAGCACCAGTAATTTTATATACTGTGCTACAGGCCTCATCTGACTAAGAAAATAAATATGGTCTGTGTATTGGCATTGCAAATCTAGCCTCTTGAAGTAATCATCAAAGAGAGGCTCTAAGGATTGTTGATTTATGGTCTCCCCAGAAATGTCTCATCATTATCACTTATATTTTGGGGTATTATAGCAAGTTTGACTGTAACAATCCATTTCTAGCAAATTATAACTTTGCTCTAGAGATAAGGTTCATTGCATGGTGCAATTGTAAAACCATGGCATTCAATCAGTTTATTCATCGAATAATTTCCAAGCATATTCTGTGTGTATGGCTTTGTGCTAGGTGTTGGAGATAAAACTCTGATCAAGATAAATCTCTGCTCTTGCGAGCTTTACAGTGAAGGTAGGGTACAATTACATTACAGTGTGGTTAGTACTATAGAAGCTTCCCAAAGAAAGTAGCGACTAGCTGAGCCCTGAAAAGAAGAATAAGAATTATCTAGACTAAGGAATAGAGAAGTTAAGGGGAAACCCAGAAATGATGGCAAAGAGTGGCATTTTAGGTAGAGAAATTTATTTTGAGGAGGCAGGTTCCCAAGATGTAAATATATGAAAGTTTAAAGGTGTCATGTATCATGAACTAATCTAGGGGAGAATTTACAGAGTAAAAGAAGACTGCTGAGGACAGAATCTTAGGGCTTACTTTCATTTAAGGGGTGACCAGAGAAATGCTAACTGGAGAGAATGACAAGGAGTCAGGAAGATGTAGAACCAGAGGATTCAGGGGCAACACTGGCTGCTAGTGGTGGTTCCTTCTCTCTACTCTTGCACTTCTAATTTGACAATGCCCCTTCTTTCTTGAACTTTCTCTCCTCTCACAAACTGTACTCCAAGTGCAGTCCTTTTCAAACTTTAGCTTGTATCATAATTACCTGGAAGGCTTGTTACAACACAGAGTGGGCCCAACCAGAGGTTCTTCTGATTTCAGTTGGTCTGGGGTGACACCAGTAATCTGCACTTATAGCAAGTTCCTAGACAATGCTGGTTTTGCTCTTGGGGGGTGGAGAGGGGATTGGGCACACTTAAAAAACCATTGGTGGGAAGCCGATGTGGCTCAAGCAATTGAGCTCCTGCCTACCACATGGGAGGTCGCAGGTTCAGTGCCCAGTGCCTCCTGAAAAAGATAAGCAAGACAGTAAGCTGATGCGACAGGCAGGAATGGTGAGCTGACTCAACAAGGTGACACAATAAGAGACACAAGGAAAACAATGAAAGATAGAATGAAGCAGGAAGTGGAGGTGGCTCAGGTGATTAGGTGCCTCCCTTCCACATCAGAGCTCCCAGGTTTGTTTCCCAGTGCCTTCTGAAAAGAAGACCAGCGCACAACAAGCAGACACAACATGCAAACACCAGGGGGGTGAGGAAAATAAATACATAAAGTAAATCTTAAAAAAAAAAGAAAGAACCATCGGTGTAGTGGTTCCCAAATGTCTGTGAATCAGCTGCCTCAGTATCATCTGAGATGCTTTTTAAAGGGGGGGGTAAAGGGTGTGGGAAATGACATATGTTGTGTAGGATTTGCCTCAAGAGCGGTGGACTTGGCCCAGTGGTTAGGGCGTCCGTCTACCACATGGGAGGTCCGCGGTTCAAACCCCAGGCCTCTTTGACCCGTGTGGAACTGGCCCATGAAGCAGTGCTGATGCGTGCAAGGAGTGCCCTGACACACAGGGGTGTCCCCCGCATAGGGGAGCCCCACTCACAAGGAGTGTGCCCCACTCCCGTAAGGAGAGCCGCCCAGCACGAAAGAAAGTGCAGCCTGCCCAGGAATGGTGCCACACACACGGAGAACTGACACAACAAAATGACCCAACAAAAAGAAACACAGATTCCCGTGCCGCTGACAACAACAGAAGCGGGCAAAGAGGACGCAGCAAATAGACACAGAGAACAGACAACCGGGGTGGGGGGGGAGGGGAGAGAAATAAATAAATAAATCTTTTAAAAAAAATAATATGGAGGTAGTGATTGGTAGCAGTGGGTGAGGGTACTGATGAAACAAGATTGGTTATGCGTTAATGTTGAAACTGAGTAACAATTACTTGGGGATTCATAAGCAATTCTACCTACTTTTGTATATGTTTGAAGTTTCCACTTAAAAAACAATATGAGAATTTGTATTTTTAAAATACTTCCCAGCTGATGCTAATGGTCAGCCATCTTTGGGATCCCTGGCATAATGAAAGCACATTATATAGTGTTCTGGAAAACCCTAGGTCTAGTCTTTTTTGTGTGTGTGGGTGCTTGTCTGACAGCTTTATTGAGGTACAGTTCATCCATTTAAAGTGTACAATTAGGGAAGCAGATGTAGCTCAAGTGATTGGGCTTCCATCTACCACATGGGATGTCTGGGTTCAGTTCCCAGTGCCTCCTGGAGAAGGCGAGCTGACGTGATGGGCATGCTCCATCAGCTGACGCAACAAGATGATGCAACAAAGAGACACAAAGTGGAAAGACAATGAGAGACACAGCAAACCAAGGAGCTGAGGTGGCTCAAGCCATTGAGTGCCACTCTCCCACATGAGAGGTTCCAGGTTGGGTTCCCAGTACCTCCTAAGGGGAAGATGAGCAGACAGCAACCGCAAATGAGGGGGTTGGGGGTACGTTAATAAAATAAATCTTTTAAAAAGTCTACAATTAAATGGTTTAGTATAATCACAGAATTGGTGCAGCCATCACCACAATCAATTTTCGAGTGTTTTCATAATCCCCCAAAGAAACTCCATACCCTTTAGCTGTCACCCCAACTTTCCCCCAACTCTAGACAACCATTAATCTACTTTCTGTCTCTGTAAATTTTGCCTATTCTGGACATTTCTTATAAATGGAATCATACAATATGTAATCTTTTTGTGACTAGCATTTTTCACTTAGCATAATGTTTTCAAGTTTCATCCATATTGTTATTATGGATGCCTTCACCATTTGTTTTGTTTCCTGTTGTGTGAGGCTACAGGAGAAGTCAGTGGCCTAAAAAAACTGCCCATCTGTCATGTGAGCCTAGTTAGAAAGGAACTGTTTAATTTTTTTTTCTCTCTCTATCCCTCCCACCCCCACCCCGTTTCTGCTCTCTGTGTCCATTCGCTGTGTGTTCTTCTGTGTCAGCTTGCATTCTTGTCAGCAGCACCCGGAATCTGTGTCTCTTTTTGTTGCGTCATCTTGCTGCGTCAGCTCTCTGTGTGTGCGGTGCCACTCCTGGGCAGGCTGCACTTTTTTTGTGCAAGGCGGCTCTCCTTGCAGGGTGCACTTTTTTGCACATGGGGCTCCCCTACACGGGGGACACCCCAGCGTGGCACAGCACTCCTGGCACACATCAGCGCTGTGCCTGGGCCAGCTCACCACACGAGTCAGGAGGCCCTGGGTTTGAACCCAGGGATTCTCCCGTAGGGTAAATGGTAGGTGGACACTTTATCAGTTGAGCCAAATCTGCTTCCCATGTTTGATTTTTATGAATTGTAAATAATATACTTGGAGGTACATTTTCAAACGTGTGTTGGCCTCTGTGTCCCGAAACAAGGTCAGGTAAATTGGCTGACTAATAGAGCTTTAATGACAAATTTTCCGTTAATCAGAATGGCGAATGTGCTTCATGAAGAAAATTGACAGCACACTTTGTGCAGGTGATAGTACACACAAATTTCCAAGTTTATTTCTTTCTCTTGAATAAATTTGGAAAGAGATCCTGACTTTGTTTCCTTGCTTGCATTAAAACAATCAGTTGCCATAAAACCCTCTTTTTAAAAAGCTCTTGGTAACTAGGCTCTTGTTCTCTGCAGGTGTGAGGGATGGGGGAGGCACTGCTGCTCTTCCTCCCTTAAGCCTGTGTTCATAACCAGGCCCTGGACTCCCCTGTGAACAGTGGAAACACATCCTTTCCCAGCTCTTGGACTAGCTTCATTAGAATCAGAAGGGGCCTCAGAGATCCTAAACATATTCCCTCTTTTCCATAGGATTTTGCATTCCAGAGAGGGCAGGTGACTTAGCCAGTGCACATAGGATACTAGTGGCAGAGTCACACCTGTGGGATAGCGGGACTAACACTGAACTGAAAGCCTAAAGACCTGGGTTGTCCTTAGGCAAATTATTTCACCTCTTTACTTTTCAGTGTCTTCACTGATAAAATGGGAAAAGTATGTAGCATAAGGCCAAGAACAAACTAGTGAGTTTTAGTAGAAATTGGAAACTTTAGAGAAGTTGTTGAAGTTAGAATTGAGTAATCAATAATAATACTATTTTCTTTGTTTTTTCCTTTAGGATCCTTCATCTTCCACAATGAACCCTGTTTACAGCCCCGTGCAGCCTGGGGCCCCCTATGGCAACCCTAAGAACATGGCCTACACAGGTAAGTGGTATGAGAATGGCTCTCACATTGAGACATGGTAGTTGAGGACATTATCAAAGCACTTAGTGAATAATTATTGGTATACTAAGCCCTGATAAAACTTGAGAACTTGGAGAAGGTAGGTGCATCTGGGATCTAATGGTGATGGAAATAACATTCTTGAGACTAAAGATCATTATCAACAAGGGGGAAAGAGGGACACAACTTTTACTGAGGCGCTACTATGGGCCTGGCCCTCTGCTAGGGATATTCACATACCTTATTTCATTTTAACCTTAAAACAGTTCTACCAGGTGCAGCTTGTATCTCCATTTCACAAATAAGAAAGCCATAGACACAGTAAGAGGCCACAAAATAAAAATACATATTTGAATCCAGTGCTTCTGACTCTGCAGGGTAGTCTTTTTCCTGAACTGCATACTAAGCTGTTTCCTACTTCTCTGCTTTTACTCATATTGTTTCTGGAATACTATCATTCCCTGACAGCTTCACCTTATTCTTTAAGAACTCAGCTCGGAGCTCCGGCAGCACTTTCCATAAAGTGTCACCTCCCTTTCTTGATCTCCAGCAAGTTTTTTAACCTAAGAGAGCTTTCAGTGTTCTTACCTATAAAATGAGGGTAATAGTATTATAATACTAGGCTTTATAGCTGCTGTAGGATTAAATGACCTAATGTAAAGCACTCAGCATCTAATTTGGCACCAAGTAAGTGCTCAATAATGACTATTATTACTTAAAAATAAATAAAGGTAAATAGGATATTTCGTGATGGAAGTGAATGAGAAAACAATGTGGGTAGTTGTTTAACACAGAGCTTGGCACATAATAAGCCTACAAAAAGATTTATATAAATCCAAGGTGAAGGTAACAGTATTAACAAACACATGGAGGTAAGACGGTACAGTCACCACCTGGTCAACATTTGAGATTAGTTGGGGTAAAGAGTTGACGGGGAATAAGTGGAAAATGAGACTCAAAAAGAAGGTTAATTCAATGCGGATCAGCAGAATATCCCTGTCTACATAAAATAACATGACTTTAAAATGCTGTTTGACCTAAAGTAAGGGGGAAATGGAAAGGAGAAATGAGTTTATATGGCTACGAGTTTCTAAAAAAGAGTCTGGAGGCTGGCAGAAGGATTGCCCTCATGCACAACTGAGCAGAGTCAGAGAGACAGATAAAGCAGATACAACCCCCAGATATTGGTTCCTTTGAGGGCTAAAGAGACCCATGGGAGTTATGGTCATGGCCGATGGGGTTAACTACCAGGTCAGATGGCCCCTCTTTGGAAATGGTGTTTATGTGTGATGAATCTGGACTCAGATGGGATCTTCCTTCATAAGACTTTCATGCTAATGTGCTGGAGGTGCAGTTAATGTTGGGGTTTAAGATATATTTAGGGGATTTGAATCTCTGGACTGACAATGTGATAGCCAGGTCCTGAGCCTCAACAGACTCCAGCACCTACAATCTGATTTATTGGACTTACCACACTCAGCTAAGATGGAGTTGAAGAAGGACAACCACCACACCATGGAGCCTAGAGTGATTACAACTGAAAGTGGGAGGATTGCATCCAGCATCCATGTGGAATCTGAGCCTCCTCTTGACATAGAGGTGCAATGGACACAACCAATCCAATGTCCACATAGAAGAGGTGGCATTGGATTGGGAAAAGTGGACGTGGTGGCTGATGGGTATGGGGAAAGGCAGGAAGAGATGAGAGGTGGAGGCGTCTTTGGGACATGGAGCTGCCCTGGATGGTGCTTCAGAGGCAATCACCGGACATTGTAAATCCTCACAGGGCCCACTGGATGGAATGGAGGAGAGTATGGGCCATGATGTGGACCATTGACTATGAGGTGCAGAGGTGCCCAAAGATGTACTTACCAAATCCAATGGATGTGTCATGATGATGGGAACGAGTGTTGCTGGGGGGGGGGGGGGAGAGGTGGGGTGGGGGGGGTGGGGTTGAATGGGACCTCACATATATATTTTTAATGTAATATTATTACAAAGTCAATTAAAAAAAAAAAAAAAGAAGACATTAGGTAACATTTAGCAAAAGGAAATTTGAAATTTATAAAGACCAAGGAGAAAAATGAAATCTGAGGACCTGGAAGATGATAATGAACCTCTAGTGAGTAATAGTAAATGACTGACTTATATAAAGCATATTTTTCTAAAATGATAGTTACAAGCCTGGTTGTGTCTGTAACCTGCCCCTTAGGTCGATATATCAAATTAATCCCCAAGTATTATATTAATAATATATTAATAATTTCTTAAAAAAAAAAAAAAAAAGGTTAAGGTCATGGTGGCAGGATTGGAGGGTGAGTAGAGTTTTGCCTTAGAAGAGGGCCCTTAGCAGCGAGTGGTAGCTGTGGAATATATCACTTTGTCTTCCTAACTGCACTTTACTGCATGTGCAGTATAGAATATTAGACTGAGAACTGGAGGAATCTCAGAGAACTGCTTGTATAATTGTTTCCAAACTGTGTTCTACAAGAACCCAGTGCTTCAGAGATACCCCAAACATTTGATTTGATTTTTTTAAAAATATTTAAAACTATTTTTATAAAGCACCCCCCGCCCCACTTAAGATGATCAATGAGTTAACTTAAGAATTCAGGTTAATTAAAAATAAAATAAAACTGCTACCTATTTGTAATTGTTTATGTTTGTAAATCAGAACTTTCTCAATTCTGAGCAATCCACATAACATTCAGAAATATATTAGAGGCTGAGCCTCATGATAACAGCTGTCATCTATAATTTATAATTTCATGTTTGTGTTTATCACAGTAGTTTTCTTGCCCATTTATTTAACCTTGTAAGTAAATATTTTTCTGTTTGCACTTCTAATATTGTGTTATTTATACCAATAAAATTAATTCCACTAACCAGGACACATGGGGCAGTACCCTATCATACCACAGTAGCTCCGAGAGCCTGGTGCTTATCACCATGTCCCATTTCAGGGTTTTCCCCCTAAGTTCATTTGCCAGAGGGAGCTGAGCTGCTGTGGCAGAGGGAAGAAGCCAGGGGAATCCTGTGGGGCTTTGGTTTCCTGTTTGCTCTGATTCTGGCCACCTTAATTCTTACTGAGTTGCTAAGCTTGAGGAGGAGGAAAACAGTTGCATTTATGTATTGATTTGCACAAAGAAAAGAATATTAAGCAGCATGATATATGGGAAAGGGAACTGACACTGTCTCTGCTTGGCACTAATAGGCCTTGATAAATGTGTTTCAATTGAATGAACAACAATCAAGTTCAGATCCCAGTTCTATCAGGTAATAATAGCTGGGTGACTTTTGACAAGTTAACTTTCCTCAACCTAATTTATTTTATAAGCTGGACTAATACTATCTATTTCATAGGACAGTTGTGAAGATTAAATGAAATAATAGTACTCGAAAAGAGTGGGATGTTTGTTTCTGTTTCTACTGTTGAGGATTATTATCAGCCTATGTAGCAGTCTAATATAGTTATGAATTCCAAAAATAGATATTGGATTATATTTATAAACTAGTCTGTACCTGGGCATGATTAAATTATGATTAGGGCTTTGATTGGGCCATGTCAGTAGGGTGTTGACAGACTCACAGATAAAAGATACGGTAAAAGACAGAGTTGGGGTTTTTTGATGTTGGAGTTTAATGCTGGAGTCTTGAGCTGGAGCCTCAGGAAGTCAGCATGCAGAGGAAAGAGAAGCAGGCCCTAAGAAGAGAGGAACCCAAGAAGCCTGAACCCTGGCTGACATGGAGAGCTATCTTGTTCCAACATGTGCAAATAGACTTTGATGAGGGAAGAAAGAAACTTAGGTTTTATGGCATGGTATCTGTAAACTTCTACCCAAATAAATACTCTTTATAAAAGCCAACAGATTTCTGGTATTTTGCATCAGCACCCCTTTGGCTGACTAATACAGCCTGGAATTGTGTTTCAAGTTAATTTCTTTGCTGGACATTCTAGGACCACACAGGTAGTATAAACTCTACACAAGTAGTATAAATTCAGACTTAACACAGGGTTTCTAATTCTTAGACATTTTCTTTTTTAACCCAGCTTCCTCTCTCTACTTTGGTTTGTTTGTTTGTTTTATAACTGATAGTATGACTCCTCTGGGGTCCCTTCTTGGCCTCTCTAGGTCCCAAAGCCTCGTCTCCTATCCCCAGGTGCTGTAAAAAGCAAGTGCTTTGATTGCCTACATTGAAGATCTTCTTCAGAGCAGCCCATCATCAGCTCACTAGTTAAAAGTGTTCCTGGTTTTTAATTTCCTCTTCATTGTTTGACTCCTGGGCATTTCTCTTTGTTTCTTAAAATCTCAACTTTGCTTATGAACAAGATACTTGTTATACTTTATCCAGCTTTTCTAGGGTTTGTGCAGTAGGCAGAATTTTAAGTTTTCTTTTCTTTCATATTCCTAGAAATAGAAGATTCAAGTGAAATAATTGTTAACAAATGCCACGTGTACTCAGTGTACATTACCGTAAACATTTGTTATTGTTAGCAACAATAATGATTATGTTAAAAATATTAATTACCATTTATCAAGTACATGCTAGGTACTTTATATTTAATCTTTATTAATCATAAATCTCATAGTTACCCTCTTTTAAAGATAAACTGTTCACAATTTAAAGATAAACTTGTTCACAAGTTATGTGACTTGGCCAACATGTATAGCTTTAAGAGATAAGTGAATATTTGAACCCAGGTCATTATGATTTCAGAGTATACGTGTTTTCTGTTATAGCAAACTGATCTGTCTTACAATATTTGCTCCTTTTACTGCCCCCAGTGATTAGCTAAGGGAGAGGATTGTCTTTCCAGTTTCTAGAACTAGCAAGCCTCCCCTTTGAGAAATTAGAAGCCTGATCCTGGCCATCAGTTGAGGGAGAGAGGCAGAAGAAGCCACAGTGGAGAGGGTCAGGTCCATGATGGTAAGTGTCTTCTGTTTTAGAGCAATGCAGTGGTGTCTATAGGGAACAAGGGGTCAGAAAAACTACTGAGTTGAAATTCTCTCTAAAGTCTAAGATGGGAAATAAGATAGAGCTGTGCAATATAAGTATTCTAGTGAGCAAATGTCATGTAGCCAATTGACAATATTCTGTCAGATCTCCCTTTATCTCTCTCTTCTTTTTATATAATAAACCACCTTTTACTGAGCACTTACTGTGTGCCAAACACTGAGCTCAGTGTTTGAGTAATCATCAATTTTTATACTTGTAACAATCCTGTGATATAGTTATAACCAATTCCTTATGCATCTTGGAAAAGTGAATTTAGAGAATGTATATGGCATATACTTTAACACACTTAAGCATAGATAGTAAGTTCAGTGAACACTTGAATAGCCTTCACCTGGATTCTTGAAGGCTGGGAAACTTGTTTTTCTGAAAGACCTCAAGTAGGTTTCTCTGCTAGAAAATTGGAATGTAGTCAAGAAGGGAAGGCCTAAATGGCCTTTCCTTTTCCTTTCTTTTATTAAAATGCTCTGATGGTACCAATGTCCAGGCATCTCCCAGAGGTCTGATATATGTAGTAGAGAGAGGACAGGTTTTGGAGTCTGTCAGAGCTGAGCTGAAAAATCTAGTCTTTGCTATTAATTAGTTGTAGGATCTTGGGCAAGTTAACCTTTCAGAATCTCAGTTTCTTCAACTGTGAAATGGATTAATGAAACCTATATAGATGGTTGTTATGCAGGTTCTTGAAAATGTTTATAAAGCCTGCTAGCATTATTCCTCTCTCATAGTTGGTGCTCAGTTCATGGTTGTTATAATGCACAGCAATGAGTATATACCTCTGTAGGGAAAAGAACATGGTATATAGAGTTAGTGACTTAGAGTATAAGCCTGATTTTATCACCTAAAAACTGTTGCCGTCAAATAAGTTATTAAACTTTCTGGGCCTAGGTATCATCTACAAAAACAAACAAAAAAACCACTAAGTGCAAAAAGATTAGGAATTCATCCTTCACAAGCTGAAAGTAATAAATGTAACAGGGCCAGCATTGCCTCATGATGACATTTCCAAAACCCATTTAGAAAAGAATTCTGAACGGTGAAAACAGATGGCCCCTTAAACTAACCCATCATTTTATAGTTGATAAGATGGAGAAGAACACTTGAGCCAACAGTGTTGGAGCTGGGTCTGAAACCTAGGTCTCCCTATTGCAGTTTGTATATTCATTGTCTCTCTACTACAAAATAACGACCAAGGTTTCATCCTGTCCTGCCAGTCCCAGTCCTCTGGTGGCCCACTTACCAGCTCAGGTCTTTGTTTCCCCTGCTCCTATGCTAGCCCATTAATGAATTTCCTAGTTTCAGCCTGCATCAGACATGTGTTCAACCACTACAAATATCCCAGCAAAATCATGAAACTCAAGATAGGAAGGCTAGGAAATTTGGTCTGTTCAGAGACTTCACCATCTTTTATTAAAAACAATAAACACTCAATTTAAGAAGCGGATTTGTATTTGACACTGCAGTTTATCAGTTAGAGAACCTGATAATTAATGAAACTGATAGCTTGCATATACCTTGAATAATCTGGTATATCAGTAAAAGAAAATCATTCTCTGCAGTGACCCAAACCTTGGACCCTTCACCCTCCTTTGTAATGGTTACATGGTAGAAGTTTTAAGACTGACATTTGTACTTAATCTGTTCTTTGCAAATAACTTCTGTAGGTTTTTCCCCCTTGATATTTGTTTCTTATAACAACCCTGCGAGATCACCTTTATTTTCTAGATGAAATGACTAGGGATCTGCTTTCTCAAGGTCATACTGTGTAGCCAAGTGAAGACTAAACCCAGATTTCCTGATTTATAAAGCAAGTGCTTTCACTACTCTGGCCTACTTGACCTCATCTTGGGTACCCCAGTGACTAAGACCTCAGATGGTCCTGGAAAATGGATGTTGATTCCTGAAATTGCTCAAAAACCCTTTGATTTTTTTTTCATTTAATAAAATTTATTTTTAAAGAAGTTTTAGATTACAGAAAAGTTCCATCAAAAATATATGAGATTCCCATATACCCCCCCAACACACACACACACACACACACACACACATTTTCCCCTATTAATAACATCTTACATTACTGTGGTACATTTGTTACAATCGATGAACAAATGTTGAAAGCATTGCTATTAACCAAGGCCTATAGTTTACAATATAGTTTACGTTTTGTACTGTACAATTATATAGGTTTTGACAAAATATGTTTTTGCAATATCATGCAAAACTATTCCAGTGCCCTAAAAAATGTCCTGTTGTTCCACCTAGTCTTCCCTCCCTGTCCTCTAAGAACCTCTGGTAAGCACTATCTTTTTATATCAATGTTACAGGATCTTCCATTTCCGTTACTACAATACTAATAAGTCTGCTTTGGTCCATGATTGCCTTCCTGCCTCATGTTTGTTCATTCCTCAATCTTGAGGATTTTGGGATGGTAATGCCTGCTGTGCTTCAGATTGAGAGGGGGCTCAGTCTGCGGAAGATGGAAGGAACTGTTTCATTTGCAGTTGTAGATACTCTTTGTTTTTTGGAGTGGGGGTTGTTCATCCTCTCTGGTGTTTAAATTGATCTCTGTTCAAAAAAAATAAATAAAATAAATAAAATAAATAAAAATAAATTGATCTCTGTTCAGAAAAGACCTATCAGTCACTGGATTTCTTTCTCACCTATGATTGAAGAAGAGCCTCCAAGGAGAATTCGTATTAATTCTTCCCATCTTAATTACTAGGAATCTCCTTTTTGTAAATCCATTGGACCCTTTATAGTCCTCATGCTAATTAGACACCTCTGTATCATTTGACAGTTCTGACTCCTCCATCTTACAGTTTTCTCTTTCCTTGGTTTTCACTAACACTACCATAATTTTTCTGTTTATTTTCCATTTGTTTTTCCTTCTTCCTTTCTGGGTCTTCCTGAATCTTAGTTCCCTTTCAGGCCTTTCTTCCTCCATAATTCATTAAAAGTTGGTGTTACCTAAGGGCCCAATCTTGACCCGTTCTCTTTTTCCTTAGCTTCAGCTGCGTCTCGTTGGTTGGTCATTCATAAACTCTAACTCTGTAGCAAACCTTCCTCCTGAGCTCAGATTAGTTTGTCCTGCTTTCTTCTGAAAATGCCTCACATCTTTTTCCTGTAACCCCTTTTTCCTTTTATCAACTTGTGTTGGTACCACCATCCATCTGTTCCCTCAACTCAGAAATTTAAGTCATCATTGACCCCATTTCTCCTTTGCTTTCTATATCCAGTCTTGTCCAATCTTTTTTTTTTTTAACCTCTACATTTCTCAAATTAGACGCCTGTTCCTCATCTCTCCTGCCCTTATACTCAGGTCATTATCACTCTTTCTGAGATTATTTAAATTACCCTTAACTGGTCTTCCTGTTTTTTTTTTTTTCCCCCCTCATTTGAGTTATCTTTATTTCTCCACACTCCTAGAAACAGAGGAAAAGTTGAAGAAAGACAGGAGCAGGAGCAGGGCTGCAGAGGAAACACCCCAGTCCAGTCTCTGCAGCTCTGACATGGGGCAGTAGCCACCAGGCACTGAGGGTCTGCAGGCCCCTTCTCTGGTCACCCAGGCAGTTCACTCACCTATGGAAGCTGAAGCCACTTGGATACTTAGGAGGCAGTGCTTTTGAAGGCCTTGTAGGAAGGATATCTTCTGCAGGTGAACCCTGCTTAGACCCTACCTCCATCCTCCACTGCCTCAAGTCCTCCAGCCCCACATGCCCCTCATGCCCAGTAATGTGAAATTCTTGTTTATGTCCAGCACCTGCTCATCTCCCAAATAATCTTTTTTTAAATAAATTTTTTATTTATTTTTAAAAGATACAGAGATACATAAAATGCTATATTAAAAAATATAGGGGATTCCTATATGCCCCACTCCCCACACTTTCCACTTTTCCTACATTAACAACTTCTTTCATTAGTGTGGTACATTCATTGCAATTGATGAACACATTTTGGAGCATTGCCACCTTCCTGATTCTTTAATCCATTCTTTATGTAGCAACCAGAATCATTTTTCTAACTTGAAAATCTGATCACTCCAGTGCTTAGAAAGCCTTCAGTGATTCTTCACTGTCCTTTGGGTAAAGTCCAAACTCCTTAGCTTGCAATAGGAAGTATTTATGATGTGACCATTCAGCTCTTTCTAGCCTATCTCTTTTCCATTTATTTACCCATATCCCATTCTAGCAAGGAGAACCTGGGACAGGGAGCTAGTGTGGGAGAGATTATACTTGCTTTGTAGGTGAATGAACTGAGGCTTGCAGATTTTCATTTGGATATGTATTGTGACTGGTCAGTCCATCTGGATGGACCAGATGGAAACACTTTGAACAGGGAGATTTTTTTCTGCTTATGAGTCATGTGAAGGCAACAGAAGTGCTCAGAGAAAATAAAAGGATATCCTCTCCCCTTGCCTACTTGGTATGTAGCAAACTTTCTTTTTTAAAACAATGATAGTTAAGATCCTGACAGTTCCTTTGAGTTTCTAGGCAAGGAAGAACTGTCTTTAATCTTCCTATATTAACAATGCAGACAGAGTTGGACTGGCTCACTTTGAGTCTTGACCTCTTTGTTAACAAAATTTGGCTCTTCTATGACAGATAATCTCTGAAGTTTGAGAGAACAAGGGCCAACCAAATCCCATATAATATTAGATAAAGAGTATAATCCTTTACAATTTACAAAATTCTTTTACCATTTCTACTGTAAGGTAGAAATTTATATTAAAAGATCCATTTTACAGATGAGTCTCATAAAGGTTAATAAATGTGTACAAGGTCATACTGCTAGTAACTGGCAAAGCCAAGACTAGAACTTAGGCTTACTGAGCGCCAAATCCAAATTCAAAGCTCCTTCCACTCCACCAAGCTGTTAAGTAAGGCCTTTCAGGGTTTTTGAGTGAATACGAGCAGTAAGTGTGTGTGTCTGTTAATACTCTCTGTGAGATGCCAACACCAAAAGCAGATGGACTGAACCATGTCTGGGCATGAAACATGCACATTAAACTAAGTTTCTGTTTGCTCGTGACTGATGTACTTTCCTGGGTCACAAAATGATGTCCCCCCCTTTGCAGAAAAGACCACTTTTCCCCTCCATAGACAGAATGTTGATGATGTTTGGTTATTCCCTACTTGTAAATCCTTCTTGGCTTCCCGTTCTATATTATAGGAGTAGTTCATTTATTTGCATGTCTTTCTGGACTTTGAGTTCCTTAAAAATGAGTCTTGAACCTCTTGTACTGAGAACAAAGAAGGTAATTATGTGTTGAATTAAATTATTATTTTTAATTTATATAATATTACTGTTAATTATTATAATAATAACTACTATTAATGGCTGTCAGTGGAGTGCTAGGCACTTTACAAACATTTCCTTCAGTTCTCAGGACAGCCCTGCAAGGGAGAGCTTTTATCATTTTATATATGAGGGAATGAGACTTTGCTAAGTTAAACAGCTTTCTCAAGGTCACATCACTTACACATGTTCCCTTAAGGGAAATATAGATGTGCTTTTGAAAAAGCATTTGGTGTCATATACAAAAAAGTTTGTTACCATTGCATAAAAGAAAGTATCAGTAAATTTTTTTTCTTTTTCTGGTAGTCTTGACAGAGAACAATTATTTTTTGCAAATAAAGAATAGCCATGTTTTTGTATGACAGTGGGGAAGGTATGTACTTCCCTTGTATCTGTTAGCAGTAACAAACAAATTCTCATAATTTGCTGAAGTCACGGCAATATATTCAGTTGTTGGCATTTTTTTTTTTTTTTTAACAAAACGATGGAAATATTGCCCTATAGATCACTTTGTTTTCTGACTTCTGCCTAGCAGGAAAAAAATCTTTACTTGTTACAATGCTGAGAGCCTTGTATTAAGATATAGGTGCCTGCTTATGCCTGGACAGATTTCACTTAAGGTTTTGCATTAAGGTGTTTCAATCCTGCTTTGCCATCATTCACAATGCTGGTGGTCACATCTTTCCTCTGGAAAACCGTTCTTTGATAGGGCAGCAGTTTTGCCGAATAAAGCTCTGACAAACACCTGGTTCTGGTCCTGATTTTAGTAACAGCAATTCTATGATGACTATTTATTGAGCACCGGGACTGTACCAGGTACTTTGCAGGGTACTTTATATATATTTTATTTAATCATCATAACATCCCTGCTAGAAAAGCATTATCATTGAGGTTTTGTTTTGTTTTGTTTTGTTTTTAAAGATTTATTTATTTCTCTCTACCCCTTTGTTGTTTATATTTACTGTATCTGTTTGTCTTCCTTTTTTCTTTAGGAGGCACCTGGAGCCAAGCCCAGGTCCTCTGATGTGGGACGGAGGTGCCTAATCACTTGAGCCACTTCCATGCCCTGCTTTGTTATGTTTCTTATTATGTTTTTCCTCCTGTGTCTCTTGTTGCATCATCTTGTTGTGTCAGCTCTCTGTGCTTGCCCATCATGTCCACTTGCTGACTTTTTTAGGATGCACCGGGAACCTCTGCTCCCTGCTTTATTGTACTCTCATTATGTTTTTTCTTCTTGTGTCTCTTGTTGTGTCAGTTTGCCATACCTTCCTGTTGCACCAGCTTGCTGTCTTTTTTAGGAGGCATGAGGAACCAAACCAAGAGCTTCCCAGGTGGTAGGTGGGAGCTCAGTTGCTTGAGCCACATCTACTTCCCGTCATTGAGTTTTATGAATGAAAAAGCTGACATAGGGAGGTTAAATGACTTTTCCAAGGTTATAAAGGATTTCACTCCAATTTTGGCTCCAAAGCCTCTACTCTTTTATCTGTCCCATGCTGAATGAAGGGAAGAACTGGAATAAAACAGTTCCTTTATTTTAGATCAGTTTTCTGATTTAAAAAATGAGCAAGTTGCTCTTTGAGATCCCTTCAAAGCTATTAAAGGGCAGGGGTAAGCCAAATAAGTCCTCGCTTCCTCTTCCATAGAGAAGGTCTGCTCATGCCTGTTTTATATATTAAGCTTCCAGGTGAGATTTTGTTTGAAGACAAGGTTCTGGTACCACAGGAGGAGGCCTTAATGAACTAACTGGTCTAGTTGAACTCTTACCTTCTATCAATACTTTTGTTTTATATTCTTAGTGTTTAAACTGTAAGGTAATCAGCTTTGTGAAAGACATACATGATGCTTGTGTGTCTTTCATGTGTGTAGCCCATGTATAGACTCTCTTCCTAATCAGGACAGATGTGGAGGAAAGCCTGGTTTCTAAGCTGCTATAACAAATACCACGCAGTGGATTGGCTTAAGCAATGGGAATTTATCAGCTCACTGTTTCAGGGACCAGAGGCTTTCTTCCTCCTGGGATCAGTAGAGTTCTGACTAGCCAGCAATCCTTAGGTTCCTTGGCTTTCCTGTCACATAGTGATGTCCTGTTCTGACTCAGATACTATTGACAGGAGCACACTAGACAAGTCCTACCCATCTCTGTTGCCTTCTGTATTAGTCAGCCAAAGGGGTGCTGACGCAAAGTACCAAAACTCTGTTAGCATTCATAAAGGGTATTTATTTGGGGCAGAAGCTTACAGTTACTAGCCCATAAAGTGTTGTGTTTTTTTTTTTTAAGATTTATTTACTTATTTCTCCCCCCTCCCTCCATTGTCTGCTCTCTGTGTCCATTTGCTCTGTGTTCTTCTGTGTCTGCTTGTATTCTCATTAGGCAGCTCCAGAACCAATCCTGGGACCTTCTGGAGTGGGAGAGAGGCGATCGTTCTCTTGCACCACCTTGGCTCCCTGGTCTGCTGCATCTCTTATTGTCTCTCCTCCGTGTCTCTTTTTGTTGTGTCATCTTGCTGCATCAGCTTTCTGCTTGGGCCAGCACTCGTGTATGGGGCAGCACTCCTGCACAGGCCAGCATTCCACGCGGGGCAGCACTCCACATGGGTCAGCTCACTGCACAGGCCAGCTTGCCTTCACCAGGAGGCCCTGGGTATTGAACCCTGGACCTCCCATATGGTAGATGGGAGCCCAATTACTTGAGCCACATCTGCTTCCTATAAAGTGTAAGTTCTTCCCTCGCCACAGTCTGTTGCCACGTGTTGAAGCAGTATGTCTGCTGATGTCTGCAACAATCCAGCCTTCCTTTTCTTCTTAAGGTTCTGTGGTCCCAGCTTCTTCCAGTATCAGCTGTAGGCTGGGATAAGTCTTGTCTCTCTTGCTGGGCTCGTTCTTCTCTGGGCTCAGCTGTTATGCTCGTTCCACAAGGCCAGCTGTAGACTATCAGGCTCTCTCTCTTCCCTGGGGACTCTGCTGTGTCTATGGAGCTCTCTCTATTCCTTTTTGTTCTTCTCCTGTGTATTCACTTCCCTGGGCTTCAGCATCAAAAATTCTTAACTAATTCTTCTGCCGTGTAGTTTTCTCTGTGAGTCCCTGTCCCCCTACTGACATAGCCCAATCAAAGCCCTAATCATAATTGAATCAAGTAAAAGTGAAACCTTTGAATCCAATGCAATGTAATATGCCCAGAGGAACAGACCAGTATCTCTTTTTGGAGTTCATAAACAATATGAAACTGTTACACCTTCACATTTCCATCCAGGCTATGAGGGGCTTACACAAGTTGTTTAGCAGTTTCCCTGCCAGCTCTAACATTCTGGACATTGATCTTTAATTTTGTTAGGTCTCTTTCCTTAGAAATAAACTGGCTAACTTAGTCCCTTAATCCATTTCTTTTGCCTCTTCTTGAATTCAATTTTCTGTACCCCTTCTTGGAATCCCTGGTGTTAATAGAGGGTTCAGAAAGAGGCAAGATGAGGTGAGCTCAATTACCTTACTAGAGCTCCTTTCTACAGTGGCAGTAGCTTCTGACAGTTCAAATCTTCTTGCTCAGGAGATCCTGATGTTCTTGAGCAAGAATTGTAGAAAACCATGAAAGAAAGCCATTTCACAAATCTCCTGTGAAAGCCAAGGTACAGCCACCACAAGTGAATGAGTTCCCTTTCCCTGCTAATTGTTAGTTCATGCAATTTAATTTAGTTTTCATTTAGTTACTTATAGTTCTTGGTCACTGACAGTATAATCTCAGTGGCACTGAATGCAGCTAAAAATCAATGGGACATTAATAAGGGATTGGAAGAGCCTTTGGCTATGCTGCAAAGATTCTCATTAGCATGACTTCATTTGCTTAATGTAGTGGGGAGAGCCTAGGTTTGAAGTCATAAAACCTGATTTCAACTCCTGGCTCTGCCTGTCACTAAAAACTTGGACAAGTTACTTTTCTTCCAAGCACCTCAGTTTACTCTTCTATAAGGTAGAAGTAATAGTACCTTCCTTGTCACTTGTTTGTGAAGCTCTAAGGACGTAATTGATCTATAAGAGCT
This sequence comes from Dasypus novemcinctus, assembly GCF_030445035.2. Classification (NCBI taxonomy): domain Eukaryota; kingdom Metazoa; phylum Chordata; class Mammalia; order Cingulata; family Dasypodidae; genus Dasypus; species Dasypus novemcinctus. The sequence goes on along the minus strand of NC_080682.1, from coordinate 104,000,730 downwards.
TTGTAAATGAGACAAAGATAGTCACGGGTGGAGCTGAGTGGGTGATTGGACTGAATGTTCTTATCCTGGAGATAAGCTGCTTGAGCAGGCTGAGGCCCCTGAGATTGATGAGATAAGCAACCTGATTAGTGCTGAAATGTTCCTATTTTATGTTTTGAAGAAAACTTTTCCCAGCATTTGGGGGCAGAATTGACCTGCTTCCCAGAGTTCCACTTCCCATGGAATCACAGAGTTTGGGTACAGGAATTGAAGAAGTCCACAACAGCTTGAAAAAAAAACAGGATGCTTTGATAGAGAGGACCCCTCTTATGCTCCATACATCACAGAGTAAGTTTATTTGACCAGTGGATCAGTTAATGACAGCTCTCTGTTAATACCACTAATGGTTGCTATTTGTTGAGCATCCTTTATGGGTCATGCTCAGTGTTTTGCAAACTTTTCTACTAAAATATACCTACCATCAGAGGAGAATAAATTCTTCTGAATGAATGGGGGACTAGCCCAGAGCAGCTACTCCAAAGTTAAAATGTATTTGAAGTCTATGTCTTATCTTCAAAATCATATAAATTTTGCCTTAAGATACCATTATATAGTCAGACTTGTTTTCTGTAAAACACCTAGTAAAATTAACACCCCAGGAAGGTATGCCATATTTATGTACCCTCCAGCGTATTGCTCAGTACCTACAGGGGTACCAGTACCCATTTTGAGAACTGTGTCATCATTACTTGACCTTACTATCCCAGTCATAATAGATACAATTCAAGACAGATGAAAAGGCTTGTCCCTGTCACAGAGCCATAAAGTAGTGGACCCTATGTCTGGATGGCTTCATTCTCGTTGCTGAGCTATCTGTAGTCTGCCATATTATTTACTGCCTTAGCATTGTTTATATTTCTGTAATACCTGTTGCTCTTGCAGGCATTCACTTTGTCCGCTTAATACAGAATGCCTAACACAAAATAAACTGTCAGTAAATATTGATGGGTTGAATGAATGAATGACTAAATGATCCAGCCCCTAATAATGAAGCCCTTCCAGAGGTCCATAGTCTTTGGCAAATTGACCTCAGAGTTTGGAATCGACTTTTTTGTTTTGAGGCCCTTCTCTAAGCAGTCAGCTCTAAGCCAGTGCTTCCAAACAGAAAATGGTGGTATTTGTAGGAGACCATGGATAAACAGGGTTTCCCATGAGATCCTCTGTCCACCCCCTTCTCAGTACCCTAAGTAAGAGTGTAAGGTGTCAGTAGCTCATCTCACCTGTAGCCCATTTATAGTTCCTAAGCTACCATGAAGGGTGACTCAGAATTGATTTTTGTTTGTCTCCTCACTTTCCCCAATAAACACACTGTCCCCAATATGTACCCATACACCCCTGCTCATTGCTATGGTGACCACATGTGCTGTGGAAAAAAACTTTTGCATTGCTCTTTTAAATATATTTTTTTCCTTAAATGGCAGCTGGGAGTAGTAGGTTTAAACTTTGGGAGATTAGTGAACCTCCCACTGCAAAATTGACCTTTCTTCCAGAGTGTATTGTCTGGAGCCTCTAAGAGAATACCTTTTCTGAACTGCAAGCATCTTTCTAGAAAGTGCTGTGCCTTATGAGAACCCATAGGCATTGTACAGTATCTTTTTTTTTTTTTTTTAAGATTTTTTCTTTCTTTCTCCTCCTCCCCTCCCCCAGTGTCTGTTCTCTGTGCCATTCACCTGTTCTTTGTCCACTTGCCTTGTTATCAGTGGCACCAGGAATCTGTGTCTCTTTTTTTTTTTTTTTTTAATTTATTTATTTATTTCTCTTCTCTTCCCTTCCCCACCCCACCCTGGTTGTCTGTTCTCTGTGTCTATTTGCTGGATCTTTTTCTTTGTCCGCTTCTGTTGTTGTCAGCGGCACGGGAATCTGTGTTTCTTTTTGTTGCGTCATCTTGCGTCAGCTGTCCATGTGTGCAGCGTCATTCCTGGGCAGGCTGCACTTTCTTTCACGCTGGGTGACTCTCCTTACGGGGCACACTCCTTGTGCGTGGGGCTCCCCTACGTGGGGGACACCCCTGCGCGGCATGGCACTCCTTGCGCGCATCAGCACTGATCATGGGCCAGCTCCACACGGGTCAAGGAGGCCCGGGGTTTGAACCGCGGACCTCCCATGTGGTAGACGGATGCCCTAACCACTGGGCCAAGTCCGCCACCTGTCGGAGTGACGGACCCGAAGGGTATCGGGAATGAAAGACAGAGATTGGGATCAGGGGTTCTGAGAGCATTGATTTCTCAAGCTCATCAGACAAGTTTATTAATTTCAGGGGCTTCTTTATATACCCCAAGCAATTGTGAGAACCAGCAACTATTCTGGCTAACTATTCCCATTACCTCATTCTAAATAACATGGTGCACAGTGGATAAGATAGTTACTAAAACTCATAATGTTCTATTATATTATTGAAACAAATATACTCGTTAATCTTGTTGCCCAGGTTACTTGAGATACCGAGTCTGGGTTCTGCTGGAATGTTATTTTCCCCAGAGAGATTAGCCACCTGCACGTATATCTCTAAGGACAGCATGACCAGTGGTCAGAAAGTAACTTGCTTCCATGGAAACAACATGCCTTTGTTTCCCACAGCCACCCCCGTGTCTCTTTTTGTTGCGTCATCTTGCTGTGTCAGTTCTCCATGTGTGCGGCACCACTTCTAGGCAGCCTGCACTTTTTTCATGTGGGGCGGCTCTCCTTGAGGGGCACACTCCTTGTGTGTGGGGCTCCCCTACGCGGGGGACACCCCTGTGTGGCACAGCACTCCTTGCATGCATCAGCACTGCACGTGGGTCAGCTCACCACACAGGTCAGGAGGCCCTGGGTTTGAACCCTGGACCTCCTATGTGGTAGGCGGACACTCTGTCAGTTGAGCCAAATGCACTTCCCCTGTACTGTATCTTGATGCCTTTGGAATCCCATCCTCAGTTTAAGAGAAACCTGTCACTATTGGTGGTTGTTGTTTTTTTTTTAAGATTTTACTTATTTATTCCCCACCCCCCACATTGTTGTTTGCTCTCACTGTGTGCTGTGTCTGCTCATCTTCTCTTTAGGAGGCACTAGGAACAGAACCTGGGACCTCCCATGTGGGAGAGAGGCGCTCAATTACTTGAACCACCTCAGCTCCCTGCGTTGTTGCGTCTCTTTGTTGTGCCATCTTGTTGCAACAGTTTGCCGCACCTGCCCATTGCACCAGCTCTCTGTCTTGCTTGTCTTCTCCAGGAGGCACTGAAACTGAACCCAGGACCTCCCATGTGGTAGGCAGAGCTCAATCGCTTGAAACATATCCGCTTCCCCACTATTGGCTTTTAAGTTTTTTAGTTTTGTTAAAAAAAAAAAAGCCTATAAGCAAGATGAATATCCTGATTTTGTGAACCTCTTTATAGGAATGAAGAGACTTTGCCAAGATTGGAAGGTACACAATTGTGGGTTTCCAAAATCTCTATGCTTGATAGATTTATACTTTGTAGGAGTGGATGTCAAAGTGTAGTCCCTGGACCTAGGAACTTATTAGTGTTCAATAAATAGTCTTTCTTTTCTGTCCCCATCCTGTGATTTGGGAATTTTGCCATCATGAATGTCTTAATTTCTCTGGGAAATGCCCTTTGAATTGCAAACAGCTTTAGAAACAGAGTTCATGTGTAAGTTATGAGTGACTGGCCCCTTCTTTGACATGTTGGGAGGTCTGTGAGCAGGCAGCCCTAAACTCTGGACACAGGGATGGAAGTTACACTTTCCAACAGGATAACCTACAATCTTGTCTTTTCCTTCCACATCTTAGGAAAACTAAATAACTGGGCCCCCAAAATTGACTTTAAAAGGACTCATGTTGGGTGAGGTCAAGTGTTGTTACTTGAAAATTGGTCAGTTTGTGGGGGAGGTACTTGAATTTAAGTGTCTAAATCAGATTTTTGCTATTACTGCTCTCTGCTGGAAAAGAGGCAGAAAAATCAATAGTTCTTGGTACTTGTTTAAGCTGCAAATCCACAGTTCTTTTTGCCTCCAGAGGTCTGCAGCTGACAGGGAGGACTTGGGCCTCCACTGTTACAAGTTCTGTCTTGATTGGAAGTTGATGCTGAGTTCTTTGAACTCTGATGCCTAGGAGGCCTGGAATCTTTGTGGTACCATGAGATAGGTAGCCTCATGCTTGGTTCTCATGTAGCTTATTGGTTTAAGACATCCTAGGTTTGAATCCCAGTTCCGTCAGTTGCTCATTGTATATCAATTATAAATGCCTGAAGATGCAGTACTGGAAAACTTTATCAAGAGTAGCTTAAATAAATTGGAGGTATATATTTCTCACATAGAAACAAGTCTGGAGGTCAGTGACAGATGACAATAATTCATTAGTCAGTTATGTATCAAGGCCAGTATCCCTATGGCTCTTGGCCTTTCCCTCTTGATGTAAGATGGCTGCTACAGCTCCAGGCATCATGTCTGTGATGGAAGTAGGACAGAACGGCCAGGTGGGTAGGGGAACATCAGTAATATCTGTCCTTTTACTAAGAAAGCAAAGGCTCTCTCAGAATTCCCTCAGCAGATGTCTCTGTACATGTCATTGGTACATAGCCATACCTAGGTACCAGGAATGCTGGGAAAATGAATATTTAGCCTTTCTAGCCTCAGTAGTGGAGGCAGAAGGGGCAAAGGGGGTAGAGAATGAGCATTGGGTTAACCAGTCCACAATGTCTGCCATGATGAAATGGACAAGTAAATTAGATTCCCTAATTGGTTTCCCCATCCTCTGAAATAAAGGTGATAAATAGAACCTACCTCATGAGGGATTTGTGAGAATTAAATGAGATAAATTAAGAGTGCTAATACTTGATACATAAGTAATAATACTGTTTTTATTATCATCTTAACTCTGCAAAGTAATTATTATTATTTCATTTCACATAAGAGGAAGGTAAAACTCAGCAAATGTAAATAACTTGCCTAAATTCACCCAATTTGACAATGGCAAAACTGGGATTAGAGCCTGCTTCTGTGTCATTTGTTTGAAGGCCATTCTCCTTTTCCTTGGAAGTTTAGTCAGGAGGGAAATAAATGATGATTCTTTGGTATTTCTGTCTTGGGCAGATCTAGGCTTTAGCCACAAGGCTTAGGGAGGGCAGGAGACTAAAAATAACAGATTTGGGCAGTAAGAGTCCAAGCAGAAGCCCCTGGCTTGGACATATAAGAACAGAGAGAACCTGATGTCAGAAGTCATCACTGGACTGATACCAGTTTCACCAAGTTGGGGGTTGAATATTTGAGAGCAATAATAAAACTATAAAGAAAGTCAGTTAAGGAGTAGCCAGGAGGGACCCTTAATCTGGCCGGGGAGAATAAGGGTCAAGGAAGACTTTTTGGAGAAGGAAGTGAAGAAAGGGGCAGGGGACGAACAATCCAAGCATTGAGGACAGCCTGAACAAAGGCATGGAAACAGAACAGTCAAATGGGGTGTGCTAGAACAGCTGGATGCATTTGGTGTTGTTGGAGTGTAAAATACCAGGCCAAGATTGGCAAGAGAGGAAGCTGGAAATCTAGATGGGTAGGAGCCAGACTTGGAGGGTCCTTTTGCCAAGTTAAGAAGTTTGGAACTTTATCCTTGTCAGTGGGGAGTCAGAGAGAGTTTTAGGCTTAACGGGTAGATTGGCCATTTTGAAAGATGCCTCAGGATAGAGTGGATGAGAGAGAAACTGAAGGTCAAGAAAGTTCAGGCTCTTAAAATATTTCAATCAAAACACAAACAGTGGGAAGTGGATATGGCTCAAGCAATTGAACTCCCGCCTACCACATGGGAGGTCTTGGGTTCGGTTCCCGGTGCCTCCTGGAGAGGGCAAGAAAGACAGCAAGCTGGCACGATGGGCATGTGCAGCAAGTTGATGCAACAAGATGATGCAACAGACATAGGAAAGACAGTGAGAGACCCAACAAACCAGGGAACTGAGGTGGCTCGAGCGATAGAGCGCCTCTCTCCCACATGAGATGTCCCAGGATCGTTTCCTGATGCCTCCTAAAGAGAAGACTAGCAGACAGAGCACACAACAAATGGACACAGAGAGTAGACCGCATGTACAAACAACGGGGGGGAGGGGGGGGGGGTGGATAAATAAAATCTTAAAAAAAAAAAAAAAATACACGGTGAGCCCTAAAGTAAACCGTGGACTGTAGCTCAAAGTACAATTGTAAAAAATGTTCTTTTCATCCGTTTTTGAAAAATGTACCTCACTAATACAAGGTGTTAATAATAGAATGGTACGTTTCATGCATGATTTTTGTGTAAAACTGTGATTTCTCTAATAAAAATTTTTTTAAAACTTAAAAAAATAGTTCAGTCAAGAGACTTGATGTAGGGATAGTATTTGGAATGAGTGAGAGAGGACCTAGTTGATGTAAAAGAACAGTGTCTGGAATATAGTAGTTATTCAGTATTTGTGGACTGTGAGTAAGTTATGACTTGACTGGAGTCTGGGGAAAGGAGGAATCTGGACTGAGCACGCAACTTTCTCTGGCTTAGGTGACAGGGTACATGCTCTTGCCTTTTCCTGAGTTCTTGGGAGTAATGAGGTCGGTGTGCATCAGGGAGCTTTTCTTTCAGATGTTTCTCAGGTAATTTTCTCAGGATCCTTGCGGAATTTCCCTTTTTCCTATTGCAGGTCATTTCTAAACTTAATGCACTTTGATAGTTGTGGGGCAAGATACTGCTATTCCCATTGTATAGATTTGAAAACTGAAGTGCAGAGAAGTATAATAATTTGCTCGGGATTATACAGCAACTCAGAGTAGATTTCTTTTCTCTACTGCATGTTTCCTTTGTACATGACACTTGGACCTCCCATTGTAATTTCAACTGATTATAGGCCATAATAAAACAAGCAATAAAATTCAGATTAGATTGATCTAATTACCCAGCTATTAGGATAAGGCTATGAGTTAATTGGAATTCAGTGCACCTTCTAATTTAGTCCAACAGAGTACACAGTATCATGTGCATTATACGAAGAAAGTTCTATTGATGCCTCCTTAGTATTAAAAGGAGCACATAAAATAACTCTTAGAGATAAGCTCAACATTCTCCTTTATCAGTTAGATCTAGTTTCAGACTTAATTTGTATAACCATGGGCAAATTATTTAATCTCTCTGACTTCCAGTTATCTCTTTTGTGAAAGGAAATATGGAAGATATTTATTTAATAGTAGATGCTATTATTATTTTGTAGATGAGGAAACTGAGATTCGGGGAAGGCTAGGACTGTGCCCAGTTCACATAGTAAACTAGTGGCAGCTCTAAACAAAAAACATGTTGAAATAGTGTTTTTGGGGGGCATCTTTGACCTTAGATGTGCTCCCTATTACTTTGTATACATGTCACACCTATTTCCCACCTCCTTCCTTTAGCACCCCACCAGTGGGCTGACAATCCTCTAGTAACCATCAGCCCTTTAAATTTGTAGAGCCCAGTAAGAGCTTTCAGGACATTTTTACATTCATCTTAGAAATCTGGGCATCTGGATTCTAGTTCTAGCTCTTCCTGAAGGATGAGTGGCAGTTATTTGGAACTGATGAAATGTATAACAATAGGAGATTAAGCAAACCTACCCATGTATCCAATAGTGAGACCATTTTATGGTTTCTTTTGTTGTTTTCCTCATTTCCAAAACAATGTGTCCTCATTTTAGAAAAATATAAAGAACATAAGGAACACTCATAATTCCTCTGATCCAGAGACAATCACTATTAACATTTGGTATATCTATTTTCAGTTATTTTTAAGTGAACACACACTTGTTACTTTTCAACAAAAAGGGAAATAATATGCTATGTACTATCCTGTAACTGACCTTAGTTTATTTAAGAAATTGTGAATTTTGGGGTTAATTTAGATTTGTTTAAGCTGTTTGTTAGACATTTAGGCTGCCTTAACTTTCACTATTAGCTGTCAGCTCAAAGCAGAAATAATAGATTGAAAATGAATTAGAAATAAAAAGGCAAAAATGTGGAGATATCTTTATTCACAAAATTTTTAAAAAGAGGGAAACGGACTTGGCCCAGTGGTTAGGGCGTCCGTCTACCACATGGGAGGTCCGCAGTTCAAAGCCCGGGCCTCCTTGACCCGTGTGGAGCTGGCCCATGCGCGGTGCTGATGCGCGCAAGGAGTGCCGTGCCACGCAGGGGTGTCCCCCGCGAAGGGGAGCCCCATGCACAAGGAGTGCGCCCCGTAAGGAGAGCCGCCCAGCGTAAAAGAAAGTGCAGCCTGCCCAGGAATGGCACCGCCCACACTTCCCGTGCCGCTGACGACAACAGAAGCGGACAAAGAAACAAGATGCAGCAAATAGACACAGAGAACAGACAACCCGGGGTGGGGGGTGGGGGGAATTAAATAAAGAAATAAATCTTTAAAAAAAAATTTTTTTTTTAAAGAACAAAATGCTTTAAAATCACGAAAGACTATAAACACATATACACACACAACAGTACATAAAAATTTACCTGTGTTCAAAGAATAATGACTGGCTTGTGATTTTCACAAAAAAAGGTATATGTTAACTAGAAAGCCAAATGACAATATGCCTAATCACCTGGAGTGGATGAGGGAGAGAAAATGTCAGGAGAGGAGGGACCTGATTTAGGATCCAGAAGATTTTTGTTAAATAGTATTAAAATCCATGGGCAAGCCCAACAATTTCCAACAAGGAAGTTAGGAGATTAACATTTATTGAAGTATTGGCCACTCTTTGCCAAGGGTTTATGCTAGGTATTTTGCATGCTACCTCTTTCAGTTTTCTAGATTGCAGGACAGGATCTCCCTGTCATTCCTGAGGCTTAGCTTAGGGGTTTGCCCAAGTTCTCCTATCTGGTAAGTGATATAGTTGACTTTTGACCTCCCTACCTGCAGAGTCCCTGCTCTTCCCACTGGACTCAGGAGAGCGGGAGCAGGAGCCTCCTCCTGAGTCGTAACAATGAAAGTTAGACGGGACGGAGCCGGAGCAGCTGTCAGGATGGCCTGCTCACTCCCAAGCCACCCCGCCCACAGATACAGGAGAAGGAGAAGGAGAAAGGGCGCTTGTCCCTTTTGTGAGGAAAATGATTACTGACTTCACACAAAAGGAACAGCTACCTGTCTGGTAGATGACTTTTAGTGAGATTTTAAATTATTATGCTTAAAATCCTCAGTGACCTCAAAATTCCTCTCAAGGTATATATTCTAGTATGGAGAGTCTGTACAAGCCTTGCATTTTCATTTTATCTCCTATCAGGTGTTCAACCCTGGGCAGATAGATTATTTGATGCCTAGGGCAAGACAGTTGAAAGATCTTAGGAGTTAAAGAGGAAAAGACAAAATGAACGGTCTTCTGTGTTCCTTCAGTGGCTAGTTATTCTCTACATCTAGGCAAGAGACTGTTTGATCCTGTGCAGCCAGGCAAGATGGGGTAGGAGGAGTATATTTCGAGCTGTGCACCAGCTCTTAGCCACTGCCTGCCTTGGTACTCTGGACTGAGGTAGGAAGGGACTTGCAGCTGATTAGGAAAGGGCCTGGGTTGCATAGGGGGTCCTCGTGACCTCTGCTAGAGTCATACCCCCACAAAAGTAAAATAAACCCTTACAGATGTACCTTGTATCTCATATCACCACAGTCCTTGTATGGTTTAACCTCCACAGCAGCCCTGTGGGATGATCAGGGCAGATGTTGTAACTTCATTTGACTAAGTTAAATGACAGGGAAGCTTCTTGCCTAAAGTCCCATAGGCAGCAATTGAACCAGCAGGATCAAAATTAGACTTCAGGACCTAACTGATTATTTATTAGCCCTTTGGTTTTTCTCATATCAAACAAATGGAAGAAAATAATGCTAGTATGAAATACCTTGGAGATCCTCTAGTTTAATTCATTTTCACTTGAAGAAACTAAGGACTGAAGGATTGGGTGCCCTCTCCCAGGTCACAAAAACAAACTCATATCACATGCTTTAATGTTAATTTATATTAACACAACATCATATTTAAAAGGGTATTAAAGTTGAGCGTGAAAAAGTATGTGGTGGCATCAAGGGAGGCAGTAGAGAATAGTGTACAAAATAGCAATTGGTAATGGGGGAGTGTGTCTTAAACATTTGGGTTTAAATCCTAGCTCTGTCATTTACTAACTGGAGTAATCTTGAATAGTTGCTTATCTTTTTTCCAAGCTGCAGTTCTCTCTTTGAAATGGAATAACACCAAGCCATGGACTTGTATTAGATTTACATGAGCTGATATTAACATAATGGAAGGCACATAGGTTTCAGTGGATGTTAACAATTAGTAATAAAATTAATGGTATTAATATTAACATATAATTATTAGTGTTATTGTTAATAAAGACCATACTTTCCCTTCCCAGATTCTTCAGCTCCAGAAGACCTCCAGGTCTTCTTGCCAGGGAGGAAGCAAGCAAATAAGTCTCTAACTAAGCAGCAGCAGCAGCATAGCCAGAGAGTATCTTACTCTGTGTGTGTTAAAATGCACATAACATAAAATTTACCATTTTAACTATTTTAAAGTTGCATCAGGTACAGTGGCATCAGGTACATCCACCGTGTTGTGCAACTATCAGCACTATCTCGTTCCAGAACTTTTTCATCATTGAAAATGGAAGTCCCTTACCCATTAAATAAACATTCCCCATTCCCTAACCCACCACCACCCACCCTCAGCCTCTGGCAACCACAAGTCTGCCTTCCATCTCTATAGATTTACCCATTCTGGATATTTAATATAAATGGAATTATGCAACATGTGCCCTTCTGTGTCTGGCTTCTCCCACTTCACATGGTGGTCTCAAGGTTCATCCATGTTATAGCATGTATCAGAACTTCCTTTCTTTTTGTGGCTAGATAATATTTCATTGTATGAATATACCACATTTTGTTTATCCATTCATCAGTTGATAGACATTTGTATTGTTTTCACTTTTTGACTATTGTGAATAGTGCTGCTATGAATATTTGTGTACAAGTTTTTGTTTGAACATCTTTTCTCCGTTCTTTTGAGTATAATACCTAGGAATGGAATTGCTGGGTCATGTTGTAATTCTGTGTTTAATTGTTTGAGGAATTGCCAAACTGATTTAAATAACAACTGCACCATTTTACATTCCTACCAGCAATATATAAGGATTCCAATTTCTCTAATCCTTGCTAGCACTTACTGTTTTCCTTTATTAAAAAAATTAAGGGGAAGGGATGTGGCTCAAGCGATTGAGCTCCTGCCTACTACATGAAGTCCCAGGTTCAGGTCCCAGTGCCTCCTAAAGAAGACAAGCAAGACAATGAGCTGACACAACAAGATGACACAGCAAAAAGACACAGCGAGGAAACACAATGAGAGACACAACAAGCAGGGAGCAGAGATGGCTCAATTGGTTAGGTGCCTCCCTCTCACACAGGAGGTACCAGGTTCGGTTCCCAGTGCCTCCTAAAAAAAGAAGACCAGCACACAACAAACAGATACAGCAAATGCAAACAATGAGAGGGTAGGGAGAAATAAATAAGATAAATCTAAAAAAACCCAAAACATTATGGCTATGCTAGTGGGTGGGAAGTGGTATTTCATTGTGTTGTTTTTTTTTTTTAAGAATTTTTAAAAATTATTTATTTATTTCCACCACCTCATTGTTCACACTACTTTCAAATTGGATGGAAGAGCTAGAGAGAAGATCAACAAAGAAATAGAAGACTTGAACAACATTATAAACCAAGTAGACCTAATAAATGTCTGTAGAACACTCCATGCAATAACAGCAGAATAACACATTGTTTGCAAATGTACATGGAATATTTTCCAGGATAGATCATGTGTTAGGCTGTTAAGCAAGTGTCAGTACATTTAGAATTATTGAAAGACTACAAAGTCTGTTCTATAACCACAGTGGAATGAAATTAGAAATCAATGACAGAAGGAAGTTTGGGAAATTCAGAAATATGTTGAAAGTAAACAACATATTCTTAATGGGTCAAAGAAGAAATAAATCACAAGGGAAATTATAAAATATTTTGAGATAAATGAAAATGAAAATACAACACACCAGAACTTATGGGATGCAGCTTAAGTTGTACTTAATGGGAAATATGTAGCTATAAACGTGTTAAAAAAGAAGATTTCAAATCACTAACCTAGTCTTTTACCCAGATAAAGCAAAACCAAAAGCATGTAGAAGGCAGGGGATTATAAAGATTAGAATGGAAATAAATGCAACAGAGGACAGAAACGTAACAGAGAAAATTAATGAAGCCAAAAGTTGGTTCTTTGAAAAAATTTTTAAAAATTGACAAACCTTTAGCTAGACTGACCAAGTACAAAAGAGAAAAGACTTAAATTGTTAAAATCAGGAATGAAAAAGGGACATTACTATAGACCATACAAAAAATAAAAAGGATTATAGGGACTACTATGATCAGTTGTATGCCAATACATTAGGATAACCTAGGCAAAGTAGACAAATTCCTAGAAAGACAGAAACTACCAACTGACTGAAGAAGAAATAGAAAATCTGAATAGACCTTTTATAAATGAAGAGATTAAACAAGTAAAGTAATAAAAAATAAATAAATAAAATTTTTAAAAAGGTGAAGAAGAAGAAACTTCCTACAAAGGAAAACCCAGGCCCAGATGGCTTCACTGGTGAAATGTACCAAACAATTAAAAAATTAACACCAAACCTCCACAAACTCTTCCCATGTATAAAAGAGGAACAAACATTTCTCAACTCATTCTAAGAGGCCAGGCTTACTCTTACATCAAAACCAGACAAAGAGAACAAAAGAAAAGAAAACTACAGACCAATATCCCATTTGAATATAGATAGAAAAATCCTAAAAAATTACTAGCAAACTAAATCCAACAATATATAAAAAGGATTATACACTATAACCAGTGGGATTTATCCCAGAGATGCAAGATTAGTTCAACATATGAAGACCAATCAATGTGATACACCATATTTAATGAATAAAGGACAAAACATATGTAATCATCTCAATAGATACAGAAAAAGCAGTTAATAAAATCCAACACACTCTCATAATAATTTTTAAATCCCCCACAAACTAGGAATAGAAGATTTTCAACCTGATGAAGGACATTTACCAGAAGTCCACAGCTAGTATCATACTTAAGAAGAAATACTGAATGCTTTCACCCTAACTTCAAGAACAAGGCAAGATTGTCCATTCTCACCACTTTTAGACACTAGAGTGTCTACCAGGGCAAACAGGCAAGAAAAAGAAATAAAATACACCTAGATTGGAAAGAAAGAAGTGAAACTGTCTGAATTTGCAGGTGGCATGATATTATGTATAGAAAAAGCTAAGAAATTCCCCAAAAAACTACTCGACTTAAATGAGACCAGCAAGGTTGTGGGAGGGTACAAGATCAATATATAAAAATCAGTTGTACTTCTATACGTTCACAATGAACAATACAAAAATGAAATTGAGAGCAATCCTATTTACAATAGCTTCTAAAGAATAAAATACGAATAAATTTCACAAATGAAGTATAAAACTTAAACTCTGAAAATTAGAAAGCATTTTTTAAAAAAGAGATTAAAGAAGAACTAAGTAAATGGGAAGACATTCCATGTTCATAGATGGAAAGACTTAATCCTGTTAAGATGGCATTACTCTCCAAATTGACCTACAGATTCAACCCAATCCCTTTCAAAATCTCTAACTGTTGTTTTTTGTTGTTGTTGTTTGCAGAAATTGACACACTTTTCCTAAAATTCATATGGAAATTCAAGGGACTGGTATTATCCAGACAGTCTTTAAAAAGATCAAAATTGAAGGACTCACTTTTCTAAATTTCAAAACCTACAGTAAGCAAGACTGTGTGTTACTGGCATAAGGATAGACATATTGATCAATGGAATAGAATTGAGAATCCAGAAATAAACATTTACGTTCAGTGACTTTCAGCAAGGGTGTCAAGATCATTCAGTGGAGGAAAGAGTAGTCTTTTCAACAGATAGTGCTGCGACAACAGAATAATCACATGTAAAAGAATGAATTGGATCCCTTTTGCATTTTGAGTTAACACAAAAATTAACTCAAAATGGATCAAAGACTTAAATTTCAGAGCTAAAACTATAAAACTGTTAGAAGAAAACTTAGGGACAAATCCTCATGACCTTGTATTTGGCAGTTCTTAGATATATCAAAAGTAAAAGCAACTGTAGAAAAAAATAAATTGGACTTTTATCTAAGTTTAACAAAACTTTTCTATTTCAAAGGATACCTTCTAAAAGTGAAAGACAACCCACAGAATGGGATAAATTATTTGCAAATCATATGTCTGATAAGGAACTTGTATCTCGATTATATACAGAATTCTCACAACTCAATAATAAAAAGAACTCAATTTAGAAACAGGGAAAGGATCTGAATAGATAGTACACCAAAGAAGATATACACATGGTTAATAAATACATGAAATATGCTCAACATAATTAGGCTCCAGGAAAATATGACTCAAAACCATAATGAGATGCCATTTCACACCTCTAGGATTGCTGTAATCAGAAAGTGAGGTATAGGAAGCAGATGTGACTCAAGCAGTTGAGCTCCCACATACCACATGGGAGGTCCCTGGTTTAGTTCCCAGTGCCTCCTAAAGAAGACAGCGAGCTGGTATGATGGGCAGGCACAGCGAGCTGACACAACAAGGTGAAGCAACAAGAGACACTAGAAGAAAAAACATAATGTGAGACTCAACAAAGCAAGGAGCAGACGTGGCTCAAGCAATTAGTGCCTGCGTCCCACATCAGAAATCTTGGATTCGATTCCCAGTACCTCCTAAAAAAAAACAAGGTAAAAAAACAAACAGACACAACAAGTACAAACAATGAGGGAATGGAGAGAAATAAAGAAAAAAAAAGTGAGGTAATAACAAGTGTTGGCAAGAATGTAGAGAATTGGAACCTTCATACATTGTTGGAATGTAAAACAGTTTGATAGTTCCTCCAGTGGGTAAGATGGAATTATCATATGAACCAGCAGTTCTACTCCCATGTATATACTCAAGAGAAATTAAAATAAATATCCATACAAAAACTTGTTTGCAAATGTCATAGCAGCATATTCATAATAGCCAAAAAGTAGAAACAACCTAAATTTCTTCATGAACCAATTGCCATTTTGTTAGTTCAGGATTCATCATCTATATTTAAAATTTAAGCTTGTGTATATATGCAAACACACAAATCCTGAGTGTACAGCTTGATGAACTTTCGCAAAGTGAACATACTTGTGTAACTAGTACCCTGATCAAAAAATAGAACATTTCATAACCCCAGAAATTATCTTTATGCACCTCACAACTTTTAGCAACTAACACCTAAAGATAATCACTCTCATGATTTTTAACATAAACCACAGATCAGTTTTTACCTGTTTTTAAACTTTAGAATCATGTAGTATATATATTCCTGTGTCTCTCTTTTTTCACACAACATGCGAGTCATCATTTTTAGATGATCTGCTTGCCTTCTTTCAGGCCATGTACCTTATTGCCTCCAGAGAGACCTTCCTTTAAAGCACATGTGTTTGAAAACTCTTATGTCTTATTCAAGACCTTTTGTGATCTGACCATCCATATTTCCTGTCTCATTTCTTATTACATGCTTCTGGACCTTTGTACTACAGCAAGAAAAAGTGGCTATTTCCTAAACTTGCATTTTCCTGTATTTGTGACTTTACTTACACTTTTGTTTTTATTTTTGCCAATCAGAATCCTGCCCACCCCACCAGAGCCAGCTCAAGTTCAGGTTGCCCATTCATATAGATGTACATATACCTAGAAACAGTAGTGCTAGATTGCATACCTTTACTTTATTTGGTATTGCAAAGTTTCCCTTCAAATGGTTTTACTAATTCCTATCATTTCAGATACTTTCTAACACTTAATATCATCAGACGTTAAAATTTTTGCCTGTTAGGCATGAAATAACAGATGATTGCATTTAACTGACTACTATTGTGATTGAACATCCCTTCCTCTTCTCCTTTTCCCCTCCAGTCATTTGGGTGTTTTTTTCTGTGTTATCGCCTGATCATAGTTTATTAACTTTTTTCATTATCCTATTGATTCGTATGAGTTCTTTATTCTGGATACTAATCTTTTATTATATGTGTTACAAATATCTTTTCTCAGTCTGTGCTTCTCTTTTAATTTTGTTCATGGTATGTTTTTTCATACAGAATTTTAAATTTTGACGAGTTAAACTATCAACCTCTTCTTTTGTCAGCTTTCATTCTCATTTAAGGAATAATTTCCAGACCAAGGTCATAATGATATTCTCCTATATTTTTTTCCTCTCATAGTTTTTTTTTTTCCTTCAAATTACCAGCTATTTGCTGATGGAATTTTTATTGGGATTGCATTGAATCTGTGTATCAGTTGAGTAGAATTGACATCTTAATGATATTTAGTCCTCCAGTCCATGAGCGTGGACTGTTCTTCCAATTATTTAGGTCTTTTTTGATTTAACAGTGAAGTGCAGTTTTCTGAATAGTGTTTTACATCATTGGTTAAGTTTATTCCTGAATATTTGGATTTTATCTGTCATATTTTCACCACTCTTTTGACACTTTTAGTTACTTTTATTGATATAATCTTCATTTCTAGACTCTCTTCCAGGCCTCTCTCTCCTGTCTTCTTTTTAGGCTATAATACACCGTTTAGTATTTCCTGCAAAGCCAGTCTCTTGGTAACAAACTCTCAGTTTCTGTTTATCTCTGAATGTTCTAAACTCGCCCTCATTTTTGAAAGACAATCTTGCCAGATATAAGATTCTTGGCTAGAAGTTTTGCTCTTGCGATATCTTAAATATATCACATTGCTGTCTTCTTGCCTCCATGGTTTCTGATGAGAAATCGGCACTTAATCTTATTGGGTATCCCTTATATGTGATGCATTGCTTTTCTCTTGCTGCTCTCAGAATTCTCTTGGCATTTGACGTTCTGATTAGTATGTGTCTTGGAGTTGGTCTATTCAGATTTTTTCGGATTAGAGTACATTGTGCTTGGACATGGATATCTATGTCCTTCAGTAGGGTTGGAAAATTTTCTACCATTATTTCTTCAAATATCCCTTCTGCCCCTTTTCCCTTCTTATCTCCTTCTGGGGCACCCATGACACGTATGTTTGCACGTCTCTTGCTGTCTTTTAGTTCCCTGAGACCTTGTTCAATTTTTTCTATTCTTCACCTATTTTTTTGTGTGTTTGCTTTCAGAGGCCATTTCTGCAATCTCACCAATCCTTTCTTCTGCCTCCTCAAATCTGCTATTATATGATTCCAGTAAGTGAATAGTAATAGTTGTGAACTTACAAAACAAACATATATAATAATATCATACAGGACTCTCTTTAACTCACCCTACCACCAATACCTTGCATTGTTGTTAAACCCTTTTAACTAATGATTAAAGAGCATTGTCAAAATATTACTAATAATCAAAGCATTTTCCCCCAACTCACCCTATTTTATTATCTTTATATCATTCATATATGAACATACATAAACAATTAAGTGTATAGTAAAAGTTGTGAACTTAAAAGCAAACATACATAACATCATACAGAGCCCCATACATCAACCCTCCACCAACACCTTGCATTGTTGTGAGATGTTTGTTAGAAATTATGAAAAAATATTGTCAAAATCTTACTACTAATTATAGTCTGTGTCTTTCCCCCAATCCACCCATTATTATTTTTTAAATATATTTTTTATGACAGAAGTTGTAAACTTATAAAACAATCATTCACATGTGCAGAATTCCCAGACCACATCCCTCTATCAACATACCACACTGTGGTGGAATATTTGTTACAGATAAAATAATATCATCTGATTGTTACCACATCCATAGTGTACATGTGACTCACATTTTCCATACTGCCCCATTATCCATACAGTATATCATTGGCATAGAAGCAAGAATATTCTATTATTACTGCTAACCACAGTCCATAGGTCTGTATTTTTCCCATGCTTCCCGACATTCCCAGCACCCTGCAGTAGTGATATAAATTTGCTCTAGCTCACAAAGGAAACTCTTGCATCTGTACCATCAACCACATTTCCCATCCATCTTGGTTTACTGTGCCATTCAGTTCCTAGATTATTCTCTAGCATTCTGTCAGTTGGCATTTATATACCTAGACTATTTTCAGCCACATCCCTATTTATAAGATAGCTATTAACCACTGTTTGTTATCATCCACTCTATGCATTTCCGCACTTTTACAGTAAAGCTAATTAAAACTTCTACATACATTAAACATCAGTAATCCACCTCAGTTCTCCTCTTATCTCCTTTAAGAATCTACCACCTACCACCAGGTCTTGAAGATATTTTCCTACAATTTCTTATAGAAGCTTTATGGTTTTTGCTTTTATTTTTAGGTTTTTGATCCATTTTGAGTTAATTTTTGAATAAGGTGTGAGATATAGGTGTTCACTTTCCATCTTTTGACTATGGATATCCAGTTCTTTCAGCGCCATTTGTTGAATGGACTGTTCTGTGCAAGCTGTGTACTTTTGACAGACTAAACAAAAATCACTTGACCATACATGTGAGGGTCTGTTTCTGAACCATAAATTTGGTTCCATTATTCTGTGTGTCTGTCTTTATGCCACTACCATGCTGTTTTTAGCACGATAGCTAGGTAACATGATTTAAAGTCTGGAGATGAGAGTTCACCTTTCCTTTTTATGATGTTTCTAGCTATTCAGGACCCCTTACCCTTCCAAATAAATTTGGTAATTGTGTTTTCAATGTTTTTTTTTTAAACGCTGGTGGAATTTTTATCGGGGTTGCATTGAATCTGTATATCAATTTGAGTAGAATTGACATCTTAATGATATTTAGTCTTCCAATCCATGAGCCTGGAATGTTCTTCCAGTTATTTACACCTTTTTAAATTTCTTTTAACACTGAATTGCAGTTTTTTGAATACAAGTGCTTTACATCATTGGTTAAGTTTATTCTTGATTATTGGAGTTTTATCTGTCATATTTTATTTTTACCACTTTTGATACTTTTAGTTACTTTTATTGATATAATCTTCATTTCTAAACTCTTCCAGGCCTCTCTCTCCTGTCCTTTCTTTTCAGGCTCTAGTACACCCTTTAGTATTTCTTGAAACTCTTGTCTCTTGTGTAGAAATTCTCTCAGTTCCTGTTTATTGTGAATATTTTAATCTCACCCTCACTTTTGAAAGACAGTCTTGCTGGATATAAGATTCTTGGCTGGAATTTTTCTCTCGTAGTATCTTAATTATGTCAGACCACTATCTTCTTGCCTCCATGTTTTCTGATGGGAAATCAGCACTTAATTATATTGGGTATTCCCTATATGTTATGCATTGCTTTTCTCTTGCTGTTCTCAGAATTCTGTCTTTGTCTTTGGCATTTGACATTCTGATTAGTATGTGTCTCGGCGTTGGTCTATTCAGATTTTTTCAGATTGGAGTACATTGTACTTGGACATGGATATCTATGTCCTTCAATAGGGTTGGGAAATTTTATACCATTATTTCTTCTAATGTTCCTTCTGTCCCTTTTCTCTTCTTCTGGGACATCCATGACACATATGTTTGCACATCTTTTTCTGTCATTTAGTTCACTGAGACCTTGTTCAATTTTTTCCATTCTTCATCTCTTCTTTTTTATGTTCACTTTCAGATGACATTTCTTCAAGCTCACCAATCCTTTCTTCTACCTCCTCAAATCTGCTATTACATGATTCCAATGCTTTTTTAATTTCATTTTTTTGTGTATTTCATTCCCATAAGACCTGCCGTTTTTCTGTGTATGCTTTTAAATTCTTTGTGCTCATTCAATGTCTTCTTAATACCTTTAATCTCTTTAGACATCTCATTGAATTTATTATGGAAATTTGAACATCTGTGATTAGTTGTCTCAACTACTTTATGCCATCTGGAGGCTTAAATTGTTCCTTTAACTGAGTCGTATCTTCCTTTTTCTTGGTGTGGATTGTAATTTTTTGTTGGTGTCTTGGCATTTGGCTTACTAGAGTATTTATTCTGGGTGCAGTTTCTCTCTTTAGTTTAGGGCTTCCTGCTCTTTCTCCCTTGTTGGTTGTCCAGTAGGAGCCAAGCATGTAGTTGGTGCTGTAAGCTGTGAGGCTCCAGCTGCCCTCATTGCCCCAGGGACTGATGAAGCTTCTCCCAACTTTCTGCTTTGCCAGGGGTAGGGACAGAGCCAAAGTTGTGTGTAATAATCCTAGTCATGCAGGACTAGACTGTGGTTGCCCAGAGAGACTGATGAAACTTCACACCACTTTCTCCCCGAACTGGGGTAGGGATGGAACTGCAGGTCTGGGCAGCAGTCTAGGTCATGTGGGTCCAATATGACTGCCCTTGCCCCGGTAGACCTCCTACTATTCAGTCTGTACCAGTCGAATATACTTTCAGTTATCCAGAGAGGCTGTTGCAGGGCCCACCAGCATCCTCTCTGCTAGAGGTGTGGCTGAAACCTAGGCTAGGGCTTCAGGCTCATCTGAGTGAAAGAAACCTGTTCCTACCCTAACTGTGATTTTTGGCCAGCTAGGCTTCCCCTCATGCGGAGGGCAGAGTAATAATGGCAGCTACCTGCCTTTTTCTGACCTAGACAGGTTAAAACTTTAGCTGTTCTTAAGGTTATACTTTAGCCAGCCACATTTACTAACCAGTAGCTGAAATCGATGGCCAGCCATCTCTTCCTCCCCTGTTTGGGGAATTGGAGCTTCCAATTCCAGCCACAGAATAGCTCCTGAGGCAGCTTGTGCCATCACTGTAGGATGATCACCAGCCTCTGCTGCATGGCCTGTATTTTCTCGGGGAGGCTAGCACAGGTCTCCCCAGCTTCCTCCCCACCGGAGATGGAACTCGGGCTTATGCTACTGCTGCAGTCTGATCTGGATGGAAAGAAGCCCGTCCCTACCAGCACTGTGATTTTCAGTCCACCGCACGTCCCCTTGTGCCAGGCGTAGAGTTAAAATGGCAGCTATTAGCCTCTTTCTGAATTGGACAGGTTACAAGTTTAGCTGTTCTTAGGATTATACTTTAGCCCACCGAATTTACTAGTCAGTCACTAAAGTTGATACCCAACCATCTCTTCCTTCCCTGTTTTTGGGAGGTGGAGCTTCCAATTCCAGCAGCAAAATAGCTCCCAAAGTGGCTTGTGCCTCCAGTGGAGGATGGGCACTGGCCTCCACAGTGTGGAGTGCTCTACTTATGAATCTTCTCTGCAGAGGGCAGTCTCCTCCTTTTCTTTTAAGATGTTGTAGGATGCTCTCCTGGTCTCCTGGAGCCCCGCAACAGGTGCTTTAGATAGTTCTGGGTGTTTACTAACTGCCCTGTAGTACAAGCTGACTCTAGGAGCTCCTTACTCTGCCGCCATCTTGCTGGTGGTTCTCTTCCTCATTGTTTTATTCTTCCTCATTGTTTTGAAGTTTAATTTCTTTCTATTTAGGTCTTTGTTCTTTCTGAGGTAGGGATCTAATTTAATATATTTTATCCAATCTGAACAAGAGACTTCCCTTTTTTGGATTTCTTTTTTAAAGGATAACAGATTAAAAAATGTATTGACCTGAGAAGGAAAGAAATTCATGGACCAAATAAAAATATTACAAAATTTCACCTTGTTCTTTTGTCTGTTTTTAGAAGATAAATGCCCTGAGGACAGGGACAAACACTCACCAACAAACCTATAACGTGGCAGGTACCTCCCAAGTTGCATTATAGATGCAAGGGGGGTGGGGGGGGGCGGTGGGAGGAAGAACATCTCCTGTAGTACAGATTGAGAAATTGAGAAAGAACCAAGCCATCTGCTTTCCATTAAAACTTCTCCCATACCAGCAGACAGGGAATTGCAAAGTATTTTTAGGTTTCCTAGAGAATTGTTTCCTCTGGGGAACAGCACGTGCTTGGCCTTCTATGTTTACCTGGGAAAAGCTATTCATATACCTTAGCTTCTAAGGAACCTATTTTCTTATCTTTGTTGTTGCTATTGATCTTGTTTATACACTAAAGATATATTATGTTGAGTCTGCTCTGACTCTGTCCTCCATGAGGACAGAACTAGGATCAGTGACTGAGAAGGTATCAAAGTAAGTTTCCTAATAAGGGAGATTTTTAGGTCAAAGTGAAGGATTTTCTAATCTCCAGAGCTCTTCAACAGGAACTTTGACTGCCTCTAGAGGGTCTGAGCACACCATCATTAGAAGGTGTACATGCTGCATTGCCAGCCATGTGAGCCACTATTTAAGAGTATTCTTACACTGAGTGGCAAAGCGGACTGTCATCTCTAATACCTCTTCTAACTCTGTAATTTAGTATCTTTGTGATACTTTTCAATAATATGAGCATGTCCTATATTAAGACAATGAGTGAGAACAAAATAGCTTTTTTGGTGACTGAACCATCTTTGACCAAATTGACTTTACACTGTAATTTCCTGTTTTCTCTGGTTATGAAGCAGAAATAAAAGAATCTTGGCAAGGAAAATGGCAACCAAGTCCTAGGTTTACACAGAGTAATCTCAGGTTTTGAGGAGAGGTAGGGAGGCTGGGGGGAAGGTGGTAGAAATGGCGTTTGTCTCCCTTAGCAGGTCTGAGTTCTGTCTCTGCTCTCTACTTCTTAGCTGTGAGGGTATGATAAGTTTAAGCCTCAATATCTTCATCTCTAAAATGGAACTAATATATTTCATAGAATTAGGGTAGAGATTAAATCAGCTAACGAAGTGCCTGGCACAATGCCCAGAAAATACTACAGATTCAAAACTGTTCTTTTCATCTTGCCCTCTTTTTATTTTAAGAGAATAAAAGCATTTTTGTTTGTTTTTTGGTCACCATGGCCTTGGGGGCAGTTTTCTTCAATAATTGTGAGCTAAGACCTAAAATGTCTTCATTTCATAAGTGTCCCCCTGCCAACAAAGGAGCAGTCCTCTTTGTCTTCCTGAGCCAGAGCTAGTCCTCCACTTAACCTGTTCATACTCTGCTCTTTTTAGTTCCTAAGGATCAACTGTATCAGAAATAGTCCCCTGATCTCTCTTGAAAATAATTTCTAATTTCCATATTAATAAAAAAATAGCGTGACATTTTCTTCAGTCCTAATCATGGCAACAAGAAGAAAGGGGGATTAGATTGTCTTGACAGCTGTAAAGCAGTTAAATGTACAGATTTTATTCCCAGGAAACCTAATCATGACTGTAGCCTTTGGGATGCAAAGAGAAAAGCTCAGTGTATCCATTTATTTGCTTCACTCTTTTGGGGAATGCAGTTTTGTGGGGTTTTTTTTAAATTGAGGTAAAATCCATGTAGCTTAAAATTAACTTCTAGAGAAACGGACTCTGGCCCAGTGGTTAGGGCGTCCGTCTACCACATGGGAGGCCCGCGGTTCAAACCCCGGGCCTCCTTGACCCGTGTGGAGCTGGCCCATGCGCAGTGCTGATGCGCGCAAGGAGTGCCCTGCCACGCAGGGGTGTCCCCCACGTAGGGGAGCCCCACGTGCAAGGAGTGCACCCATAAGGAGAGCCGCCCAGCGCGAAGGAGGGAGCAGCCTGCCGAGGAATGGCGCCGCCCACACTTCCCATGCCGCGGACGACAACAGAAGCGGACAAAGAAACGACGCAGCAAAAAGACACAGAAAACAGACAGCCGGGGGGAGGGGAGGGGAATTAAATAAATAAAAATAAATCTTTTTTAAAAAATTAACTTCTAATTTTTTTATTGTGCTAACATATATGCAACACATAGCATTTCCCATCTTAACAGCTTTCAAATACACAATTCAGTGGTATTAATAACATTCACAGTTTTGTGCTACCACCACTACGATGTATTACCAAAACTTTTTCATGATCCCAAATAGAAACTTGATTCCCATTAAGCAATAACTCATTTTCCCTCTTCCCAGCCCCTGGTAACATCTAAACTACTTTCTGTCTCTGTGGAGATAGACATTTATTCTAGACGTTTCATATAAATGGAATTATATTTGTCCTTTCACGTCTAACTTATTCATTTAGCATAATGTTTTCAAGGTTTACTCATGTTGTAGCACGTAGCTGTACTTCATCCCTTTTAATGGCTGAATAATATTCTGTGTATACATACTACATTTTGTTTATCCATTCATCTGTTGGCATTTGGGTAGTTTCCATCTTTTGGCTATTATGAATAATGCTGCTATGACATTGGTACAAATAGCTGTTTGAGTCCCTGCTTTCAGTTCTTTGGGTGTATTATACTACTAGGAGTAGTATTGCTTAATCATAAGGTAATTCTGTGTTTGACTTTTTGAAGGACCATCAAACTGTTTCCACAGCAGCCTCACCATTTTACATTCCCACCAGCACTGCAGAAGAGTTCCAGTTTCTCTACATCCTCACCAACATTTTAAAAATTTGTTTGTTTGTTGTTTGTTTCTATTTTGTTTTGTTTTTTAGTCGTAGCCAACCTATAGTTCTATTTCAGGCTACTTAATCTTGGACTAATGCTGGCTGTGACATTTGCATACAAGTTTTTGTGTGGACATGTATTTTAATTTCTCTTGGATATATACATGGGATTTCTGGGTCATACGGTAACTCTATGTTACCCAGTTGAGGAATTACCAGACTGTTTTCTAAAGTGGCTACACTATTTTACTTTCCTACCAGCAATGTATGAGGGTTTTAGTTTCTCTACATCCTTGCCAACACTTGTTGTTATCTCACTTTTTGATTATATCAGTCCTAGAGGTGTGAAATGGTATCTCATTATGGTTTTCGATTCATATTTCTATCATGACTAATTATGTTGAGTGAGTTAGAAGTGGTTATTCCTTTTACTCTTGACTGTCAGAGAATATAAATACAGATGGGACAGACATCTTTCTAAGGACCAAGTCATAGTTATTTGGTAGGTGTGGAAAGCCATTGCTTTTGGGATTCTAGTCTTACCATTGACTTGCTAAGTAACCTTAACCAAAAAGTCACTTCACTTCTCTGAGCCTCTGTTTCCTTATCTACAAGGTGAGAGAAATAACATTAGGATTGTTTTGAAGCTCAAATGAAATAGCAGATGTAAAAATATCTTTCATATGAGCAAAGGGTTAAATATGCATGGTGTGTCATTTCGACTCAAAAAAGTTTACACTCTGTGAACTTCAGCCAACCCAGGCAGCCGTAGTGGGACAGGAACTGGAATGCATTCTGCTCATTGGGTGGGTTAGAAACCAACAGGTGAGTCTTTGGATTAGGCTGGGAGAAGAGTGTTCCAGTAAGGAATAGCCACAAATGAGCCAGTGCTAGTGTGACCTGTAGCACATTTAGTTCAAGATTAGATAACCTGAAATAGAACTGTAGGGAGGCTGCTTACTTCCTCATCCGTTTTGGGCTTAAAACATGTCTACTTTACTCACCATGCTACCTAGAACAACATCAGGAGAGGTGCTGTAATCCTGAACCAAAATATTAGTTGAAATGACTGAAGTCACAATCTGCAATTAGGACCATATTCTCTGTGGCTAACTTAAACATAAATATGTTTAACAAACAAAGGATATATAATAGGGACAGAAAAGCTATCATTTCCATTTCACAATACAAGTACATTCATTCATTTGACAAATAATTATAGAGTGCCTACTAAGTACCAGGCACAGTTCTACGCATTAAAAGGATAGCAGAGGGAAGCAGACTTGACCCAATGGATAGGACGTCAACCTACCACATGGGAGGTCCAAGGTTCAAACCCCGGGCCTCCCTGACCCGTGTGGAGCTGGCCCATGCGCAGTGCTGATGCGCACAAGGAGTGCCATGCCATGCAGGGGTGTCCCCCTGCGTAGGAGAGCCCCACGCACAAGGAGTGCACCCCGTAAGGAAAGCCACCCAGCGCAAAAGAAAGTGCAGCCTGCCCAGGAATGGCACCGCACACACAGAGAGCTGACACAACAAGATGACGCTACAAAAAAAAACACAGATTCCTGGTACCACTGATAAGGATAGAAGCAGTCACAGAGGAATGTGCAGTGAATGGACACGGAGAGCAGACAACTGGGGGGAAAGGGGAAGGGAGAGAAATAAATTTTTAAAAAATCTTAAAAAAAAGAAGGATAGCAGAGAGCAAAACAGAGCCCCTGATCCCAAGAAACTGACGTTATAGTGGTAGGAGATAGTGATCAAATAAGTAAATATATAATATGGCAGGTGGGTAAGTGCTCTTAAGAAAATCAAGCGGGATAAGGAGTACAGAGAGTGATGAACATTGAGAGTACTGTTTTAGAGAGTATAATGTGACTTTTGAGCAGCAGAGTTCCAGGAAGAGGGAACAGGAAGGGTAGATGCTCTGAGACCATTGCTTGATGTGTTTGAGGAACAGCAAGGAGGCCACTATGGCTGGAGTAAATTAGCATAGTGACAAATAGTAGGAGATGAGATTAGAGAGGTAGCAAGGGCTGAGGTGGGTCATTCAGTGAGGTGGGACTTTCACTGAAATTGTCATTGGAAGCTACTGGTACTTAAAGGAAGGAATTACATGATCTGACTTGATGTTTTAACAGGATTACTCTGGCTGCTGTGCAAAATAGACTGCAGGGGATCAAGGGTAGAAGCAGGGAGACTAGTTATGAGCTAGTAGAATAATCTAGGTGGGAAATATGATGATTTGGATCAGGATAGTAAGCATTAAGGCAATGAAATAAGGTATGGTCAGATTCAGAATATATCTTGAAAAAATATATATCCATTTGTTGATAGGTATATGATCAGAATGTAGATAAGAGAAATCATGGGGTTAAGGGTGATTTAAAGTTTTTAGCCTGAGCAGCTGGAAGAACGAGTTGTCATCTACAGGTATGGGAAAAACTGTGGAGGAGCAGATTTTGAAGGGGACAGTTGATTAGGAAGCAAAAATTTGTTTTTGATTCTCTTAAATTTGAGATAATAGCTAAATTTTTTGGAAGGCTCATCTGCAATCCTGGCCTCTTTAGTCCTTTAGAGTCTTAACTAATTTAATACTTCTAATAAACCTCTTAGGTAAATAATTTTATTAGTCCCATTTTACAGACAGGGAAACTAAGGCACAGAGAAGTTATATAATTGGTCCAAGCTCACACAACATACTGGTGTTGCTGGGATTCATACCTAGGCATTCCAGCTCCAGAGCCCACACTCTTATCACTCTACCATCTTCCTTGATGTCTAGTAAACATCCAAGTAGAAATGTTGTGCAGTCAGTTTGCTACTATGTGAATCAGAAGTTCAGGAGAGAGTCCAGTCTAGAATTATAAAACTTGGGCATAATCAATGGATAGATGAAGCTAGAAAGGTAAGTAGGGACCAACAAACATAAAGGGAGGCATGGCCAAAGAAATCAAACTGGCCAGACCAACAATGCATTAGTTCTGCCCCTCAGGACCAAGGAGGATATAAGCCAAGCCACTCTTCTAAATGCTATTCTCTGTGCTTCTGCCTGGAATGACCTTCCTCCTCTTCTTTGTCTGTATCCAAGGTCGCCTGTCCAGCATAATCCCTAGCACACAATAATTATTTAGGTATTAAATAAATGACAGTTGGTGAAGGACCCCCTCCTGCCTACTCTGTATGCCTGCCATGACACTTTCCAGGTTAGACTCTTAATTGTTTGCTTATCTGTCTCTCCTTCATTAGTTAGTGACCAGTGATCCTGTTGGATTTGTTTTGTTTTTAAACCGCTCGTAACAACCCGTGTTTTAACCTAGGCTGCTCAAAGCAGATACCATGAAATGGTTCAGCTTAAACAATGGGAATTTCTTTGCTTACAGTTAGAGTCCCAGAAAATGCCCAAATCAAGGCATCATCAAGGCGATGCTTTCTTCCCAGAGACTGATGCTGACAATCCTTGACTCCTCTGCGACACGGTGGGGCACAAGGCAGCAACTGCCGGTCTCTCTCTTCTCATCTGGGTTTGTTTATTTTAGCTTCTTGCTTCTGTGGCTTTCTCTCACTCTGTAATCATTCTGTTTATAAAGGGCTCCAGTAATAGGACCAAGACCCATCCTGAATCAGGTGGGGCACCTTAACTGAAGGAGCTTCATCAAAAGGTCCTATTTACAATGGGTTTACACTCATAGGAAAGGATTCTATTTAATGACATGTTTTTCTTTGATGTATACAGTTTTAAACCGCCATTCTTTTTGAGAAATGGCAGACCTCTGTATTGCTAATTAAGAGACAACTTGACTACCTCAGTTCTGAAATAAGAATGATTGGAATAAAGAGAAATGAAGACTCTTGGGAATCAGAAAGGATTTAGGTGAAAGCATATTAACAAAGATACGTTATTAAAACTCCAACATTAACAATTCCCAAAAAAGCTTTTAGGGTTTTAGGGATTTAATCTTTGATTCTTAAAGTCAGCTTGTCAGTCAAAAAAATAAGCGTTAGGAGAGTAGATGTAGCTCAAGTGCTTGAGCTCCTGCTTCCCATACACAAAGTCCAGGTTCCACCCCCAGTACCTCCTAAAAACAGACAGACAGACAAAAGAAAAACCATAAAACTAATTCTCATTGGGGAGCAGATTGTAACTTAGCGGTTGAGCGCCTTCTTCCCATGAATGAGGTCCTGGGTTCAATCCCTGGTGCCTCCTTTAAAACATTTTTTTTAAATCATAAAAAATAAAAAAACAGGAAGCAATGATACAGCCACTTAAACACTGCTAGCGAAAGTAAAGTTAGTACAGTCTTTATGGTGCAGCGTGGCAAAGTATGTGAAGACTCTCAGCGTGTCACTTCTCGTAATCTTCACTGCTTTTGCTCTGATCTGAGCCCCCTTCCCTATGGCCAGGAATTAGCAATAGCCTCATAACTTGCAAACCTTGCCCCCTTATGTGTTTTTAACACAGCAGTCAGATCTGACATAAGTCATATCACATTCCTCTGCTCAAAACCCTGCTATGGTTTCTCATTTTACCCAGAGTAAAATAGCCTGTGAGGCCCTACATGAACATAAACTTTTTTTTAAAGATTTATTTACTTATGTTATTGTTCTCTCTTCCCCTCTCCCCCCAGTTGTCTGCTCTCTCTCTCCATTCGCTGTGTGTTCTTCTATGTCCGCTTGTATTCTTATCAGCGGCACCAGGAATCTGTGTGTCTTTTTGTTGCATCATCTTGCTGCATCAGCTCTCTCTATGTGGAACCATTCCTGGATAGGCTGCACTTTTTTTGCCTTACAGGGCTCACTTCTTGTATGTGGGGCTCCCCTACGCAGGGGACACCCCTGCGTGGCAAGGCACGTCTTGTACTTTTTTTTGCCTTACAGGGCTCACTTCTTGTATGTGGGGCTCCCCTACGCAGGGGACACCCCTGCGTGGCAAGGCACGTCTTGTACGCATCAGCACTGCTCATGGGCCAGCTTCACCACACAGGTCAGAAGGCCCTGGGTTTGAACCTTGGACCTCCCATGTGGTAGGGGGACACTCTTATCTATTGAGCCAAATCCTCTTCCCCCTACATGAACTTTTTATGTCTCTGATTTCCTCTACTACTGCAGTCTCTCTCTCTTGCACCACTTTGCCGTTCCTTGAATATGCCTAGTATGCTCCCAACTTAGGGCCTTCCACTGGCCATTTCTCTTGCACTGTCTGAAACACTATTCTTTTAGCCATTTGGTTAATGCTATCATTTCCTTCAAGTCTTTGCAAAAATCTTACCTTCTCAACTATGTCTTACCCTGATCACCCTATTTATTACTGCAGTGCCCTCTCCCCAACTCTCTGCAGTCCTGATACCCTTTTCTCTTTTCTGTAGCACTTAAGACCTTGTTAGGGGAGCCTGTTTTAGCTCAGTGGTTGAACACTGGCTTTCCACATTCAAGGACTGGGAGAAAAGGCTTTGTTAATATTAACTGTTTACTATCTGCCTTCTTCCATCCCCTTAGAATGAAAGTTCCACAAGGGCAGTGATCTTTGTTTTATTCACTGATGTAAATCCCTAGACTAGTGTCTGGTACATAGTACTCAGATATTTGTTGGATGATAAACTTTTAAAATAACCCTACCCTTTGACCTCAAAATCTTTTTTTTTTTTAAGATTTTATTTTATTTTATTTAATTCCCCTCCCCTCCCCCGGTTGTCTGTTTTCTGTATCTTTTTGCTGCGTCTTGTTTCTCTGTCTGTTGTCGTCAGCGGCACGGGAAGTGTGGGTGGCGCCATTCCTCGGCAGGCTGCTCCCTCCTTCGCGCTGGGCGGCTCTCCTTATGGGTGCACTCCTTGTGCGTGGGGCTCCCCTACGCGGGGGACACCCCTGTGTAGCACAGCACTCCTTGCGCGCATCAGCACTGCGCATGGGCCAGCTCCACACGGGTCAAGGAGGCCCGGGGCTTGAACCGCGGACCTCCCATGTAGTAGACGGACGCCCTAACCACTGGGCCAAAGTCCGTTTCCCTGACCTCAAAATCTTATTTCTTGAACTCTTTCCTAAATAAATAGAGATGCAGCCAAAGATTTATTTAGAAGATTATTCTCATAGCTTTATTTATAATAATGAAAAATGCAAACAACCTAAATGTATAAAAACAGAATAATGATTAAATTACTTGTTATAGCTACATAATAGAATAAAGACATTAAAAATAATGTCTTTTAAAAAAGTTTTTGAAGAATATGTAATTATATGGGAAAATTCCTTTTTTTTTTTTAAGATTTATTTATTTATTTCTGTCCCCTTCCCCTCCCGGTTGCCTGTTCTCTGTGTCTATTCGCTGCATGTTCTTCTTTGTCCACTTCTGTTGTTGTTAGCCGCGTGGGAATCTGTTTCTTTTTATTGCATCATCTTGTTGTGTCAGCTGTCTGTGTGAGCGGCACCATTCCTGGGCAGGCTGTACTTCCTTGCATGTGGGGCTCCCCTACGTGGGGACACCCCTGCGTGGCAGGGCACTCCTTGTGCGCATCAGCACTGCGCATGGGCCAGCTCCACAGGGGTCAAGGAGGCCCAGAGTTTGAACCACTGACCTCCCATGTGGTAGACGGATGCCCTAACCACTGGGCCAAGTCCACTTCCCGGGAAAATTCTTATAATGTTAAAGTGAAAAGAGTAGGATGTAAAACTCTATGTAATAAGCAGTGAGAGACTGGAGCTGACATGGGTTAGCTCTCTAGAGCCGATTGTGAGCATCCCTCCCCAACTCTTCATTCAGTGATATTGAAAGCTTGAAATTAGTAACGGTGGGAGGATTACACCAAGGAAATTGGCAAACACTACTACAAAGCAGAGCTTTCCTTTACCTCCTTGAGCCAATTGTTAAACACTTACCTTTACACCACTGAAAATCTATGTATAAAAATGCATGAAAACTGTCTGGAAGGATAGATACCAAACTGTTAATGGTGTTACTTCTGGGATGGAAAGTAGTGTTGCGGCAGGGAGGCCAAAGGAAACAACACTTTTTACCATGTACATTTCTATATTGTTTGCATTTTTTACAGTGAACATATAGACATAGATTTCTTGTACAACTTTTTAAAAATAGATTAAAAATCTGCACATGTTGGGTTGTGGGACTGGTGGATTTTCCTCTGAGAAGCTGAAAGCTGATCACATATATTGTCTGAAATAGCCCATGAAGAGGCTGAAGGCCAAGCCTGAGGCTTGGATCCTCTTTACTCAGAAATGTGCTTTTCTTCTTGCTCAACTAAATGAGGCTTTACCTGTCTCTTTATAGGTTACCCCACAGCCTACCCGGCAGCGGCCCCTGCTTACAATCCCAGTCTGTATCCCACCAATAGTCCCAGTTATGCTCCAGGTAAGGAGAAAGTGGGGGCAGCAATGGGGGGGGGGGGGAGATGGAGCTCCATTTGGAAAAATAAACCCAATTGCTCACTTTTTCCTATCTTTAATTGCTCTGAACTCAGTCTGTCTAGGCCTGATTGTCCCAGGAGTCCCCTCTGGGAACTGAGGCAAATCAGCCTCAGGGTGGGGGTGGGAATAGAGTCTTCTCCATTCTCCTTGGGACTTCAGGCTGCCTCATCTCTCTTCCGCTGAAATGTCCAAAACATGCTTATCTCACAGAATGTCCAAATCCATTCTTTGCTCAGTTTCCCCTGAGGCTGCCATTGGGAAACATCCATATACATACAAACACATAAATAGCATGTTCCCTGGGTGTGGATTTGGAAGAGAGTGAGAGACTTGCCACCAGTGTTTGGTAAAGAACTCCCTTTCGAACTGAAGTGAACTACTTTTTTTCAAAAATAAAAAAGGACCAACAGTCTTCAGAAAGAGTTTGAAATAGGTTTGAAAACCTTAAAAGAGTTCTTCTACCTTGGGCCAGGAGCAGTATAGAGGTCTTCCCACTAATCTTAACTCCCCTGCTCAGCCCATGCTTTTAAAACTCGAGGGACAGGAAAAAGAAGATGGGCTCTGCAGTTAGAAAGGCCTGGGTTCGCATCCTGATTATTCACCTCACTGGTTGTGAGGCTCTGGGCAAGTCACCTCCCCTCCCTGAGGAATATAACTACCTACCTCAGGGATGTAGATGGTTACGTGTGAGTTCGTCTTCATTTACTCAACAAGTATTTATTATCTGTTGAATATTCTCCACATTGGAATAGAAAAAATGGAAGGATGCTATCTTTGCCCAAAGAAACTTACCATCCATTTTGGAACTTGGCATATAAATAAATTCATTGTAGTACAGTGGGATAAATTTTGTAAAAGAAATATGTATAAAAGGAGAGGAGACAGAGGAGGGAATTACAGTCTGCCTGGGAGTGAAAGGGTAAAGGAAACTTCACAGAGGGGCTAGCAAGGGAGATTTGAGGGAGGAGGAGGAATTATTTTAAGCACACTCTCCTTAGCCGTTCTAGGCAGAGTAGGGATGGGCAGAGGCATGGAGATATGAGGTCATGACACTGTTGGGTACCTAGAAGTAGTGGAATGACTGAAGCATCAAATGTGAGGGCTGAGGCTAGATGAAGCTGAACTATAGATGTGCAAGGGCCAGATCTGAAAAGGCCTTGATTATACCTCCTTTCTCTAATTTAGTAATTTTTGTAGAGTTAGAAAGCTTGAAAGGGCCTTAGAGATCCTCCAGTTTCATCCTTTCTCTTGGCAGCGGAGATCCTGACAGAAACAGTATTTTGCCTCTCAATAGCATATGAACTAGGGCCCTTGGCAAGTCTCCTGCCTCTTTGTCCCATGCTTTTCTGTGCCAATCCACTACTCATCCTACAGCCGTGTTCTTTCTTCTGGACGTTTAAAGGAAAGAAGCACATGGGCTATGTCAGAACCCCTAGATTTGAGTCCTGATTCTGTCATTTCCTGGATGAGCAACCTTGAAGTCATCTGACCTCTGAACCGCAATTGCCCCATCTCTACAGTAGGAATTATATTATAATCACAGTATATAAACACACACAAAAGTTATCAGACAGCTCCCTCTTTTAGCAAACAAGAACTTTTTTATACAAATAAGTGAAAGTAACCTCTAAAGTGCTTCCATAGATGTCTCATTCCACAGACATGGATTATGACCTTGTTATGCCTGAGGCACTATGGAAGATACTTTCAGTGATTCAAGTTTGAAGAAGCTGCAGTTGCTGCCTCAAAGACCTGTGAGGGGAGCAGTGACACATGGGCTAAAAAGCAGTAGCTAGCTCAGAATTGATACTTTATTTTATATTCACTTTAATCCATAAAACAGAAAATACTACCCAAAAAAATCTGTAATAGGAAGCACAATTTAAAAAAAACTATAGAAATTCTAATAAAATTCTAATAAATCATAATAAACTTATCAAATTTAGTAAGTTCTATCTTAAAACCTATGGTGATTTTGATTATCAAGTTTGTCAGGGAACATAAATTATTTAAATCTAAACGCTGTGAGATCTGTGGATTGATGTTGTAAACTATCCAATCTAAAATAAAATAAGGGAAGCTACTGCAGAAGGTAAAGTAAGTTCAGGAATGAAGAAAATTCATTGTTTTCATAGTCTAGAGGCCATCAGTGACCTCATTGGAAGCAATATCAGCCAGGTGGTGATGCTGGAAACCAGATTGGGTTAATTAGGGTGTGAAAAAGTAGATTTAGCAGATATAGACTACTCTTGCAAGAAGCTTAGGTACAAGGGAAAGGAGAACAAGAGGGCATTGACTAGATGGAAATGTGGGGTTAAAAGAGGGTTTTTTGGGATGTGGGCATGATTAAATAAGTAGTCATTTCTCCACTTGAGAAAGATCAAGCAGAGAGGAGAGGTCAGAAATGCAGGGGAAGGGAGGCCAGATGGAGCGGGGCCCTCAAGAAGGCTGAGGTACGGTGGGAAGCCCAGAGCTCAGTTCTCTTCCTTATTTGGAGAGCTGAGTGGCTGGTCGAGGTAGGATGTCTCACACAGGAAGAAAGCAGCTCTTCCTTTCAGACTGAACAGAAGGTCTCATGTGGACAGATATAGATTAAGTTGCTTGGTATAAAGTGAGGAGTTCTTTACTAATGTCCTTATTTTGAGGTAAGCAGGGATAAGAGGGAGGGCTCTTAAGGAGAGAGATGAAGGTGTGGAATAAGCCACACTGGAAGGAGTGGGAAAGGAAACCACCAAAAGATGACACTGCCATGTAACATTGGAGGCCAGCTGAAGGTTGAGACCATGAATTTGTCATAGGTCTAATCCCCAGTACTGGGCAATTTTCTCATCATATTCAGCTCTTCTGGCGATAGATTGTAGGATTGTTTCAGGATTCAAATTTGGCTAGAAAGATACAAGGGGAATAAATAGCTAATATTTACTGAATGGTTCCTTTGTGCCAAGCACCATTTTATGCTCTTTTTGGATATATTTGTTTTATATCACAACAAACCTTTGAGGTCAGTACTGCAGTTGTTCCCACTTCCCATATAGGAAAACAAAACCTTAAAGAAGTTAGGTAACTGGCTTAGAGATGGATATCCAGGCTCCCTGCCACTGAGCCCACATGTACACCTAATTACTACATTATAGTTGAGAGATTTGGTCAGAGATTGAGATGTTGGACTACAGCAACTAGGCTAGAGAAGGAAGGAAGCACAGACTAGAGGAGCCTGATACTGCAAAAATATAGGAACCTGAAAGCTCCTGGCATGTGTAAAGTAGTCATTAAATTTTAATTCTAAAACAAAAAATCAGCCCACATCTAACTGGGGTTCCGGAACCCCATTTTATGTTTTAGAAAGTCACTAAACTACCACCAAGTTAACCCAGACCATTTTCTTAGAAACTAACAAAATCCACAGGAGAGGCAATTGTTAACACATTGTAGTGGCCCTAAACTGGGAGTTGGAAGACCTGATTTGTAGCACTAACATTGCCATTGATTTTCATGTGATCTTGGGCAGGTCCCTTTCCCTTTTGAGTTATAAAGGCAAAACACACACACAGAGCTGGATCTGTTTTCTCTTTGGGATGCTGGCCTCTACATTCACCTGGTCTCTCCTTGCAGTGAGGGAACCCCTGCCATAGAGGAGCTGGCTCAAGGTCAGAGAGGACAGTGTAGGTTATACTCAGTCTCCTGCCAAAACTAGCCCATTTGTGCTTCTGAGAGGTACCTGCAGGGTAGAAACCTCCAAAGGAGGCAGGCTTCCAGGTTTAAATTTCTCTAAGCTGCTTCAGAAGACCAAGAAGTTGCTTTAGAAAGAGAGCTATTTTTGAGCAGTTCTGAGTACCTCAGATGACATCTGTCCAGGATGCAGGAAAACGTTTGACTCTTTTAATTTGTTCTGAAAGCAGTGTGGGTACTTGGAGCTTTTTTCCAAGCTCTTAATGACTTCAGGGATCGTATTTAAGAACTATTTAGCCCTGCAGGAGGCAGGGGCCAACTGAGACTTGGTTTTCAGAATCTGGAGACCAAAGGGTGTATCATTAATGGCAGTCTGACTTAAAAATGAGTGAGAAGGATTAACAGGATAACTAATACAGATAAAAGCAAAATACCTCCTCATAAGAAATCTGTTTACAGTTTCTTGAATTTTCAACTAGCTAGTTCATCTGATGTCTCACTTGATTTCATAGCATCACTGTAGAGTACAAATATTATATAATCTCCATTTTGCATTTGACAAACTAGGGAAGGGCAGGGGAAAGGAACCTCCCTGCCTTGTCTGGGCACTGTGTAAGACATGTTACAGATGTTCTTTAATTTCCACCTCAGCCTTGTGAATTAGAGGTTCCTGCCTCCAGTTTTGCTTCAAGAGGCTAAATAACTTGTCCAGAGTTGCACAGCTATAAAGCAGCAGCTCTTCAGAGGTAAAAGATTGTGATTTTATTCCTGAACCTTCACAGCCTCTAACACACAAAGGTTTGTCATGTATAAAGCCCATCTGCAGTACTTGAGAGAATTGAAAATCATTCTTATCGTGGAGAAGCAAAGAGCAGGAAGTTGGGCTTGTCCACATTCAGACAGCTTCTGGGTCAGCTGCTTGAAAGTTACCATAATATCCAGGGAGGTGGCCCTCCTCAGTGAATGGGCTTTCCTGGATGGCAAGTCTGTCACCCCCCTCCAGGATTGGGGGCTGTTTGCACCCTCTGGATTCACTGTTTCTTGTGCAGCCCAGGGAAAACTGCTATCTCAAGACAGTCTGTTTATATTGCTGCAGTATGTACCAATCTTTGAACAAATTCTTAGTGGTAATTTCAACTAACATTTCTATCCAACAGAATTTCAGTTCCTGCATTCAGCTTATGGTAGGAGAGCTATTTTTCCTCATCTGTATTATGGCCTATGAATGTGCTATCTTGTAACAATGGTAGATTACCTCTCCTCTCCTCCCCAAATCCCATCCCCTAGGCTTGGGCTCCCCGCAGGTGGCTCAGTATCAGTTCCTAAAGCATGCAGGAACATGTCTGATGGTGCAAAATCATGGGTTGGAGACACACATGAACTGTTCCCCTAGGCAGCAGTGAAGGATCATGGCACTAAAAGGCGTCTCTCTCCCTCCTCACCTCTGGAGTCACTATTTTACCTTAACCTGGCTGCTGAATTAAAAAACAAATGGACAAAATTCCTGGACCTATATGTGGCTCTTCTCTTGGCTTTGTGGTAGCCACTGTAGGGGAGTACATATTAGATTATACTTAAAAGAACCCAAAAAACAGTCTGCCCCAGGATCAGATTTCCACCTCCATTGGCAGTCTGACATGTTTGAAGACCTGGTTGACTTTAGATGCAGTCTGTTCTCCTTGGCCCAAATCTTGAGTTCTGGGCTCATTTTCAGGGCATTTTCCTGGATGGTAAGAGGTGGGGGCCAAGTGTGCTAATGAAACAGGGACCAGAGCTGGATTCTCTGGGCAGTGTGGACTCCAGGCCCAAAGCACCACGGGAACTTCTGGGCACCTGTGAGGGTCCCAGCAGTGTAACTTGACTAGGTCCTTTTTGTCATAGACAGGAAGGGACCATGGGAAAGAATTACCACACTCACCACCCTCACCTGGGCTGCTCAGGACAATGTTTTTATAAAATCTCTGTACTCTTTATCAACTTATAATCTTGAATTATTTGGATATTGGAAATTGAATTTGTGTGTGGCGCATCTTTCAGGAGATGAGCTGTGAAATTCCCCCTTACACTGCTGTGAGCTGTGTGATCTTGGGCAATTTGCTAATGTCTCCAGACCATCGTTTATAAGATTAAATGTTTTATTTCAGATGATCTCTGATATTCCTTTAAATGCTAACACTCTGTCTTCCTATAATTTTATTATTTCAATTTTGTTAGCCACAGACCTGTTACTCTTACCATCTATAGGGAGACTTTTTTGTTTGTCTTAGAAAATATATGCACTTTGACAGAAAATTCCTTGAAGAGTAAGAGAAGCTCTTAGGCTTCCTCACCCTTCCAGTTACAGAATCTGAAATGGAAGTGCATGAAGAATTTGTGTGGAGCTCTTTACTTCATTCCTTGTTCTGTAGTAGGTCCTAAGCTCATCCTCTGAAGATCCAAAGGCCAAGAAGACAAGGTCTCCGTTCTCAGGGAGCTTGTGGTTGAGTTGAGTGGGGGAAACAAGGCAGCAAGTATGGAGGCTTATTAGGATCACAAGATCTGTCCAAGTCACCTGTGAGGGACGCATGAGGGAGCTCTGGTAGGGGATGGAGAGAAGAAACGACTTCAGAGCAGAGGCATACCTTCGGCTACGACTGATTAACAGCTTAATAAGTGTTTGCCAGGTAGAAGATGAGGAAGGACATGCCAGAAAGTGTGAGCATCATGAACAGAAAACCTGGCGACATGAAGCTCCTTGGCATATTCTGGGACTGATGAACAGTTTGTATGGTTATAATGTAGGGTCGGAGAGTGAGAACAATGATAAGAGTATAGAGAGGACGAGGTTGTGGGGGGCTTGAACGCCTTACAAGGAATTCAGTGTAGAACCATGGAAAGGTTTTAAGAAAGATTTTGTGACTAGGTTTAGGTCTTAGAAATATCATTCTGACTAGGTCAAGCTGGAGGACAGATTGGAAAGTGCACGTTTAAAAACAAGTAGAGGGAAGTGAATGTGGCTCAGGAGATAGAGCTTCTGCCTACCATATGGGAGGACCCAGGTTTGATCCCTGGGGCCTCCTGGTATAAAAGAAGAAGAAAAAGCGTGCCCATGCAGCAAGCCGGGGCCCACGCAAGTGCCCTCGTGGTGAGCCAGTGCCCTGCGCAAGTGAGTCATGCAGCAAGATGATGATTAGAAGAAAGACAAGGGGAGCGTCAAGGTGAAGTGCAGCAGAGACCAGGAACTGAGGTGGTGCAGTTGACAGGGAACCTCTCTCCTGGTTGGAGGTCTCCAGGATCAAATCCCAGTGATCTTAAAGAAAGAAAATGAGAAGAGAAGACAACATAGACAGCAAAAACAGCAGGGTGGGAGGAAGGGAAGAGGA
Organism: Dasypus novemcinctus; assembly: GCF_030445035.2. NCBI lineage: Eukaryota > Metazoa > Chordata > Mammalia > Cingulata > Dasypodidae > Dasypus > Dasypus novemcinctus. The sequence goes on along the minus strand of NC_080682.1, from coordinate 103,961,827 downwards.
GGAAATAAATAAATAAATCTTTTTTTTAAAAAGGCTCTTTAAAATTAAAATAAAAAAAAAAAAACAAGAAGAGCATTTGCTTCAGCAGCACATGTTGTAAAACTGGAACAATACAAAGAAGATTATTAGCATGGCCCCTGTTCAAGGATGATACACAAATTCATGAAGCATTCCATATTTTTTTAAAAAGAAAAATGAATAGAACAGTAAAGGAACAGTTGCAGTTCAGGTGAGAGATGATGAGAACTTAAATTAGAGCTATCGGCAACTCTGGGCATGGAAGAGTGGGGAAAGATACCAGAATTAGGAGCTATAAGACTGGATGACATTTGATTTTGGATCTTTTATGTCAGTACTGTGAAGTAAACAGCGGGTGATTACTACTGCCATTTTTATGAGGCAACAAAACTGAAGCTTAGAAAGATTCAGTGACTTGCCCAAGGTCCCACAGCTAATAAGTAGCAGAGCCCAAGGTAGAACATCAGGTTTCCTGACTCAGTGCGTTGTTCAGGATGATGGTCCCTTGCTGCCTCTCCTCCTTGTAAGTGTGCTTAACGGATTGTTCAAGTGTCAGAGGGCGTGAGGGCCCCGTATCTGGGGAAGTGAACAACCCAGCACCTGGATGTGGGCCACATGCTGTGACTGGGCCCATGGCCCTTCACTGCCAAGGGTTCTTTCTTTCTGTTTAAAATTGAGGATGGCATGTGTACATAAAATGCAATGATCTTAAATGTACAGCTAAATAATGTTTTATATGTGCATACATTTGTATTTAACCACCACCCAGTTTAAAACCTTTCTAGGAGGTGTGGTATCTTTGTGGCACCCAAGAGCAATATCACCTCCAATATTACCGTGCCTCAAAAAGCCTCCACTGGAATTGTCTTTATCGCACAACCTAGCTTTGAATTGTTACCACCAACAGAAGGGGTTACTTTAGACCTGTACCTGAAGGAGGAAGATCATGTGGTCAACTAAATGAGGTCAAGTTGACAGCTAATGTTTGTTGTTTTGTTTTTGGCCTTCATATTTATCTAATTATGTAAATATGCTAATATTTGTTTTCTTTATAATGAAACCTGAAGAAAGTACCCCCACTTATTTTCCAGAAACTTATAGTTTAATTCACTTGATCAGTTGGGAAAGTAGCAGTCAAAGGCACAGTTGCACTTGCCTCTTCCCTGGTTGATCTGGAACTTTGTTTTACCATCTGTAATGCTGTCTTGTTCACTCCCTGGTTGGCGTGTGGCTGTGTTGCATCCCCAGCTAGACCCTAAGTAGCTTGTGTGCAGTGACTGTGACCCACATGTGTTCCCGTCCACCTGGGCGCTCCCCTCAGTGCTGAGTACACTGTAAGCTTCAGTCACTCTTTGGTTAATTTTTACTTACTTTAATTGTCACACAGTCCTTCAGGCTAATGTCAGACTTTTGGCTTATGCTGAAAATTATGGTAAAGTATGGTAAAGACTTAGGGGAAATTTGGAATGGAATGGGACCTCCAAATTCTCCAAATTCCTTGCAGCCAAATTCAGGCCTCTTGCCCCCTGGTGGAGTTCCCATGGGGTCTTGAGAGTATGGGCTTGCTCAGTCTGACTTAACACTTTAGGGAATTGTTTTTGTTGGCCAGGGACTTTCCAGCCACTTGGAGTGGCAGGTTCTAAATTTGAAAGACACCTTGATAAGATTTTTCAACAATAATTGGATCCTTTATTAATCCTCCTCCCCAGGGAAAAGAAAACCAAGAGGATTGTTTAAAATTGACTCCTCCTGCATTATCTGCAGGACAAAGTCTTGATGTCCTGCAAAGGCCCTGGACTCTGCCTGGTAGTTCTGCCAGGTCTCCATTTCTTCTGCCAGGATTCTCCTTTTAGTGTCACATTCCTGCCCCTGATTTCCTTCCCATTTCTCAGCATCAGCTGTATATATTGTGGGCCATTAGTGCCAAGTGCAGGGTCAGCCCAACAGCTACACTTCTAGCCTTGGTGTGGTAAAAACAAGAGTCCTTAACCTCCTCTGGCTCCAGTACCTCCACGACTGAACAAACTTGAGGTGTTACCTATTACTGTGACAGGAGAGGGGGTGATGGACTCTCTCTAGGGGTAGAATTTCCTTTTCATGTTGGAATTAGATAATACACAGAAATACTTTCTTCTCATCCCACCCTCTCTTACCTTAGCCCTGGGTTAAAGTGTTGCAAGTATATCTGGCTATTGCCACTTCCTGCAAATATGCTTTAACTCCCAAGACCTTATTTGAGTGGAGAGGATATTGCTAAAATCCTTCTTTTTATCATAAGTAGAAATGTGAGTCAAGACTGTTTCTCCTCTAGTGTTTGCCCCCTTTGGATTTCTATTTCCCTTCTCCTTCCCCTCAGGATACCATGAAGGTAAGTTCTTTTGAGTCACTCCCCACTTCTAGACATATGAAGCATCATCCTTCCAATTTCTTAAGTTGAGCTTTGAGTCCACCTGGGAAGTCTCTGCGGCTCTCAAGCTGGGACTCAGCTCTATTTCACACCTACCCCAAGTTTGACAGTTACTCTCCTAGTGGCCCAAAGGATCATCTGTAACTCAAGATGAGTTATGTCCTCAGTAGGAGATATTTAGGGTATGTCTATCTGGCCCTGACTGAGTATACAAGAGAGTTAACAGGGAGTGCCCCATTGGACAACTAGGTTTAGTACAAACTCAGTGCCTCTGTGCCTTTTAAACTGCCAGGACTAAAGCTCGGTGGCAGTCCCACAAGGTTTGTGTAATGTAGGAATTATTGGGTCCCTCTTTGAAAGCAACTCTTAAATATACCTCCAGATGAGATTTCAGATATTAGAAAGTAGGCTCAGTTGTTCTGGTCCGACACACAGTTAAAGGTCCCGAGTTGCTACACACTCATGAGAAAGCTGCTGGAGAGTATCTCAGAGCCATGGGGTGGGGGTGGGATGGGGGTATTCATAGGCATCTTCGTAGTTTTAGTAATGGGTAGAAAATCCAGACTTTACACTTAAACTGGATAGTGTAAGCTCAGATTTCCTCAAGTCATTTGGAAGCTCAACTTCACACCTGTCCCAACCCACTCACTCACCCATCTCAGAAAGGCCAAACCATCCTGTGTGTCTGAACAGGGTCCCTTGGGTTATATGTTTTCCTCCAGCACCAGACCTTTGCTTTGTGTCTGTGATTGGTGGTGCCCACTTCCTATTTCTGCCTAATGCCATTCTTGTGTCTTCCCTTAAGCAACTCTGCTGATGAAACAGGCCTGGCCACAGAACTCATCTTCCTGTGGCACTGAAGGCACCTTCCACCTCCCAGTGGACACCGGAACCGAGAACCGAACTTACCAAGCATCCTCTGCGGCTTTCAGTAAATACAGCCTGTCTCCTCCTTTCCTTGTTCCCCTTGGTTGGGACTGATTTGTTTCTTAGGAAGAAAGGAAAGGGAAGTTTTTAAAATTACATTTGTAAGAAACTGTTTTAAGAGGTTCTCCTACCCATGTATAAAATGGGCCTTCCTCTTTCGGGAATGGCCAATCCTCTTTGATCATGCACCCAGCTTTGGGGAGACACAAAGCAATGAGGGAGGGAGAAGGAAGTACTTACCTGGCCAACAGATTTGGTTAGGGAAGGACTGTTGCTATATTTCAGAGGAAAGGACAGAGGCCACATCTTGAAGGCCTGTGGGTCTTTAGACAGAAAGGGCTCCTCCCCCTAAGACATGGTTTCTCAACCTTGGCCCTCTTAACATTGTAGACCGGATGATTCTTGGTTATGCGTAGCTGTCCTGTGTATTGTAAAGTGTGTAGCAGTGTCCCTGGCCTCTACGCATGAGATGCCAGTAGTAAACACCCCTTTCCTCTCCCATGCTGACAACCAAAAATATCTGTGACCATTGCTTAATGTCCCTTGGGAGGCAAACTTGCCCCTTGGGTGAGAAACTCTACTCTAGCTGAAGCTACATTATGGTAGCAGGGTATGTCTGTGGAATCCTTGGAGGACAGAAATCATCTGGCCAGTTTGGTCACCTTCATCTTGGGGCTCAGTGGGGTGACTGATGCCCTTTCTCTCATCTGATTTTGAACACAACATGACTCCATCCACCGGGTAATATTATCAAGTGGCATTTTGACTCCACATAGGAAAGAATTTGTGCTTTGTCCAGGAAGAATGGCTGCCTTGGGAGATGGGCACCTGTCTCTTGATTTGGGCCAGCAGGGGCTCGACAAGCCCTCAGAGGGATGTCGCAGGCTGGGCCTGAAAGTTTGTGGTTCAGCACATTATTTATCAGACTAGAAGAATTCATTATATTTTTTTCTTTTCTTGAAAATACCCAGTGTCCTTTTCTCTGTAGATGTAAGCTGTTGTCAACATCAGCTTAGGTTTATACATCCTAACACTCACCTTTTAGAAAATATACTTTCATAACCACCCTCTCATCTAATCTACACCGCAATTCTATTCAATTATTTGGGTAGATTTCCATTTCAATTTGAAAGCTGAGGCCCAGAAAGGTAATGTGTCCATAGCCCCGCCTCCCCCAGCTAGAGTAAGCAGCAGAAAGAAAAAGACACATACTCAGGTTAGATTTCTTTTACTGACTTTTTTCATGCGATTAATTTTTTCTCTTTAATGGCGGCAGTAGGAAGTTATCCAGATACCTCAGGTAGAACTGATTGAACATATTTGAGTTTATATGTATATATATAAAGTGGGCATATACACAGATATTCTCTTGTATTCACTTCTACACGTATGGATGTAGAGACATATGGACATAACTACTGTTGTATAAAAGAGGCCTGGAGTGGAATCATTTCAGGATAGCTAGGCCTCCAGTGAGTAAAGTGAGTCTTAGGTTAATTTTTTTACATCATGCCCAACAGCTTCTTTTACTTAGATGCACAAAGTAATAAACTGAATTTTGTGATACCCAAGAGTTGGATTCTAGACTTGGTTCTCTATTACCTTGAATCATTCATGTCCATGCTCTAGACCTTGGTTTTCCCAACTGTAAATTGAGGGGACTGGACTAGGTCATCTTTTAGGTTCTCTAGCTACTGGACTTCTGCTTCTGTGACCTTGATGTTGTGTACTCCATGCCCGCCATCCCAGCAGGGACCTCTCTAACCACCGTGACAAGTAGCTGGCAGATACGTTCACATATCTCCAGGGCTGGCATACTCATTCCCTCCAAAGGCAGCCATGCCTTATCCTATATTGAAATCTTCCTGAAGCCCCATTGAAATGTTCGCCTAGCCATGTCTACTGGCCCTGGACCAAATTATACCCCTCCCTTTTAATCAAGCAGTCCGTGAACTTGCAGAATTTTTTAATAGAGTTGGGATTAACTAACCTTCCCACACCTACCAAGATCCCTCCCAGCATACGTATTTTGTGATTTCTTGTGCCACAGAAAATGCAGGACACCTTGAAAAGTTCAGTTTCACCAACACTTGCTAAGCCTATTTGTAATTAGGTCTCCCTCTTAATTACTCAGCTCTCTTGTTTGACCATGAATGAGGAGACATGGGAGTCAAGGCAAGATTCAGAAGTAGAGCTTTGTCCTGACACATAAATCTAATCATCAATAAACTAATTAGTCTAAAGGCATCTAAGATGTGAGGATCAATGCCTTTGAAGATGGTAGGCGCTCTGCAATTGAAAAAGATTTGTAACAGTGCAGAAGAATTAAAGAGGGCTGCAGTGGTTTTATCTTGCTAATGTATACACACTATTATCCTGTTTGACGGCTACTAAAATTATGGTGAAGAACCTTAGAGAAAGAACAGAGCATCATAAATAAAACCTCTTTGATAAGACAGAGTTGGAACGTCTATTGACTGAATTCCTTTTTCTTCTTGTGATGGTGCCTTTAGGGAAATGGGGATATAAAGGACCAGTATACTAAATGCCCAGGAATGTACTATGGAGACCTATAACTCAAAAAGTTGCTCTGCCCAGGGTATGATGAACTTTGAATGCTGGCACAGCTCTGCACTGAGTTGTTTGGTTTTGAGAAAGTCACTGCCCCTCTAGGCTCCTCCAGGTTCTTCATCTCAAATGGAGAGGATCTATGTCACTGATGTCCTTAAGGCATAGCATTGAAAAGTCCTAATTCTGTGACCTTCAGATTTAGGTAGAATTCATTTCAGGATAGCCAGGCCTCCACTGAGTGAGGTGAGTCTAAGTTAATTTGGACAAAATCTCTTTTTTGTGCAAAGCCCAAAAGCTTTATATATTTAGCTGCACAAAGTAATAAACCCTGGATTGTGTGATGCCATGGTAGCCCAGGCTGTAGCCCCAGGGGAATTTCTAGTGTTTTCCAAATATGGACTGGGTTATCAGTTAGTTGTGGAAAGTCCGCTGCAATGATTTCCCCATAAAAGTCTCACTGAAATACAGAGACTTACAATGTCAGTACTAGAAAGACCCTCTGATATAATTTCGTTCAAATGCACCTATCCCCTTGGAGAGGAATTGACCTGAGTCATTTGACAGAGCTTCTGCAGCCTCATGTAAGATCAACCTAGCACACATGATAACGTTGAAAACTGTTGTAGTTGGAACAGGGAGCATTGAGTCACGGGGCTCCACGAGCAGTCACTCTCTTTTGGCATCTCTTCGTCATCTCATCTGTGAAATGTGTGTGTTGGTCTAAATGATCTCTAAGATCTCTTCTAGCTTTGTAATTCTGCTTCTCCCGTCTCACACTGTCTGGCCAAACAGCAAGGCTTTCTTCTGCAGCATTATCTCATGTCCATCAAGGGTGTTTTGCTTACTGATTTGTATTCTGAGTATGTGTGTATCTCATTTCATAACAAGAAGAAAGGGGAACATTCTCAGACAAAGTTATTCTTAGATGTGGAATCCAAATTCTACTGCAGTCTCTTGGAACCTTTTGATTTACTCAGAGGGATAGTCTCAACATTTTGTATTGAGGGGGTAGTGAAGGTTCTCCCAGGGAAGATAAAAATTCCAGAGCAGAGTCTTGGGGAACATAAAGATACCATCATTGTGTGCTTGTTAACTTTAAAGAATCATAACATCACGGCATTTTAAAACATAGACCTCTAGAATCTTAGTATCCTTTAATCTACTTCTAAATCGGAAACACACAAGTCAGAGTCTAAACCTTCTATCTAGTGTAGTCTTTCAGACCAGTGTCCTCTTATGCACTCACAGGCGAAAAAGCTTACTATCTCTATGAACAGCGAGGGATAGAAAATAAAAATAGCTAACCTTTGGCGTGCTTATAATGTGTCAGGTGCTGTTTTCTATTGTGTGTATCTCAGTAATCCTGTGAAGTAGGCACGATTATTATCCCCATTTTACAGGTGAAGAGTTTGATGTGTAGAGATTCTACACCTGTTAAGTAGCAGAGCTGGGGTTTGGACCCAGTCAGTCTGGCTCCACAATGTTCTTCACCACTGCTTTGTGCCGTGTAGGTTTCAGAGACAGGCATCTCCTGCATAGAAAAGAGATACTCTCTGCTCTGGCAGGACTAGGACACCCTACACCTTAGTTTATTTTTTTAAATCGCGGGTTGGCAAACTTCCTCTAAAGGACCAGATAATAAATGTTTTAGGCTTTGCCGGCCATATGTTTCTGTCGTTACTACTGTCATAGCAGGACAGCAGCCGTAGTCAATATGTACATAAACAGGTGTGGCTGTGTTGCACTAAAATTTCATTTACCAAAACAGGCTGCAGTTTTAAAAAAACCCACAGGCTATAGTTTGCCTACGTAAATGTTAAGATGACTTTCCGGAGCCGCGAAATTGGGAGGTCCCTGCTGGTTTGTGACATCAGACCTCATCCCCACCCCTTTCTTGACCCCCCTAGAAGGCCTTCAATAAAATGGCTTGGCCCTAACAAAACAAATAAACAAACAAAAAATGTTAATATGACTGAAAGATGCTGTGGTGAAATAAATTTGGGAAATGAAGTCTCCTATATATCCCTCTCTTAAAGATTCACAGTTCACCTTATCATGTGAAAAATCTCTGAGGGTCGTGGAATTTTTAAAATTCTGTATATTTCTATTTTACATGATACTTCACAAACTTATGGGACCACAGAACTGTTTCTTCTCTTTGGAAGAACAAGTATTACAGTTCCTTGGACTCAATAGTCTATTGCACATCCTTGGGACATGCCCATCTTGTGTACCCCCTTTATTTTACAGATAAATGAACCGTGGCTCTGAGGTGAAGTACCCATTAAAGAGCTCCTTCTAGTCTGCAAACCTAGACTCTCTTGTCTTCCCTCACAGTACCTCCTTTTCCTCCTTTGGGCCACATCTCGAGATTAGCTCCACAATCTAGAACCCTTCAGGAATAGGCTCTAGATGTCTTCCTCAATGGATTCACCCCCCACTTCCAGTTAGTTTCTAGTAAGACCTAAAAACTAGCTTCTAGGTCTGTCTCTTTCATGTATCCTTTCTACTCTATCCTCACTGCTACTTTTTCCCAAGTATATTTAATTACAGAACCAGTTTTTCATGGAACAAACTATGGATCTGCAGGTAGAAAAATAAATGACATGATTCCAAGGGCACAGAGCACCAGCAGTTGCCTTTTGTGGTGACTGAGCAACAGCTCTCATATCCTCCTGAGCACCTCCTCAGGGCCAGAGGGGCACTAAGTTGATGTGGACTGAGAGAGATGCTGACCATATGGTAGCTTGATTTTACTCGGGGTAAGAGTAGAAGAGCCCCCAGAATCTTTAGGGCCATTTGAACTTTGGAATCTTTAAAGTACTTAAAGGATATTTAGTACAGAAAGAGATCTTCATTCCTAGCTTCCTGGTTTTACAAACTAAAACTAAGGCCCAGAGACTTGGTACAGCAAATTAGGGGGAACACCAGGACTGAAGCATAGATCCCTTCTCTTCCAACAAGGCACCCTTTGCACTCTGGCCCCCAGACCCTCCTTGAAGAAACAGCAGCTTGGAGCTGCAAGGATCCTTGGTGTACATCTTATAGGTGAAAAACCTAAGGCTCAGAGAAGTTCAGCACTGGAACCACAGGCAAGGAGAAGCCCCAGCACTACCCCATGGGGACTCGAAAGCCAAAGTCCCCTGGAAGTGTCCCTTCAACTCAGAAGAGCTTTGAGTCTTCAGTTCCAAAAAAAAGCCTGCTCTTTCTGAGCTCCAGGATCCCCTGTGTAAAGTGAGAGGGTTGGGATCACTTGATGATTACTTGGGTTCTATAGAATTAGTCTGTTTTTGTGATTCTATAATTCAATCTTGTTCCTTGAGTAAATCATGTTTCAAAATTTTCCTCTGAACACAGGACCTCTCTTTTCCAGAGGATTCAGTGGTAGTACGATTTGTTTGCATGGCTGGTTGTCAACTCTTTGAGGCCTGATTTCTCAGTCCCAGCCCCAGCCCCCATTTTCTGCCTAGTTACAGACATGGCCTGCGTTCCAGGCTGATGTGAGCCTTTCTTATTTCTGATATCAAGTCCTTCAGGCAGAGGTGGCCCTCCACCAAGCCCCAGGGGAAGGAAAAAAAGCCAGCTCTGGAGAAAGAGTGGTTTTTTAGCATCCCAGAAGCTGAGGATGTCTAAATGGTGTTTTATATGGCATTTTCAAAATATGGTGGAGAAAAAGAGGAACATGGTGGAGGGAAGTCCAGAAATGGAGAGAGATATAAGAAGAAGAAAAAATAGAGAGTGAGGGGGAAAGCAAGACAGAAAGACCGAAACCAGCAGAAGATACCTGAAGGTGCTGGGTGAGGAGACAGAGAAGCAAGGAGAGAGAAAGCAAGAAAAAATGAATGTGCTGAGGGGCTTCCATCTGTGTGCACCTGCCTATCTCACAGCAGATAGCCTAGAATCCCAGGCTTAGAGCTGAAAGGAGACCTTAAGAGATTGTCTCATTCTGGCCTCTTATTTCATAAAGGAGAGCCCTGACACCCAGAGAATTAAAAAGTACCCAGACTAACATATGCAGCACCAGGACTGAGGGAGCTCCTCTGGGGCCAGGGCTTTCCGTGTGGAGCCTGCTCTCTGTCTGTTCTCATCTGTGTTTCTAGCCTGGAGTCAGCCCATCCTTGTCTGGGGAGTTGTGACTAGAACCTGTTGCCTTCCAGCCATGCTGTTTTGCTAACTAACCAGAAGTCTCTCTTATTGCCTTGGTACAGGATATACTGCGGGGACACCATACAAGGTCCCACCGACCCAGAGTAATACTGCTCCGCCCCCTTACTCCCCATCACCCAACCCCTATCAGACGGCCATGTATCCAATCAGAAGTGCCTACCCCCAGCAGAATCTGTATGCCCAGGTAGGTACATGTGGAAGCTTGGGCCCACCTTTTCTGCAGGCGGAGGAGCCACTAGCCTGGTTGGTGTGGGGTGGGATGGGATGAGGAAGAGAGGGAAGGAAAGTTCATGGCTCTGGCCAGGTGAGACTACACTCTGCCCCACTCCATCACTCTGCCACAGCCCCCAGAGGGGTGATGTTCAAAGTCATTTAGATTAACATAGCCCAGATGTCAGAGGGGCAGGTGCCTTTTGAGATCAGCGAGCTCCGATTCTTTGTTCTATAGGTGAAGACCCAGAGAGGGGGTTGACTTGTCCATGGTCACACAGGGAGCTATTGGTTAAGTCAGGATGAGACCCATGTCTTAGTCTTCTCTCCCTACCACACCACACCTCCCCTTCCCTGATAAAGAATGTGAGCCACGGGGGGAGAAGAATGCCAGGCTCTGCCACCAGTACCTCATTTAACCTCGGGCCAGCTACACTTTGCTCCTGTGCCTTAGTGCCCACCCCTGGCCTCCTTAAACTGGAGAGTGTTTACTCCGTGGCAGGAACTATAAGGCTCCAACACACACATGGCATATTCTTCTGGAGTGGCAACTTTAAATGAGGTTTAAGTGGTGAAAACACTTTTTGAATTAAAAAAAAAAAGCCAGAGAAGGAGGCAAAACTTTGAAAGAATAAAACTATAAGTCTGAGATAAATGTTCTCACTCTGGTAGGCTACTGTAGACTATGTGTGCTCTCAGACCTCTGGAGACATCTTGGGGTTCTTGGCATTATTTGGTAGAAACATTTGAGAAGCTCTGGACTAAGATGTCTTGAGGGGCCCTGTCTGTTCCCCCAGAGGTCAGCAGGCCCGTGAACTGTGGCAGCAGGAGGCAGCTATGAGATCCAGGCAGTGGGAAGTTATTTCAGACCATTATCTCATCCAGGGAAGTAGATAAGTAAGAGACATCTTGGGAAATAGGGTCTCAGTGTCCTTCCATTTGCAGCTTTTTTTTTCAATATATACAAATAACAGCTTTTGCTCCAGTTTGATGATAATCGTGATAACCCTTCATTTATACATGTACAGTGCTCTGGATTTTTATCAGGCATGTTCACAACCTTATTTGTGCACCACAATTAGATAGAAACATTTAAAAATGCTAAAATGAGGGTTAAGGGAACAGAGCTGTTATCCCATTAGATAAGGGAACAGAGCTGTTATCCCATTAGATCGTCATAGCAGCCCTAGGAGCAAGGCAGGACAGGGTTAGAAGCCTCAGTTTTCAGATCAGAGGCTGAGCCCAGCACTGAACTGTCCACTGTTACCTAGTAAGATAGGAGCAGGGTCCCCATTGGAGCCCACACCTTGGGTTCCTGGACCAGTGCTTCACCCCCTCCCCCATTCCATAGGCTCTGGGAAGAGCAGAAGTCCTCCCTCCCCCTTCCCCTTCCCTCTCCACCTCGAGCCCCACCTCTCCAAAAGCCTGTGTGACCTCAGCCTCTTTCTCCCAGGGAGCCTACTACACACAGCCGGTGTATGCTGCCCAGCCCCATGTCATCCACCACACCACAGTGGTCCAGCCCAACAGCATTCCCTCCGCCATCTACCCGGCACCTGTCGCTGCCCCCAGGACCAACGGCGTGGCCATGGGCATGGTAGCGGGCACCACCATGGCGATGTCAGCAGGTGAGGGCAGCATCTCCATCAGTGTCCATCCCTCTCCTCCAGGAACTCGAGACAGTGGAGAACACAGTCAAGGAATCAACTGTGATATAGCATGAGAAATCCTGTGCCAGGGAATCTGGGAGCTGGGAGGAAGGACTCCCTAAATCCGTCTGCAGGGATGGAGGAAGATTTTACCAAGAAGGTCATATTGAGCTGGGCCTTCAAGGGTTAACAGATGCTTACCAGAGAGATGAAAGAGGGAAGGGCAGTCCAGGCCTGTTCACAAAATGGAAGTGGTCCAAGGCAGTAAAAAGAGGGTTTTGGACTTGGGAGGGTGACTGGAGCAGTAGACAAAGAGAAGATGGTGAAGATTCTGCAATGTCTTTAGGTAACAGGCAAAGGGGTTTAAACAGACAGAGGCAGGCAGTATCAGAAGGGGAGAGGCAGGAGGCAAGTAGACCAGTGGGGAGGCTGTCACTGTAGTTTGGGGATAGATGATGACTCCAGAGCCCTGGGAGCAGCAGGGGAGTCATAAAAGAAGGCATAGGGGCAGTGCCTGTTAGCAGGCAAGATCTTAGGGACTTGGCCAGTAATTTATTGTAAGGGGTAGGAGGAGGAGCCTGGGCTGACCCCTTCTCTATTTCTGGAGTCACCCAAGGAAAAATAACCTGAGAAGATGAGAGCTATCTGAAAGACGAGCTGGCTCACCATCTGAGTGAAGAGGGTACAAAGAAAGGAGTGGGCAAGAGGTGGGAGTTTGGATTTTATTCTGCCCCTAATGAGGGGGGTGGTTAAAGGCCTCTCATTCCCCAGATCAGGTGAGCAAGCTGATTATCTGCTCAGTGCCAACCTTGTTGTTGGAGGCCTGGGGACCAGGGATAGACCAGACCAGAGCCCTGCCTTTGAGAAGCTCCCAGGTTAGTGGGAAACAGACACATAAGCCAACAGTCATCACCCAGTATGATACTTGTGCAATAAAAGAAACATACAAAGAAAAGTAAAGAGGAGGCCACTGAAGAAGGGTGATTGATTCTGCCCCTCAAGCATCAGAAAAGGTTTCCCTAAGGAGATGAAGCCTGGCACGGGTGGGGATGGGCGACCGCAGTTCATTAGGCAGGTAAGGGGGTGGGGGTTCAGCCATGAGGAAGCCATGGCTTCATCCTCTTCGTCTGTGCCCTGGTACAGCCTCGTCAGGTTTACTCTTCTCTCTGGATGCTCAGGTACCTTGCTGACTACACCCCAGCACACCGCGATTGGGGCACACCCTGTCTCCATGCCAACATACAGGGCCCAAGGAACCCCTGCGTACAGCTATGTACCCCCGCACTGGTAAAGCCTGCAGCCCATCCAAGTAAGTGACCCAGGGAGGGGGAAGTAGGAGGGTGGATGGAAACAGGAACTACTTCAGAGCCCCTGGCTTGAGTGTGGAGCACAGGGGGTGGGGGGTTAGCAGTAGTTATCCGACACTTTCCTGCTCCAAGTTCAGGAACGTCTCTCTTAATAATAGCTCGCACTTGACATATATTCCAGATGCTTTACATATGTTATCTCTGATAGTAGCCCTATGAGGTAAGGACCACTAGCTCTATTTTATAGATAAATATGTAGTTCATTTTCACTTAACCAGTGAAAATGAAGCTGACTCCTTCCACCGATACTGAATTCCATGTTCTTTACCTTAGGGTCTTCAGACTTCTTTTAACCGCGGGCCTCACTCTTCATATGAAATCTTCCCTAAATCAGATGTCAGCTCTGGTTGGAGCAGGGTGGAGGACAGGGCCCCCTTTGGCTACCCCCGACCACCAGCTTCCCTGCTGCCCTCACAGCTCCTGAGGCAGCACCAAGGAACTCTAGGGCTCCAAACCTGGCCATATGAAAGCCTCTGCCCTCCACCTCTTCCCTAAACCGTTGGTGCTGTAGTGGGAAGCAAACAGCTCTACTGGGAAGGCACAATTCAGGATCCTCCCAAGTTGAGAGGCAGGGGTCCCGAAGCTTCCTGAAGTGCCTTGGAAATAGCACAGTCACTGATGACTTTCCCCTTTCTCCCCACAGATCTGGAGTCACACATTGTATGCAACTACTCAAGTCTTACACAGGTGCTGGAGCAGTTCCCCAGCAGCACCACCTCTATTTGCAAGAAGAGACAACAGAAGTGCAAGGGTCACTTTATGCATCTTTAATGGTTTTGGTTTTTATTTTTGGTTTTTGTAAAAGCTGCTTTTTCTAATCTCCTGCCTCTCCTCCACTGTCCCCCTCTTAGCCGACTGCCCTTGCAACTCCCCACCCCCAGGCTGCATCCTCTGCTCTTCCTTTCTTCCCCAGGGATCCCATTCTGGCAGCAAGCAGAGAGTGGGGTTTATTGCAATGGTTCAGCTGAAGGCTCGATTTCATTTGAAGAGCATAAATAGATAATGGCCCACACGTCCAGGGTAGACCTCAGTAAAATCGCTGGGGGATTTTCTTTTCTTTTTTGTTTTTCTTAAACAAGATTGGTTTAGGACATTACCATGTCCCGAAACACTTGAAATATCTTCTGCAAACCATTGCAACAAATCAAGAACAAAACCACCTGATTATGTAGGAGTGTTAATAGCTTAATACACCAGGCTGAGAACCTGGGAAAACCAGATTTTTCCTTGGGAAAACTTGGGGGAGGGTGGGAGAGGGAGGGCACTGCGGGAGGGGAGAAGGGAGAAGGGAAAGCATACTTGCCCAGAAGCTTTGGTTTGAAAGATCTCAGGCCAAATGGGGCCTGGGCCATCTGATTTGCACAGTGATGTTAACTGACCTGACACTTCCTCATAAGGTGATTTTAACCTCAGACCTGCCAAGGAGCTGCAGGGAGGTGGGATCCCAGTGCCCAAGACCTTGGAAGGTCAGGTGCCCTGTGTGAGTCAGACCTTGGCTTCTGAGCCCTCACAGACCCACTCTGATGAGGAGCTTTGTCTTGATTAGAGTGGGAACCAATGGCATTTCTCTCCCTTTCCAAACTTCAGGCCCTTTCCCAGTGCCAGGGCTCACCCATCTGTCCATGGGGCTGGCAGGCAGGCCATGCTCTTAGTTACCTTGTGCCATCCATGGCCAAAGTGAAGGAACCACATTCCAGGTGGGTGCTGGTGGCTCTGAAGGCCAGGATAGTGGAGGAAAAGCAATAGCAATAAACATTTCATAGACTCATGGAACTGAAGGGACCTTAGCAATCATTTCATCCATTTCCCTATTTGACAGATGAGGAAACTGAGGCCCAGAAAAAAGAAAAGGACTTCCCTAGACCTGGCAAAAAATTAGCATTAAATGCAGCCTTCTTACCTAGGGACATATTGCCTACAAAAATGTACCTAGGAATGGATTGGCTTGATTTTTAAAAAATGAAGTCAGCAGCGCCTACATCTGGTGGGCTCTGGAAGTCTCTTGGCTTTTGTTTCTGCTCTTTTTTTCTCCATGGGCTCCAAAGGGGGCAGTTGAAGACTGGACAGAGGCCACATGGGAGCAGATGGCAGGAAACAGAGAATGCAAATGAAGAAATAGCATTTAAATTTTGTGTAGGCATCTAGAACTCTTGTCCTAAACCTGATGTCAACCCTAGGAGAGGGCGCAGGCAGACTGGCTAGGAAGGAGAGGCTGGAAGTGGGTGTAGCTCAGTTGGTTGAGTGCCTGCTCCCCATCTACGAGGTCCTGGGTTCAATCCTTGGTGCCTCCAAAGCAAAAAGGCAAGGCCATGCTTTTAGGACAGTAGCCCTTCATCCTAAGAGGAGAGGAAGCAGTGGAAGCCATCAGGAGAGGACAGGGATGAGGCCCAGGAGACACAGGCTCATCTGGGAATGGAGGGGCCCCTGAGACAAGGAGGCCCTGCTCATCTCAGTCAGGAGCCTGGATTGCCCAGCACTGCCCTCCTGTACCCAGTGCCTGGCTGGACCAGCAGCCCCTTTGGGGTGGGCCAGGAACCCGACATGTTACTGTACAGAGTGGAATCGTTGACATTTGGGACTTTTAAATAACTTTTAATTTTAAAGTCATGCAAAGTTGGACATCCTTCCCGTCCTATCTCCCCTGTTTCCCAAAAGGAGTTAAAAGTTGGGACAAACCCTTAGACTGGAAGGACCTCAGCTGCCCAGCCCTTCCAAGAGGGCAAAAGCCATCAGCATCCTCTTAGAGGCAGGGGTGTGGACGGTCACCCTCCTGGCCTTCCAGGGAGCTTCAGGACCCATGGGGAAAATCAAACTCTTTTAAGGGGTCCGTTTAGTTCTGGGAAGAGGTTTGGTTTTGAAACAAAAGAATGTTTTCCAG
Source organism: Dasypus novemcinctus (assembly GCF_030445035.2). NCBI lineage: Eukaryota > Metazoa > Chordata > Mammalia > Cingulata > Dasypodidae > Dasypus > Dasypus novemcinctus. Next base: position 103,945,633 of record NC_080682.1, on the reverse strand, counting down.
TGTTAATCCTTTTTTTTTTTTTTCAAGTAGCTCCTCCTATCCTCTGGTTTTATAAGGGTGGGTAAAGGTTGTTTTAGATTGTCATATGTGTTTGAAAAATGCCAAAATAATAATAATGATAATAATAATAGGAAACGTTTGCATTTGTCTGGTGCTTTTTAAGATTACAAAGCACTTTAATTTACTGGCCCTAAAAGAGACACAGGGTCAGAGTTTTGTACCCATTTGACAAATGAGGAAGCCGAAGTTATAGAACATAAAGGAAATTTGTCCAAAGTGAGCAGAATGCTGATATCCCAACATGCTTCCCTGGGCCTTACTTCTTCCAGGTGGGCTGGGGTAGGATCACACACCCACAGGCAAAAAGGAGACCTAGGAATGACCTGGTCACTTCTGCTCTTTCTATGCCAGGAAGTAAAAAACTAACATCTAGTACCTCACAGCTCACAAAGCAATTTCACATACATCATCTGGTTTAATCCTTTCAACAACCATATGAAATATTCTCTTTCCCATTTGCTCTGTGAGGAAACTGAGGCTTGGAAAGGTAAAGTGACTTGCTAGCAAGTGGCAGAGCCACTTAAATCCCAGTCCATCTGATGTTTCTTTCCCCTTCCCTGATTCCACACACAGGCACATATACTCAAGCCTCTGTGCCCTGTACCCCATCTCTAGGATATAATTCAAGAACAAAGAGGCCCCAAGGTGAAAATAGGTGCTGAAAGGCTGTTGTCTAGAAAAGCCCATGCCCAGTGCCCCTTTTTCAGTGTGAGTACAGGAGCCCCTGTTTAACTAGTCTCGCCCTCTTGCCTTGACTAAGATCCACAAGCCTGGCCAAGCTTAAGGAGTCACTGCAAAAGGGATGAGCCCCTGGAGAGCAGGGGCAGTCGTGTGCCTCTTGTAGGGTGGGTGTACCCCATAGTAAGGTCACTGGCTTCTGTCAGAAGTTACCATATTTGGCATCCAAACGTTCCAGGTGAAGGTCAGAGCTGGAAGGGGCTTCATTGTAGGAAGATGGACAAGCCAGACAGGCCAAGGCGTGTGCACATATGACATAGTGAGCTGCAGAGCTGGCACCAGCATGCAAACCCTCTCCCCATCCCTCTCCCCATGCACCACAAACTTGGTGGCCACGGGCAGGAGCAGAGGTAAATCCAGCTACCAGCTAACCTTAGCTTCCCCGTATCTCCCCAACTCCCTCCCCTCACCAGCGTGGGATCCAGTAAGGTTGCGTTTGTAAGTTGGACTGCCCCAAGTAGTAAAAGCCTGAAACATACTCTTCTGTCATCTTTGGAAAAAGGTGTATTTCTTTTTTCCCCCACAAGACAGGACAGTTGCTGCTCCTTCTCTCTCCTGGCAATGATTGTACAGCACACTCATTCCTTACTGTATTCAACAAGGATACACAAACACACGCACATCTGCCCAGAGCTTTTGTGGTGTTCAAAGTACTATGACATTGATTGCCAAATCCTTTAATAGATGAAAAAATTAAAGCTCAGAAGACTTGAGACTTGCCAAGGTCACGTATAGCTCATAAGGATTTGGACTTTTCAAATCCTCTGCTTTTTCTGCTGGCACCTGTGGGTCTCTGAGTGCCAGGCATGAAAAAGAGGTGGGCTAGCTGTCTGTCCCCAAAAAGAGGAAGGCTCTGTGGAGACTCAGGAAGCCCAGTCCTCTTGGCTAAACTGATTTGTATGAGCTTCGGCTTTGGGCCAGGACCTATGAAGAGCCCTGGGGACCCAGAGCCTGTCCATCTGGCGGCACAGGGAATATGAGAATTGGCAGCTGAAGTCCTAACTTGAACAAAACACTTTGGAGTCATGATACCCAGGACTGAAGACATGTTCAAGGGCAGCCCCAGGTATCCTTTCCTTTGAAAAACCCATGTCCCCAGGAAGCCTGCACACCCCTGCTTTCTGATCCAAGAGCATCCGTCTAGATCTGAGAGGCTGGCACTTCAAGACACTCTCTTGTGGTCCTGAATGGCCAAGAGCATACCTGGACTCAGGCCCCTGGGACTGGCTTTTCACGTGGGCAAGAACCAGGTCCTAGAAAGACAGTGAGTAGGCCCCATGTGTCCTACTCAACCCTTTCCCCAGGCTTCACCCAAATTCTTCCACATCTGAGATATCCCACTCCCGGAGATCTGCGGGGGAGCTTCTTTGGAGGAGCTGCTTTGTTCCGAGGGGCCGTCAGAAATGAATCGTGGAGCATTAAGGTAGGGCAGGTCCCTTGTTCATTAAGTTCTGGCATCCTTGTGCGGGCAGGGCTCATCCAGGGTCCCAGAGGCACTGGCTGAGCCCTGTGTACCAAATTTATTGGCTCTGCTCTGTGACCATTCTGGCTGGATCAGTCTTCAGATGGAATTTAGCCTTCTCCTCTGCAGTTGAGTGAAGGATGCTGAAGCTCTGCTTTTCCATCCTGTATTCCACCACATCACCATAGGGTGTGCAGTCATCAGCTGCTTGCCAAGCTTGGGAATCCAGAGGGGTAGGTTGGGTAGTGGAGTGAGCAAGTGAGAAGCAGGCTCGATGCCAATGTGCAGCCTCAGGGGACTCCAGGCCCGGCCCACCTCCAAATGGAGGATTCACAGAGGAAGAAAGCCAGCCAGGCTAACTGGTCAGTTCCATACCTTAGCCTCTGAGGGCTCAGGTTTCTATGGGCATGCTAAGCTAACTGCTGGATTTGTCCTTTACCCATCCACATCCCCCTCTCCTGGAAAACCTCTTCTTTCTGAAATTCGGCATTGCATGGTTCCAGGGCCCATCCTTCAAATTTCCTGGCAGGCCAGCTTCAACATTCCATGGGCCAATCTTGCCTGAGCCAGACTTGGACCCACTACCTGTTTTCCCAGTGGGTGTTTTCTATTTTACATGCTGTTGAGGCCAGCCCAGAAATCAAGTGAGGAACACAGGAGTTGAGACTGGCTGCTACAGGACCAGGAAGGTGCTTCCCTGGGGCTGCACCCATAGTCACTAGGTGGCTTTATTGTTGCAGTGAGGCCCTGTAACCATTTCAGTCTCTAGTAGAGGGGTTATTTCCCTTCTGAAAAGAACAAATATAACCACCTTGCAGATAAGTACCAGCCTACAGGAATCAGTAGGTGAAATCAGCTTTGGGACTGACCCTAGCAAGACCAGCATCTCTAGCATCTCATGCCTAGAGTCAGGGACAGAGTAGGACTGGCTGGGAGACCTTCTCCTCTGGGTCAACTAAATTGTCTGGGTTTATGGTGTGAATAAAGCTCCTGCCTACCAAAGAGAAGGTACGGCAGGGCCTCTACCAATTTGGAGTTCTCCATGTTGACCTTTAAAGGCCCAAGGGGCTGTCCCCATCTCCTGACTTCAAAGGATCTACATCCCTCTTTCATATCACATGACAGAAACCTGTTCTCATGGCATGTAACTTCCCTCTGAGAGAGCATTGTATATGATTTTGTATTTTTTTAATTCATTTTAATCTATAGGTTGGAATCTAATTTTTAAATTTCATTGGAACTCACATTTTAAAAAGAAATAAAAACATCTAAAATAATAATAAACCTTTGATGGTGTCTTCCAAATAGTTTGATCAAAGAACTTTAGGTGTTTTCAAAACAAACTGGAGTGTAAAAATTGGAAAGCCCCATGGCCTCACTTGTGTGTATGAAGTGTAAATCTGGCTTTGTTCCGTTGTTTTGGATTCTTTTGGGTTTTTTGTTTGTTTTGAAGATCAGATAGTGATCACTATGAAAGATTGAAGCCAAGAATTTGTAACTATGATATTTACTGTAAGCTGTAGAACATTCAATAACTATTAAAAAAGTTTCCAAGAAAAAAAAAATTCCTAGGTGACCAGACTGAGTGGTTTTTGGGGGAAGGATGTACAGAAGGCTCAGAAGACCACCTCCTCAGCCGTGATTTCCCTGGACTTCTGCCAAGTTGATTCTAATCTTGTTTCTCAATCATGAGATACTTAAGCTGCCTCTCACAGCAGATGTTGCAGGGATCCTGCCTTCAGTCTCACAACTTAGCGGGGGAGGTGAAGTGGCCATTTCAGCACCCTGGCTAAGGTGTATAGTAAGGGAATCCAGTGAAGAAAGGCTGATAAGAGGGCCCACTGTATGGCTGGCACCGTGCTGCTCCCTTCATACTTGTCAACTCATAGAATCCCCACAGCACAAAGTGAGGCGAGCCCTCAAGCCCCAGCTTATGGAGGGGACTGCTGGGGAGGGGAAGTACTTCAGCTAGGGGTACAGCGCTTGTAAGGGACAGCTGGGACATACTCTTGATCTGGTTCCAGAGCCCAGGCGCTAAGCCCCACATTCTTCTGCCCATCCCAGAGGAGGCAGTGCCTGAGCTTGCTTGCTTTTTTAAAGCAATTTTATTGAAACATATTCATAAACCATACAATCCATCTGAAGTATACATTCAGTGGCTTTTGGTATAATCAGAGTTGTGCATTCATCACCGCAATCAGTATTGAGCATTTTCATTACTCAAGAAAGAAAACCCCCACCCCTCAGTAGTCTCTCTCAATCCCTAGATCTTCCCCTGCTGTACTTAACTGCCAATTTGATTACATCTATAAATTTATTTGTATTTACATTTTGCATAGATGTAGTCAAACAATATGCAGTACTTTGTATCTGGTTTCTCTTCGCATAATTCTTTCTTTACAGTTGATGGAAGAATATCAATATATTACTATTCCCTCCAGTCCATAGTTAGCTTTAGGTATATTTTTTCCCAAATACCACCCTATTATTAACATCTTGTAATACTAACATACATTCGTTTTGTTTCATGAAAAAACATATTTGTGCTATTAACCACACTCATTTGTTCACAAGAGGGTTCACCATGCTATACTGTCCCATGTTTCATCCTTTACCTTTCCTTCTAGTGATATATATGGCCTTAAACTTTCCCTTTCAACCACTATCATACGCATATATTAGCGCTGCTAATTACATTCACTGTAATGTGTTATCATTACTTCCATCCATTTCCAAACATTTCCAATCAACCCTATTACAATTTCTGTACAAATTAAGCCCCAGCTCCCCATTCTCTCTCCTCATTCTATCTTCTGGTGACAAATAGTCTTTACTATTAACTCCTTGAGTTTGGTAATTATATTTTGTTCATATCAGTGAAATCATACATTATTTGTCCTTCTGTGTCTGGCTTGGTTCACTCAACAATGTCCTCAAGCGTCATCCATGTTGTCATAGGTCTCATGACTTCATTTCTTCTTACAGCTGAATAATATTCCATCATATATATATACCACAATTTGCTTATCCACTCATCAGTTGAGGGACACCTGGGTTGTTTCCATAATGCCACTATTTTTTTTTTAAAGATTTATTTATTTTATTATTTAATTCCTCCCCTCCCCCGGTTGTCTGTTCTCTGTTATCCATTTGCTGCGTCCTGTTTCTTTTGTCCGCTTCTGTTGTCATCAGCTGCACGGGAAGTGTGGGCGGCGCCATTCCTGGGCAGGCTGCTCTCTCCTTCGCGCTGGGCGGCTCTCCCTACGGGTGCACTCCTTGCACGTGGGGCTCCCCCACGCAGGGGCCCCTGAGTGGCAGGGCACTCCCTGCACGCATCAGCACTGCGCATGGGCCAGCTCCACACGGGTCAAGGAGGCCCGGGGTTTGAACCGTGGACCTCCCATGTGGCAGATGGACGCCCTAACCACTGGGCCAAGTCCACTTCCCCCATAATGCCACTATGAATGTCAGTGTGCAGATGTCTGTTTGTGTCCCTGCTTTCAGTTCTTCAGAATATATACCTAGTAGTGGGATTGCCAGTTCATATGGCAGATCTGTTTACCTTCCTTAGAAACTACCAGTCTTCCAGGGTGGCTGTGCCATTCTGTGTTCTCACCAGTGGTATATAAGTGTTCCTATTTCTGCATATCCTCTCTAACACTTGTAGTTTCCTGTTTTTTTAAATAGAGGCCACTCTACTACTTGTGAAATGATATCTCATTGTAGTTTTTACCCTAATAGCTAATGATGTTGAACATCTTTCTATATGTTTCTTTTTTTTTTTATTTGTTTTTTGGGTTTGTTGTGTTTTTTTTTGCTATTTGTATTTCCTCTTTAGAAAAATGTTTATTCAAGTCTTTTGCCCACTCTTAAACTGGGTCATTTGTCTTTTTATCTTTGAGTTGTAGCATGTCTTTACATATCTAGAATAGTAAACCCTCACTGGATACTTGGTTTCCAAATATTTTCTCCTATTAAGTAGGCTGCCTTTTAAACCACTTGACAGTCCTCTGAAGCAATCCAGTGAACACGGACTGTCCTTCCATTTGTAAGGTCATCTTTGATTACCTTTAACAATGTTTAGAGGTTTTCTGAGTAAGTCTTTTACATCCTTGGTTAAATTAATTCCTAGATATCTGATTCTTGTAGTAAATGGAATTTTTTTCTTAATTTCCTTCTCAATAGTTCATTTGTAGTGTATAGAAACACTACTGATTTTTGCGTGTTGATCTTGTATTCTGCCAGTTTGCTGAACTCATTTATTAGCTCTAGTAGCTTTGTTTTAGAAATTTCAGAATTTTCTAAATATAGACATGGATTGTATCATCTGTGAATAGTGAGAGTTTTACTTCTTTTCCAATTTGGATGCCTTTTATTTCTTTTTCTTGCCTAACTGCACTAGCTAGAACTTTGGAGCATAATGTTTAATAACAGTGATGACAATGAGCATCCTTTGTTTCTAATCTTTGAGGGAAAGTTTTCCCCACTGAGTATGATACTGGCTTTGGGTTTTTCATATATTCCCTGTATCATGCTGAGGCATTTTCCTTCTATTCCTAGCTTTCAAAGTGTTTTGTTTTGTTTTGTTTTGTTTTGTTTTTTAGGTACCAGGACCAGAGATTGAACCCTGGGCCTCATAAGTGGGAATCCATCACTCAGCCACTGAGCCACATCAGCATCCCTGAGTTGGTTTTTACGTTTGCTGTTTTTGTTTTGTTTTGTTTTTAGAGGCACCAGGGACTGAACCCAGGACCTCCCATATGGGAAACAGGTGCTTAACTGCTTGAGCCACATCCTTTCTCTCAAAGTGTTCTTATCAAGAAAGGAGGCTGGTTTTGTCAAATGCCTTTTCTTTCTCAATTGAGATGATATAGTTTTTCCTGTTCAATTTATTAATTTGTTAATTGATTTTCTTGGGTTGAACCATCTTTCCATACCTGGAATAAAACCCACTTGATCATGGTGTCTTTTAATATGCTGTTGTATTCCATTTGCAAGTATTTTGTTGAGCATTTTTGCATTCATTATAGAGATTGACCTGTAATTTTCCTTTCTTATAGTATCTTTATCTGGCTTTTATTATTGGGTGATCTTGGTTTCATAGAATGAGTTAGGTAGTTTTCCCTCCTCTTCAGGTTTTTGGAAGAGTTTAAGGAGGATTAATATTACTTTCTTGAAATGATTGGTACAGTTCACCTGTGAAGCCATCTGGCCCTGGGCTTTTCATTTTTGGGAGGTTTTCAATGTCCAATTCAATCTCTTTACTTGTGACTGGTTTGTTGAAGTCTTCAGTTTCTTCTGCAGTCAGTATGGGTTTTTTTGTGTTTCATCTATGTTTTCTAGTTTGTTGGCATAAAGTTTTTCAGAGTAGTCTCTTAGGATCCTTTTTATTTGCCCATTTTGTCTATCTTGTCTAGTTTGTTGGCATACACTTTTCCATCGGATCCTGTTTATTTTTGTGGGGTCAGTAGTAATGTCCCCCCTCATTTCTGATTTTATTTGCATCTTCTCTCTTTTCTTTCTTTGTTAGTCTAGCTAAGAGTTTGTCAATTTTATTGATCTTCTCAAAGAACCTACTTTTGGTTTTGTTGATTCTCTCCATTGTTTTTTGTTTGTTTGTTTTGGTTTATTTTGGTTTTGGTTGCTGTTTTTCTTAGTTTCATTTATTTCTACTCTAATCTTCATTTCCTTCTGCTTACTTTAGGATTCATTTGCTGTTCTTTTACTAGTTCCTCCAGTGTTCATTTAGGTCTTTGATTTTAGCTCCTTTTTCCTTTTTAATATAGATGTTTAGGGCTATAAATTTCCTTCTCAAGACTGCCTTCTCTGCATTCCATAAGTTTTGATAAGTTGTGCTCGTGTTTTCATTTGTTTCAAGATACTTACTGATTTTTCTTGTCACTTCTTTGACTCACTAATTGTTTACGAGTGTGTTGGTTAGCTTCCATATTTCATTCCATTATGTTAAGAAAGTGCTTTGTATAATTTCAGTCTTTTTTAATTTATCAAGACCTGTTTTATGACCCAGTACATGGTATATCCTGGAGAAGGATCCATGAGCACTTACATAAAGAATGTATATCCTGCTGTTTTGGCCTGTAATGCTCTATGAATGTCTGTTAGGTCTAGTTCATTTACCATATTATTCAAGCTCTTCTTTTCTTATTTATCCTCAGTCCAGATATTCTATCCAAAGTTGAGTGGTGTACTGAAGTCTCCAACTGTTATTGTAGAGACGTCTGTTGCTTCTTTCAGTTTTGCCATTGTGTGCCTCATGTATCTTGGTGCACTCAGGTTAGGTACATATTTTTTATAGTTACTTCTTCTTGGTAATCGACCCTTTTAGTAATATATAATGACTGTTAATTTCCAAAACAGTTCTGCATTTAAATCTATTTTGTCCAATATTAGTATTGCTACTTCAGGTCATTTTTGGTTACTATTTGCATGGAATATCTTTTTCCATCCTTTCACTTTCAAACTGATTGTGTCCTTAGGTCTTTGGCGAGTCTCTTATGGACAGCAGGTAGATAGATCCTTTTTTTTTTTTTTTTTAACTCATCAGTCTTTGTCTTTTGATTGGGGAATTCAACCCATTATGTTCAGTGTTATTACTGTAAAGGCATAATTTGTGCATTTTATCTTTGGCTTTCCATTGTAATATCATACTCTTGTCTGTCTTTTTAACCTTTAGGTTACCCTTACTAATAATCTTCATTTCCTCACTCTTCTCCAAATCTCTCACCCTTGTCTTTTCCTTTCATGCTGTAGCACTCCCTTTAGTATCTCTTGTGAATCATCTCTCTCAGGGTTTTGTTTGTCTGAGAAGATTGAAGGACAGTTTTGCCAGATAAAGAATTCCTGTTTGGCAATTTTTCTCTTTCAGTACCTTAAATACATCATACCACTTTCTTCTCACCTCCATGGTTCTGATGAGATTGGCTCTTAGTCTTATTGAGGTTCCTTTGAATATGATACATAGCTTTTCTCTTGCTGTTTTTTTTTTGTTTTTTTTTTTTAAGAATGTGCTCTTTATCTCTGGTATTTGTCATTTTGAATAATAGGTGTCTCAGAGTAGGTTTATTCAGATTTATTCTATTTTGGGTATATTGTCCTTTTTTGGATATTTATGTCTTTCATAAGGGTTGGGAAGTTTTCAGTCATTATTCCCTATATTCTCTCCCCCTTTTCCATCCTCTTCTCCTTCTGGGACACCAATAATGTCTATGTGCATTTCGTTGTGTCATTCAGTTCCCTGAAACCCTGTTCCATTTTTTTTATTCTTTTCTCTTTCTGTTGTCTTTTCAAGTTCAGATGCTCCAGTTCACTAATTCTTAACTCCACCAATTCAGACTGCTATTTACGCCTCTAATATATTCCATTGTGTCTTTCATTCCCGTAAGTTCTGTTAATTTTCTCTGCAGGCTATCAAAGATTGCTCCTTATGTTAACCCAATGTCATCTTAATATCCTTTATTTCTTTAGTCATATTTCCCTTCAACTCCTTGAATTGATTTAGGAGATTTATGTGATTATCACTGATTAGTCTTAAATCCTGTGTCTTGTTAAGAGTTTTGGTTTGTTTCTCTGAGTGGACCATATCTTCCTGTTTCTTAGTATGGCTTCTAATTTTTTGCTAATGTCTAGGCGTCTCATGATGATGGTGAGTTTACTCTGATGACCACTTTCTCTTGCCTAGGGTTTTGTTCGTTGGCTCTGTGTTATGGCTCTTCTTTGAGTCTTGGTTCAACTTATCCTAGGTCTTTAAAATTGCCCCCATTGAACTGTAATCAAAAGAGGGCACTGATCAAAACAGGGCCAGGAAGCCCACTAATGGGGTGCAGTCCAGTTTCCAAGAGCCCTGGGGAAGGGGATAGGAAAACACCAAAAGCCTTTTTTTTTCCTGGGGTGTACTTTCCTGGCCTGCTAGCAGGTGGTGCTCTTCAGCAACCTTTTCCTTCTGCCCTAGAGGGGAATGTGCTTAATCCAACCTCCTCCAGGCAGGCTGATGCTTGAAACAATGACTGTGGGAGTTGTGCCAGCTATTTAGACTTGCCAGTCAGAAACAACTCTGGTTCCTCATCTGCATCTTCTCTTTTCCGAGGGAGAACAAAGGCCACCTTCTGAGTTAGGGTGTTTGCCTCCAGGTGTGGGACAGGCACTGTTCAGCCACAAGAGCAATTTTTACTCGAGGTTTTTCTTTCAGCATCTCCTTCTACCCTTCTCACTCCCTCTTGGAAAGTGGACAGCACTCTCCTGGTCTGCAAATCTCCAGAACAGCTTTTTCAGGCAGTTTCTGCTTTTCTCTTGTTCTTTTTAGAAGAGAGGTGAGCCCTGTTTATATCTTGGCTGCCATCTTCTTGAAATACATCTCTATTCACCTGGCTTTTTTTAAAAAACATGACTGATTTCTGCATGTTGATCTTTTTTTTTTTTTTTTTTTAAGATTATTTCTCTCCACTTCCCACCTGTTGTCTGCTCTGTGTCCATTTGCTGTGTTCTCCTGTGTCCCCCTGCATTCTTGTCATGCGGCACCAGGAAACTGTCACTTTTTCTGTTGCATCATCTTGCTGCATCAGCTCTCCATGTGTGCAGTGCTACTCCTGGGCAGGTTGCGTGGGGCGGCTCTCCTTGCAGGGCACACTCCTTGCGCATGAGGCACCCCTGCACGGCACAGCACTCCTTGTGTGCAGCAGCACTGCACATAGGCCAGCTCACCAAACAGGCCAGGGAGTCCTGGGTATCAAACCCTGGACCCTGCATATGGTAGGTGGATGCTCTATCAGTTGAGCTACAACTGCTTCCCTTCACCTGGCTTCTTAAAAGATTATATTTGTCAGATGGGAAATCAAGGGAGGGGCTTGATGGTTTGTAGTTAAGAAGAGAGTTGAGGGCTAAGCCATTTGGCCTCCATCCCAACAATCAAGTGCTGTCAATCTTTTCTCCCAAGCATCTGAATTGTTTCTCCCCTCCGGGCACTGCCACTGCCTTACACCAGGCCTGGGCTTTTCTCACTACACCATCATGTTCAACATTCCGTCCAGGACCTGGCCCTTTACAATTCATGCCCCACACTGCAGCAGGGCCCTTGTTCCCAGTCCTGCCTCCTCTCTACCAGCCTCCAAGTAATTCAGCCTCAGTTGGAGAGAAAAGTGAGGTTAAAGAGGCCGGGTGACTTGGCTCACACTATAGCTGTAATTAAACTCCCCAGTCTCCCCTTCTCTCCTTGACCGGACATGAAACTATCATCCCAGTCTTTCAGCAAAAATCTCAGGGGCCAAGGGGATCTCTGGCCACAGGCACTGCTGGGCTGTCACCAGTCACTTCCTCTAGGTCGGTTAGAGAATTTTACCCAAAGGCTCGGCTCCAGGTCACAGTGGCAGTGCTGAGGACCAGGAGCCAGCAAGGCAGCCCGGACATGACCCCAGCACCCCCGGTTCTGGCCAGCGGTGAGTGGAATGAGGAGAGGTGGAGCTCAGAACTCTCCCCTTCAGTGGTCGGCTTGTAAGAGCACACAAGACTGCAGAGGTGGGGGGTGGGGGGCAAGCCTGGGACAGTACAAGCCAGGAGAGCTGCCAGGCTGGGAGGAGGGTAGGAGCCCTGAGGCCAAGGTCACACCCCTGCCTGCTCTCTGCTCTTCATCTCATGCTGATGGCAACACTCCCAAGGGGTAAAGAATCCAGGGCTGGGGCCACTCTATTTTTGCCATCCCCACCCTTCCAGCAGGCAGGAAATCGAGGGGGGTGTGGTCTGGAGGGGAGCACAGTGCTTACCTGGACACCAGCACCGTGATGGTCGTGCTACTTACCTGGCCTGGGAACCTGGACCCACTCTTGAGTCTCCACGCCACTGGCATCTGTAGACGCCTGGCCCCAGGATTGGGGACCACATTCCAGCCTTCCAGGGGGAAAGGAGGCTGAGGCCGAGAGTGGGTGGGTCCAGCCCACCTGGGCGCGCTCTCTTGTCCACCCCCCCACACAGCCCCAGCATGGTGGGCCACTGAACCCCGGCTAGAGCGGGGCCAGTTGGCTGAGGGGCGGGCAAACAGGCACCTCAAACGCACTCTGGTGGCCCCAGGGAGCTTGTCCTTGGGTATGCAGGGGGTGCCTCCTAGTCCTCTACAATAGACATCCTGTTCTAGATTTTGACAACCATTGTTGCTCCAGGAAGTTCCTCCAGCCTGTCAGTTGATCCTCAAGAGGCCCCCCTCTCCCTTTCCTGCACACCCAGGAAGTTCCAGAAAGGGTACCCTGGGGAGAAGCAGGGAGGGGTTGAGTATCAAAGCTCATCTGCCCAGGAGAAAGGCCTATGCCATGTCCGGCCCCAGCTTGGCTGCCCACTCGGCCCAGACTCTGGGCCACCCCAACCCCTGTGCAGGCAGACCCCTGCCAGCAGCCCCTCCCCACACCTCCCCAATGTTCCATCAGTTGCCACTTTGGTTTTTCAACCTCCCCCAGGCCTCCTTCTGTCCTTCCCATTAGCCTTTAACTGTACCCTCCCCTTTTCATCTTTAAAAAACATGTAAACAAAAAACTCAGGTCAAAACCCTCTCTCCAGCTCCCAAGGCCCGCCAGCTGTGGCGTGGCACAGCCAGGTTTCCACAGGCAGCTGCCCACAGGCTGGCGCTGGCCCACACCTGCACCTCCCTCTTCCTCAGTCCACTGGGACTTGGCCCTGTGTTCCCCACTCCCTTGAGATGACCTGAGTGCCCGTGTTGATGAACCCAGGGATGCTGCAGTCCTGTGACCACTCAGCGGCACTCGGCCTTGTGGCCTGCCCTGCTCCCCACACTTGGCCCTCCGTGGCTCCCAGGACACCACCCCCTGGTTTCTTCCCACCTTGGCAAGGCTCTCTGCCGTGTCCCTGGAGTCGTCCATGGGTCTGCCCTGGGTCCTTGCCCTGGAACGCGCTCCCCCAGCCCAGTCCCGGCGTGAATGTCCACCTGCGCACATCTAGATCATCCCGTAGCTTAGCTCTGTCGCCTGAGGGCTGCAGACCCTCACGTCCAGCTGTCTCAGTTCCCACAGGGCAGGTTCCTGGGCCCAGTGCACTGCTTGTTCACCCAACTGGCCCTGTTGTCCCTAATCCTCTGACGCACATCCCACTGCCAAGCCCTAGCACTTCCCCTAGGAATCTCTTGAATCCATGTGTTTCTCTCCATCACACCCAGTGTGGCCAAGATGCGTCAAAGACAGTTTCCTGTGGCGCGCTGCCTGTTCTCCATACTGTGGCCAAAAGCGAGCTGAGACTCCCTTTGGAGGCTTCATGGCACTCTTGGCAAAAGGCTGGTGGCTCCTGAGGCCCACACAGCCCGCCCTCTGCTGGGTCCCTCCCCAGCCCTTGGTGTTTCTGTGCTGCCTGGCCCCCTGCAACGCATCCCCCGCCCCCACCCCCTCGCTTACTCCCAGGCATCTTCCAGGCAACTGTCACTTCCTCTAGAGCTGTGCTGTCCAATGGAGCAGCCACTAGCCACGTGTGGCGACTGAGCACTTGAGATATGCGAGCTCCTATGTGCTCTAAGTGTAAAATACATGCTGGGTACAGAGACTTAGTACAAAAGAAAGGAAAAGAGCTCATTAATTTTTATGTTGGCTTTATGTTGAAGTAAAAATATTTTGGATATATTGGGTTAAATATATACATTCAATGTTACTAAAATTAAGCTCACCTGTCTCTTTACTTTTCTTAATGTGGCTATTAGAAAAATTTCAAGTGACAGTTCACATTTCTGTGGATAGCACAGCCGCCCAGACAGACAGCTCCTCTGGAGCTCCCGCTCGCCCACTGCCCATCCCTGCCCGGCGCGAGGTGTAGCGCGAGGTGCCCAACGTGGAGCGGGCCCGAGAGCCATCAGGACGGACAGACAACCTGGCGGGACACAGGGTATAAAGCTCCTCACTACACCACTTTCCCACCTTTTATTATTCAGTAAATGGACGGGGACGTGAGGACAGGACAAGGGCGAAGTCTCAATAAATAAAAGGGGACGGGGCATGGGGCCCGTGCCCGCACAGCCCCACATAAATAACCAGGTTGCCGAGCACACCGCCGAGATGGGTGCTGGGGTGAGCAGCCGCCCGCACTGCCCAGGGCTAGGGGACACACGCCAGGGCCACAGGGTCACAACCCACAGAGAGCCGAGCGCCTCCCCGGCCCACCGCACACCGCACCCCAAGCCCCAGAGCTCAGGGCAGGGGGCGACTGGGCCTGCCCAGGTCAAGTCTGTTTTCTCATTTTCATTAAAAACCGGGGTAGAAAGTAGGCACATGCATTAGGCCCCTTCTGTAGGCAGCCCAAGGGGGTCCCTGGGAGCAGCAAAAACGGGGCCAGAGAAAGCGACTAAAGGAGGGGTGGCAGAGTGAACTCTCCCCCACGCGGGAGCCACGGAGAACCTGCCCGGAGCTGAGGCCCCGGGTCCTGAGACAGCCTCTCCCCGCTTCAGTCAGAAAACCTGGGGCCTACCAACGGCCAGGGCTCGCCCAGGACTAGAACACGGACTCGGCCTCCCGGCCCACAGCTTTCGGTTGTCCCTTCCCTCTATAGGGCCTGCTGGAAGGGGACGGAAAGTAAGTCTGTCCCAGGGCCCTGTTCAGAGGGGGTGGCTAATTGCCCGAGGTGGGCCAGCGGTGCTGGACAGAGGCCTCCCCCGCCACGGCCCCCTCCTGTGGTACAGAGTCCCATGGGCAGCCTGGGTCTGGCTGGCTGGGACAGGGTCGGGGGCCTCCTGCAGGGGAGGGACCGGGCAGCAGGAGCCAGGGCCGGGGCTCGTGACCTGCGCCTGCACACGGCGCCTGCCGGCCGGCCTGCCTCCCAGCCGCGTCGGGCCATTCCACCTCCAGGTTGTGGCCTTGGCTGTGTTGTCTGCCGGGCCATTGCTTCCCGGTCCTCACAGGCCCGGCTGCAGCTCTGCCTCCTCCAGGAAGCCTTCGGCACCTCCCAGGGTAGGGCTGCAGTGTCCTCAGGCTCAACAGCCTCTCAGATGACCAGGTTGCTCTCACTTAGCCGGACCACAAAGCAGTTCTCCTGGGGACAGGAGTGAAGGGTCTGAGCTGAGTCGAGGGCACATCTGGGCTCCTGAAAAGAAGCCCTGCCCAGGGGCCCCTGCACCCCCACCCCTGGCCTGCTCGGGTCAGGGTGGGCCCAAGCGCCAACGGACAATGGCCGGGCTGGCCCTCACCTCAGCCTTGTTCTCTGCTGGGGGCTTCGGCCACTTAGCATGGCTTCCTCCACTTCCCAGCAGCGCCCACTGCTCGGGGGGAAGGCCAGGTTGTGGGGAGTCGGGAAGATCACCCCCTGATGGCCCAGCCTCCGTGATGGTCTTCACCTCAGATGTCCGCTGCTCAGGAATTCGAGCCACGCGGAACCTGTGAGGAGAGGGGGTGCAAGCACCCATTAGAGGTGGGGAACGAGGTGCAGAGCCGGCAGCCCCTGCCGGGGCCACACGGCAAGTTTGTGGATTAAACCTTGAGTCTTATCACCTGAGCCTGAGCCCTTCCCAACACTCCCCCCCCCCCGGGAGACGAGCCCCCAACCCCGCCGCCTGCAGGTTGCAGGTGGCCAGGCCCTTCCTCCCAGAGGAGCCTCGGCATGGCTGGGAGAGCTTGACTGCCCTCTGGCCACCCACTGCCCAGAGAGGGACACGGAGGCACAGGAAGGGTGGGGGACCATTGAGAAAAATGCCCACAGCCTAACCCAGGGCCCTGCCTCCCCACCAGCCACCAAGTCTCTCCCTGGCCCTGTGCCTGCCACCTCACCTGCCCACAGACAGGATGGTGATCTCCCCCTGGCGTCCAGCCTTGCCCCCGGCCTTAGGCGCCCGGGCCAGGGTGGGCAGGAGGCTAGGGGCGGGAGCAGCGGCGGCGGCAGCCTCAGGAGACAGCAGCACTTCGGGCCACTTCTTCTGGCTACAGCGGGAACAGCAGGGGCCGGAGAGCGAGGCCAGGCCCTGTACGGTGTGGAGGTGGTGGCGATGTGGGCAGACGTGCGGCACGCTGGGGAGACCTGGCGGCGGCCTGCAAGACGGACAGCAGTGGGAGTGGTCCTAGGCCACAGACCCCAGGGCGTGGGGGAAAGGAACGAGGGTGACAGGAGAGGGGACAGGCCAGGCGGCGCGTCCCCGGGAGGCAGGCTTGTCGTCTGTGGGCTTTGAGCCGCCTCCTGTCCCGCCTGCCCGCTCACCTGGGCACAGGCCTGCGGCTTGTCTGCGCCAGCTGTTTGCTGTGATACTCCTTCAGCAGCTCCTCCAGGGCCGCTGCGTTCTCTGCGGGCGGCTGCAGTCAGAACCTGGCTCTGGGCTGAGGGGCACACGCCCCCACCCCTACCTGCCCGCCACCCCAGCCGGGCCTGGGCTGCGTGCCTCCTCCTCCACCCTCAGCAGGCAAGAGCGGGAGGCAGGGGTCCGCCCTGGGGTGGCGGCAGCGAGGGCCGGCACAGGGCGGCCTCGCGGGCTCCGGGAAGAGACCCTCCTCTCCTGCGCACTGGGGTGGGTTGCCCACCCCCTCACCTTTCTTCTCTGTGATCAGGCGCACCAGGACCCCGATGGTGTCCTCGTTGGCCTCGTCGGCCCGGCAGGCCAGGTTGATGCCTGCGGAGGAGCAGAGGGGAAGTCAGCGCGGGCCGCAGGCTCGGGAGCTACGCCAGGATGTGCCAGCAGAGGGCGCCCCGGGCCCGCCCAGGCTCGCACAGGAGCTGCGCCTGCGCACGCGTGTGAACGCGTACAGGCAGCCCTGCACTTCTGGGACTGCAGGCCTCAGCCGCGGCTCAGAGAAGCCCACGGTTACCTCTACTGCTCGGCATCACGCTTCCCGCACCCATCGACTGGGGCAGGCTGGTGGGCGTCTCGGGACCTGCCCCCTCCCCACCCCAGCCCGAGGGCAGTGGGCTGCCCCCCTACCCAGAGACCCCACACTCCACGCCCCCCGCCGCCTGCACACCGTCCTGTCTCCATATCTATTTAACAACAGTTAACCGGGGGGGGCCCCGGGTCAGCTTAGGGCCAGAACCTCCAGGGTGTGAGCAAAGGGCCAACAGGGTCGATCCCAGGACCAGCGGCAAACGGAGGCCCGAGGACTTGTGCCCAGGCAGCAGGCAGCAGTTAAACGAAAACGGCAGGCTAGGAAAACGTGCGCCGTCCCGGGAAGGTGGCCCTGAGCTGCCACCATCCTTCCTGCCTGAAGCTCCCGTCCCTTCCAGCCCCCTGTAGACTTCAGTGTCAGGCAACTGGGGTGGGAAATGCCATTTCAATCTTGACACAACCACAAGGCCCTGGGAGGCCCGGGGCAGTGTATATGCATGTGGGGGACACCCTGACCTATGGCTCATCAGGGGCAGTGGGGGAACAGGGAGAAGGAAACAGGCCCCGGCCCTGGGGAGGAGGCAGGAGGACACCCCTAACTCTGGCTCCAGGCCTGTAACCCAAACCACAGCCTGGACCTGAAACCCGAGCCCCTCCCCGCGCCCGCCCTCCCCGCTGCCCGTGCCAGCCTTCCTGACGCTGGGAATGCCTCCTGCTCCAGGCCTGAGGTCAGAGGCCACCCTGAGCACCAAGGAGGCCCTTCAGCCACACACAGCCGCAGCCCCCAAGGAGCCCAGAAACCTCGAGTAGGACGGACAGCAGCCCTGCCTCCACTCTGCCCGGTCACAGGCCGCCTCGGCCTCCCTCCCCTGGGCTGCAGCTGTCGCCTCCACGGCCTGCCCAGCCGACCCCCCAGGCCAGGCAGGTTCCCGGGGCTGCCGCGACCCCCCCCCCCCCCGCCCCAGCCCGGGCTGGGCCTCACCGCTGCCTCCGCCCGCGGGGCCGGGCCCGACCTCCTTGTGGGCTGTGCAGTGGTAGCCCTTCCGCTTGAGCAGGTTGCACACCAGGATGCCCAGCAGCCCCATGAGGCAGAAGATGGGCACGATGGCGATGACCGCGTACTGCGCGGCCGTCTCCTCGGGGCCGCCCGCCCGGGTGCTGTTCCTGGGCTGCCGGGTCTCCCTGCCGCCGCCGGCCCCGGCTGCCACCTCCACGCCACGGCGGGCCCGCCGCCCCCACGCTGGACACACGGAGGACAGACAGACACACAGGGCCTGAGTCATCCGAGTGTGTGGGGTCTGATGGGTGCAGAGCGGCCCAATGCCCACCAGGCTGGGGAGGCCAGGGCCGCCCCTCACCGAGGCCACCCGAGCAGTCGGGCTGTGCATGGCGCCCGTCCTGGCTTGCTGCAGCCCCCACCCACCCAACCCCGCGGGGGCAGACGTGCACGGGCACCAGGACACAGGAGCTGCCACCCCATGATGGATCTGAGCTGCCTCAGGTGACCAGCTTAATGGGAGAGAGGAGGCATGTGCATGCGTGTGTGTGTGCAAATAAGTGTGTACACGTGCAAGAGAGTGTGTCAATCACCTGCATGGGTGTCTGAGGGTAAGCAATGGGGACGGTCAGGACATGAGCCACGAGCCCCAGGGGCCCAGCTGTGGCTGCCACTTGCTGGGGGAGGTCTCAGCTGCTCTAACAAGGTGGGCAGACAGCCAGGGGGCAGATGGCCACCTCCTGCCGGGCACCCCTGGCCACCCACCACCCCTGGGCTGGAGGAATGAGGGCCCCACTGCCCCCAGATGAGCACTGAGGGGGCTCCCAGGCTCAGGCTCCCAGGATGCGCCCCCCGACCCAACCCACCCCAGTCCTAGCCCCAAATTGCCACTCACCATCACAGCCACGTGTCTCCGGAGGTGCCCAGGAGCACAGCTGGCAAGGAGCAAGCAGGGTCCCCTCAGGGGCAAACCACCTACAGGGAGGGAAAGACGTCACTGGGTCCCAAGGGATCCCCAAAAATTATCCTCGAGAGAGGCTGACTGCTCCTCTGGCACCCTCGTTGGTGCTGACCCACCCCACCTGACAGACGGGGTAGGGCTGGGACCCCGGACCGACCCGGGGGCCCCTAGCCCTGTGACTCACCCAGGCTGGCAGCCTCCGCAGAGGGCATCTCGAGTCGCCGTGCCCGCCTGGGCCTCCAGCCTCCCGCGCAGGCCGCAGCGGGCATGGGGCCGGCACGGGCCGGGGCCCCACGAGGCAGAGAAGGTGCCCGGGGCGCAGGACCTGCACGACGCACCCAGGCCTGGGTCCTGCGGGAGGGAAAGGGTGAGAACCGAGCCCGGAGCGGGGACGGGGTCCCAGGAAGCCAGCCGGGGGGCTCCCGGGGCAGGGCGGGAGGGCAGGGCCGAGCTCACCAGGTGGGGTTCCTCCCCGGGCGGGCACGGCCAAGGCGGCGCCAAGGTGGGGGCTGCCGGAGGCCAGGGCAGCAGCTGGAAGAAGAGGGGGCGGGATGCGTCCAGGGGGCACAGACGCTGGCCGGGGTGTCCACTCCCACTGCCCCGAGGCCACACAGGGCCGCCCCACCCAGGACCCTCTCCTACACTCACTCCCTAGGCTGCGAGCGGACCCTGTCCTAGCCCAGACCTTCCGATCGCTGGGAACCGGGGCTGAAAGGTGCTGGAAAGCCCCAGGGGCGGCTCAGGCTCAAGCCTTTGGGTCTCTGAGTCACCCCCGCCTGGCCTGCCAGGGTGACTAGGAGGAAACGCTTCCGAATTCCCCGCTCAATCCCGGCCCCGCTTCCTGCCTTCCGCTCGGCCCCCGCCCCCCACCCAGCCGCGGCGAGCGAGGCCACCAGCTTCATCCCGGGACCACGTCTGCTGGCCTCCAGCACCGCGCCCTCCGCTGTGCCTCGACCTCCCTCCCCGCCGCCCTGCTCCCACGCCTGCACCACACAGGGCAGGACGCAGCCCACAGGAAGGCTCTTCTCACTCTATTTGTGCCCCCAGCCCCTGGCGCTCGGGAGCCACCGCTCAGGTCTGCGCCGTCTGCCCCTGACCCCTCCTGCTCTGGGGGACCCTGGTGTATGAGCCGGCTGGGGGGCGGCCAGTCCCCCAGGGGCAGCAGGACAGGCACACCGGAGGCTCTGGGGACCTCCTGGCCCCGGAGCTGGCTCGCGGCACCCGCAGAGCCCAGGAGGCTCCGCGCCAGGAGTGGCTCTCGGTGACGCAGGAGGCCACGTCTTACAACCCCCACCCCTTTGGCTCCCAGAATCACAGCAGGAAAACGGGCCCCAGAGCAGACCCCAGGATCCTGCCAATGCCAGGCTCTGGGCAGCTGGTCTGAGTCTCGATTCTCGGGTCTGAAATCTGGGGTTCCTAGACCAGTGTGGACCCTCAACTCTGAATCCCAGGCCTCCTGCCCAATTTCAACCCGCTCCCTGCGTCCCCCGCCGGGCTGGTTGCCCGCCTGCCCCTGCACGACCCCCCGCCCCGCGCCTGCCTGGCCTGTGAACGCGAGCAAGGCTCCCCCCCACAACGCCTCCTCAGCCAGGCCTGGGGGGCTTGGGACATGGACTCAGGCACCAGGACAGCGGCCAGCACAGCCCTCCTGGGCGGACCAGGAGGAGCTTCCCGGGATCTGGCTGCCCCAGCTGCCTCAAAGGAAGAGCGGAGCAGCCAGTCCGCACCCAGGACGCATGCTGCACAGCGTCCACGGGCCCTCCCAGGAGGCTGGGGCCCAGGCCTCAGCATTCAGCTCCTCTGGCTTCCCCACTAGCCCCAACTCACCACGAGGAGGCAGGACAGGGGCCAGCGCAGGGGGCTCAGCTTCATCCTCGGCCGAGGCGGCGGCGGCGGCCTGGGGCAGACAGGGAGGCTGAGCGGGGAGGCGGGGAGGCGGGCAGGTGGGCAGCTGCCCCTGCGGACCCAGGCGGCCCGGCGTTGCCTTCGGGACAGCAAGCCTGGCCGGGAATTCCCAAAGTGGCCCCGGGGCGGGCAGGGCGCCCCAGGCAGGCTGAGTTGTGGGGGTGCCCTGTCTGGGGACCGGCCTCGCAGGATGGAACAGGCTGGAGGGGGCGGAGGGCTCCTCAAGGCGGGGGAAGGGCTTCCTTCCCCTCCAGTAAACAGGCAGGTGCCCCAAGACACGGCCAGGCGGGGTGGGAGGAAGCCTGATGGCCCTGGTGCGGGGAGCTGGGGGCTGGCAGTCCTGCCTCCAGCTCTGTGGGTCCCCTGCCCCCCAGCGCTACCTGCAGGCCCCTACAGGGCCGGCGCGGGCTCCTCTGCTCTGGCCAGTCCCCTCGCCCTTCAAAGCCCACCTCGCAGGCCTCTTTCCAGAGGCTCCCCCAGACCTTGCTTTTCCCAAGGTGGGGTGGGGGCCTGCTCAGACCCCCATAGCTCCTGCGTGTCCCCCACCCCCACCCATCACCGGCCTGGTCCTCCCAAGCCGTGGACCCCCGCTCGCACAGGCTGCCTCCCCGCCAAGGGCTGGGACACATCAGTGGCTCCTCTTCCCCTGTGCCAAGCTGGGGAAACGGGTTACACCAAGACAGCCCTGGCCCCTGGGCTCGGGGAGCTCAGGCCCAGGGCAGACGAGGCGGCTCTGCGGCCCCCTGGCCCCAGGCTGAGGACCCCCCAGGCTCAGACTGGCCTCCCCTTGACAGGGCTCCAGCCTTGTCTTTTTTTTTTTCCTACAGGACATGCATGTTTATTTTTAGACCAACCAGCCATCCCAGGTGAGAAAATAAGCAGGAAGGACTCAGATAAGACAACAAATGGGATTGCGGCAAGACGAGGCAGTGTGCTGCCGAGTTTCCAGGAGGCCTGACTTGGAGTTCCAGGTGAGGAAGCCACGTCTTGTCGGGCTGGAGGGACCCTGCCCGGAACCCAGAGCACTGTGGGTGCCCCGACGCCCTGTCCCGGAGGCCCTGGCTTGGGATCGGACGCTGCAGGAACCCGATCCTGCAGCCGGGGTTGAGTTTCACCGGGGTGGGGGTGGGGCCGGGCCGCCGCTCCTGGTCACTGGCTGCGGCTCCCGGCCTGAGGCCGCTGCAGGGGGAAACCAGGGGCAGAAGGCCCCGCAGCCAGCGGGGCGCAGCCTGCAGTCGGCACCCAGCAAATGGTGTCCCCTGATTCATCGGCCCCTGCCCCTTCCAGGGAGCCCCTCCACCGCCCCTCATGCCCGGCCCCCAGGGCCCCCTCCCTGTCCTCCAAGGGGTCAAACCCCCAGGCCTCAGGCTGTGGGGGGCGAAGGGAGGAGCCCACCCGCCTGAGCCAGAGGAGGGGCCACTGAGGCTGTTCAGCCCAGACCCGCGCCAGCAGGGGCTGCCCCCCCCTGCACCCCAGACTTTCGCCTGGTCCCTCCGCCCTCTAATTACGCACCTCCTAATTACCCCCGGCCTCACTTCCTCCAGTCTGGCTGCGGGAGTCCCTGCTCAGGGCCGGCTCCCTGTACCCCCACCCCTCAGCCTGAGCCGCGGAAGGACCTGCCTGGTCAGATCCACGGGGGCCCCTGCCCGCCCTTCCCCTCCAAGTCGCCAGCACCCAGTCCCTTGGCCCTGGAGCCCTGACCCGAAAGCAAGTTCAGCCCTGAGCCCTGAAACCTGGGGCGGCCCAGGAAAGCCCCACGGCCGCCTCTCTGTCTGGTTCTGACAGCCAGGAAGGGACCTTCCAGGGCCAGGTACCTCCTGAGGGCTTCCTGGAGAAGGGGGCCAGAGACAGGAGGCAAGGCCCGGGAAGGGTGGGCTCCCTTAGCCGAGCCCCCTCTCACAGAGGGGTGGGGGTGGCCCGGCCCCAGACTTTGCCGCAGCAGCGTTGTCGTGCCTCAGGCCAGGGGGTTTCAGCAGAGCAGGAAGTTAGCTCCAGGCCCCTCCTCCCCAAGCCTCCCCGCGAGGGCCACGTCCCCACCGCCACACGCTCCCTGTGGGACCTGAGCCCTGCGTCACCTCGCTGGGTCTCAGTTTCCCCATCTGTGAAAGGGGGGCATTCCTCTCCCGTGGCAAGGCTGTGAGGAGGCTGAAGGTAACTGCCTAAGGTGGGGGCAGGCCCACACCCGTTTCCTCCCCACGGCCCGCTCCCAGGGCTGGTAAGTGAGCACCCACTGGCTTACTTGGTTGTTGCCTGCTCCCCCACCCGACAGCAGGGTGAGGATGTCTGCCTCACTCACCACAAAACCCCACGCCCGCCCAGCGTCTGGGGCAGGAGGCCCCAGAAAACAGGCTCACTGAGGTGGGGGGCGGGGAGCGCCTCAGACTCACACCCCCACCCCCTTTCCTTCAGAACTACGCCTGGTCACGACCAGAAACGGCCAGGAAAAAGCCACACACCGGCAGAGGTGAAGCCGAGGCGGGAGCCCCAGAAGATGCGCCCTGGAGGCCTCCGAGAACAAGGAGTCAGCAGGAAGCCCTGCTCGCCCAGGCCCCTGCAGCGTCCCCCCCCTCCGCCCCCAGGCCTGCCCCAGCCCGGGGTGCATCTCAGTTCAGGCCCGCCTGCAGCCCGGGGGTCCCCACACGTCCCGGCCCAGGGGGGACGCTCAGGAAGGCTCCAAGGAGCCCCACCCCCCACCCCCGGCCCCTTCCGGCCATCGGAGCTTCTGGGTCTCTGGGCACACTGGCCACTGACCTCGGGACCTGTCCTGCTGCTTCCCGGGCCCAGAAACCCCTCCCCAGCCCTCCCAACACCCTCTCCCTTCGGAGCCCAGCTCAGCCACTTCCCCCGGGAAGCCCCTCCCCACCCACTTCCCCCTTCGGCACCCGCGCCCTGCGTGTGATCCAGTTGACCCCGCCCCTCCCCACGAGGCACGCTGCCCTCCCGGCCCCGCGCCAAGCAAGGGTCTGGCCTGCCCAGGTATGCGGGGAGCCAGGGGGATCTGCAAAGGCGTGCTCAGTAGAGGGTCCGGGGGGCCAGAGAACAGGGGGACGGCGAGGGAGCCCTAGAGCTTCGGGGGGTGGGATCGGGGCTCACCTGGGGCTCTAAGTCTCCTGCAGAAGAAACCCTGCAACCCGCCCGCCTGGCTCTGCCCTTCACAGCCTTTGGCGCCGTGGACCCCTCTGAAAATGCGAGAATTTACGTTAATCCTCCACGCAGAGTAAGCCCTCAACGAGCCTGCACTCCTTTTCACCATGACTCAGTTTCCCAATCTATGAACCAGGCCAGGGGTAGTGGCACACACTTGACGGGCAGGTGTGAGACAACTGCGAGAGTCTCAGATTTCTGTACGGCACTTGGCACAGAGCCAGGCACATAGGAAGCCACGGTGAGAGCCCCGGGGGGAGGGCACGGGTGTGGGGAGCCTGGGGGGCAGTGCGGGCACACCCAGCCCCAGCTGCCAGCTGAGGACTCTGGACTCGAGCCCGGGCCTGGGAGCCTCGAGGGGTCCGGCAGGCAGGAGGGGCGGGACGGCCGGCGTGTCCGAGGGCCTCCTGCCCAGCGGGGGGGCCTGGGAGGGGGACGGGCTCCCCAGTTCCCCAGGCTGTGGCTCCGGCCTCGGCCTCCAGAGGCCAGGGTTGCCTGGAAACACAGCTGGACGCAGGCCCCCCAGCGTGGCTGCACCGAGGCGAGAAGACAAAGGCCGCGCATCAGTGGAGAATCCAGGTCAGCAGGCGCACGGCGGTTCCCTGGCAACGGGGCTGGAGGAGGGCAGCGCCGCGGTGGGCGGCAGGCCCCGCCTGCTGCCTGGGCCCCTCCTTACGGCCGGGTGACCCAGCCCGGGCGGCCCAGGCCCTCGTCCCCAGCGGCCTCCCCTCCTCACAGGAGGGGCCAGCGTCCTACCTCCACACCGAGCAGGGCGGCCGCTCCTCAGGTGGAGCGCGGGGAGGCAGCGGTGGCGCTCAGGCCTGCGACTCCACTTCCTGCCCGGTTCCAGCTGGGCCTCCCTTCTGCCAGCCCTCACCCTGGAGCCTGGCCCCAGGCCTGCCTCATCGTCGATGGCCCAGGGTGCCCGCCAGCCTGACAGTGGCCCAGGGTGCCTGCCTCATCGTCAATGGCCCAGGGTGCCCGCCAGCCTGATGGTGGCCCAGGGTGCCTGCCTCATCGTCAATGGCCCAGGGTGCCCGCCAGCCTGATGGTGGCCCAGGGTGCCCGCCGGCCTGACGATGGCCCAGGGTGCCTGCCCAGGGTGCCCGCTGGCCTGACGGTGGCCCAGGGTGCCTGCCCAGGGTGCCCGCTGGCCTGACGATGGCCCAGGGTGCCTGCCCAGGGTGCCCGCTGGCCTGACGGTGGCCCAGGGTGCCTGCCTCATCATCGATGGCCGAGGGTACCCGCCGGCCTGACGGCGGGGGCTGGGGGCTGGGAGCGCACAGCAGGTGGTTCGACCAAGGGGCATTTACAAAGACTCTGGGTGGCCCCAGGGAAGGCGCTGCCGTGCCCGGGCAGGCTCAGGGCCTCTGGGATTTACCCGTCCCCACACACATGAGTGCAGCCGAGTGCCGGGAAGGGGCACTGGGAACTGTAAGAAGCAGGAGAGCCAGGGAAGTCCCGGAAAGCTGGGAGGGTTGGGAATTCCCAGGGGAAGGAGGAAAGGCTCCCAGGATGGGCAGGGCTCCCGAGGGCTGCTGGGGCGGGTTCGGGGTCACTCAGCAAGAAGGGGGTGCTCATTCCAGTCCCCACCCAGCCTAGGGCGGCCGTGAGGTACCCCCGGGGGTGAGCGCTCCACGCATGCTGCACCCCGGATCCTGCACATACGGCCAGGCAGCAGGCGCTCCCCGGCCCCTAGCCAAGCCCCTCAGACGTGCCTGCCAAGGCCGGGCTCTGGTGGCTCGGGTGGGTGGGGGGGGCAGGTGCGGCTGAGGAAAGGGCTGAGGCAGCCAGACCAGGCCCACCCATGCGAACCGCACAGAGGCAATCCCTCCCCACCCCGCCCCCTTCCCAAGTGAGTGTGGAACTGGGGGAGGGCGTGTCTGGGACCAGATAGTTGTCCCTGGGGCAGAGCAGCAGCTCCCCAACATTCCCCTCCCCTAAACACCTCCTGCCTATCCCATGTCCTTTCTAGACAGGGGTTCACCGATCCCCTGGAGGAAACTGAGGCTCAGGGAGGCGAAGGAAAACCCTGTCACAACTTGGTCTCAAAGGAGGTGAGGTTTACCAGCCCCGGGGAAGGGCGGGCAGCGGGCAGCCCCCGCCCAGCCCCCTGGGCCTGGCATTCCCGCCGCCCCTCCCGTCTGCCTCCAGCCCACCACTCAGCTTCCTTCACCAGCCTGGGTAGGGCAGGTGGGGCCTGTCCCAGGCTGTCTCCCCCAGCGCCAAGGTGAGGGTCTGGGGGGACTGGAGGACACCCCACTGCACACCCCCATACCTCCTCCTCCAACAAGCCACCTCTGTCTCCCACCCCAGCAGACATCAGGTGCCAAATCACTCCAGCGCGGGGTGGCTTGGAGTCTGCTCCATGCAGGCCCCGGCTGGCACACCCGGGGCAGTGCTCCCAGGCGCTGAGGGGAGACCACAGCCCCAACCTGCCCCCTGCTCCGTCTCTTCCAGGCTCGCCCCACCCCGAGCAATCCCAGGGCAAGCCCGACCCACTGCAGCTGTTGAGGACGTGTCCTCAGAGACGTGATGCGCTGGGCAGAGCTCAGCAGCCCCTGTGTGCTGTGCCCCCATAAGCTACCGCGTGGGGCTGGGGTGGCAGGGTATAGGAGGCTGCCAGCTCTGTGCCCCTCCTGTGTGCCCAGCCCCGGGCTGCAGGGCCCTGAGGTGCTCACATCCTCCACCTTGTGCTCCAAGAGGGTCGTGGGTCCCCTCCAGGCTCCCAAGGAAGGGCAGGGCCTTGCTCAGGGTCACCAGTAAGACCTCAGTGTTGCTGGGATCCAAACTCAGGGTGTCTGCCTCCAAGGCCAGAGTTCTTTTCCTGGACCACCCTGGGAAAGATGAGAGCGCTATAAATATTAAGCTGCCCATATGGGGGTGAACGCACGTCCGGGCAGGCTGGCTCGGCCGAGCTCTGCCCAGAGGCCACGCAGCCCAGAGCCCCCAGTCCCCATGGGGCCCTAACAGGGTGACTTCAGGCAAAACCCCTCCCTTGCTGGCCCAGCCCTCCTGCCCGCCTGGAGGACGGGCTGGTCCTGTGATGAAGGAAGTCGACCTCGTCCAGCCGGGCCAGGGACGGCACGGCATCACCTGCACACCCCTCTCGGGTTGGCCCTGTGGTCCTTCTTTGGAAATGGATGCAGGAATTGTCAGACAAGCCCCCTTACTGCTCCACACCAGGACACCAGGCTGGGGGCTGGGCGAGAGCTCGAGCGCCCAACTCCAGGCCAGGCGGCTGGGCGACGCCATCAGGGCTTGTCCCCTCTGCTCCTGGGCTCAGCTCCCCACGAGCGGCTTGGATAGGAGGGCGCCCCCGCAGTGTGCTGCCAGGTACGGAGCCCAGGATGGTTTCCTCTGCCGGCCCAGAATGAGGAGGGCCCGGGCCAGGCAGCAAACTCCCCCCAGACCCCAGGGGTGGCCCTGAGTGGTGACCCGAACCCCTGGCACGCAGTCGCCTTGCGAGCATCAGAGACCCTGGGCGCAAACCTCCTCGTGCATCCCAGCAGTGCGCGCTCAGAAAGGGGCCTCGCCTGCACGGAAACGGCAGCGGGAGAGGGCAGGCTGCTCCAGGCCGGCCCCACCCCGGCGTCGTTCGGCCCCCGCCAGCTGGCAGGCAGCGCCCAGAGGTGCCCCACACCTGGAGGGCTGGAGGGGACGGGGGGGTGGGGGACGGCACCGCTGGCAAGTGGACCACAACAACGAAGAGAGATGAACCCGCGCCAGGAGGGCTTCCTGGGAGAGGGGGGCTGGGGCTGCACCCTGACTGGCCAGGAGGGCTCTAGAAAGAGCAAAGGCAGGGCAGAACTGAGGCACCCGAAGGGGGAGATGGGGCTGGGGATGTAAAATCAGAAAGAGGCAGGAATGGCCTCAATGCCAGGACGAGGAGTTGGGACTATATTTAGGGGGCAAGAAGCAAGAATTACTTTAGGGAGGTAATTCTGGCAGCGCATGGGAGAACTGGAAGTGGAGGCAGAGGCCCGTATAAGAGGCGAGGCAAAGACGGTAAGGCTGGAGCTGGAGAAGGAGGCAGCCCTGGTTTTGCGAGTCCAGCTGGCCAGGGAGCAGGCGGCAGGCAGGAGGTAGGTACCCTGTCTGGAGACGAGCGGGGCTCAGGGGGCCCAGAGCATGTCCCTGGACTTCTCAGAGCCCCAGGCTCTCACACACTCCGTCTCTCTCTCGCTCAAGTGAGCTCAGCCTGCCAGTTCCGACTCCCCACCCTAAGCCTAAGAACCAGGTGCTCATTGCCCCTCAGTGTCCCTCCTCCTTGGAATACAGGCATCTCGCTCCAGCAATATCACACCAGACCCGGGTGGAGCCTCGTGCGAGCGCCACCTTGGTCCCAAGTCATCCTGGAGGCCTGTGTTCTCGGAAAGATTTGGCTTGGGCAGGGCGCGGGGCAGAGCCAGGGGCCTCTAGTAAGTAAGGCTCTTTTCCCCTCCCAGGCCCTGAGCTATTTCCACCTCTTTGCAGGAGATGGAAATAACTCGGGCTCAGCCCCTGGAGACCAGGACAGCTATTTTGATCAGCCCCAAGAAACAGAGCTCCAGTCATTTCGGAGAGGACCGAGGGACACCCTGATCCCCAGCCCCAGCTCTCGCCAGCGGCAGCAGTGATCAGAGCTGGGAGGGACCTCTGCGAAGATCGAGGAGACTGAGGCACCAGTTCAAGGTCACTACCAGCCTGCTGCCCACCACAGGGATGGGTGCATTTGGAATCCGCCCCTAAAGCAGGGGTTCTTAACAAGGGGTCCGTGAGCTTAAATTGAAATTGAAAAAAACATTATTCTTGGGGGGGACGTGTTGGTGCAGGTGTGGTCTATTTATTAAATAACACACAGTATAGCGTGGACTTAGGAAGGGGTCCGTGGCTTTCACCTGACTGGCAAAGGGGTCCGTGGAACAAAAAAGCGGTCACGAGTCTCTCAACTACCCCTCTCTGCTAACTCCAGATGCTCTTCAGAGCCACAGGCACGCTCCGGAAGCCAGAGGCGGCTCATGAAGGCAGGAGACAGGCCTTCCCGAGGACCTCTGACTGGGGGAGGGGAAAGGAGGAGGAGGAGGAAGAGGAGGAGCAGCGAAACCACACCCCCCGCCCCCCATGTTTCAGGCACGGGTGCACGCACTGCCCTCGGAGCTCACAAGGGACACCCTGGCAAGGCCCTGCTCTCCCGCGATGGGAGCCCAGCTCGGCCGTGAGCAGACCCTGGGAAGGTGGACGGCCCTCTCCAAGCATCTCACAGGCTTTGGGGCCAGAGGGCCCAAGTGTCAGTTCTGGCATGGGCCTGACTGTATGACCTTGGGCAAGTCACTTTGCTTCTGAGTTTCCATTTCCTTCACTGAAAACCCATTACCGCATCAGTGAGCCACTGTGAGGACTCAGTACAACAACACCCCCTTCGGCAGGTGCCCCCCTACCCTGAGCCAGGAACCCAATCTCAACCACACCCCGGATGAGCCCCACAGACCTTCTTGTGGAGTGGTGAGTCTCAGAGTAGTCCAGGCAAGAGGGTAGAAGGGCTGCTCCAGCCTCCAGCAAGGACTTAGCCTCCCGGGCCAGACCCCGCGGGCGCCCGTCCCCCTCCACCCCACAAGCAGGGCACTGAAGAAGGGAGTCCCGCGTCAGAGAAGTGTCTACGGGCCAGAACTTCAGGCCGGCGCCAGGACCACAAAGTCTTTGGGTGGGAGGCCGCGACTCCCTGGCCAGCTGGGGAGCTGAGGCTCTGCTCCCCTCGTCCCCAGGTCCCGGGCGCAGGCTCGGGGCCCCTGAGTCCCCAGTAGACAGCCCGTCCCCACCCCCCACTGCAGTCTTTCTGCCTGGAGGGAGGGAAGGGAGAACAGAGGCAGTTGACCCAAAAACAATAGAGGATCCCAAAGTGATGATTCATGTTCATTCACAGCCCAGCACCTCAGCAAGCGGATGGGGAGACTGAGTCCCGGCGGGGGCAGGGTCTGGGAGCCAGACCGCAGGGGCCCAGTGAGAATACCAGGTTACCAGGGGGGGCAGGGCTTTGCCTGGCTCCCGGGACCTCAGTCTGTGAGTGTGTGAGTGTGTGCGCGTGTGCGTGCTACCTCAGGCCCGCTCAGCTGCTGCCCGGGATGACACCCCCCCAGGTGCCTCCCAGCTTTGCCAGGGCAAGTCCCTCGGGGTCCACGCCAACCCCTCAGCTGAGCGCCCTCTTGGAAAGAGTCCAGGGCAGCCCCGCCTGCCCCCCGACCTGCCGGGGAGTCTGAGGCCCCTCTTCTTCCCATCTCTTCCTCGCTGTCCCGAGGCGCAGACAGACACACAGCGACACTGCGCCTCCACCCCACTCACCCGCTCCGGCCTCAGTGAGCTTTGTCCCCAGGGGCTTCCCGCCCTCCCTTTCCGCTCACACACATTGACGAGTGTCCCCGGCCCTGCCTCGGTCACGCCCCAGGTCACACGCAGCGACCCCAGTGGCCCGGGGTCTCAACACACCATCACACGCACACGCGCTGCCTGTCACGGACACACAGAGCCCCTCTGTGTCGCCGGCTCGGCTCGGCGTCGCCGCCCTGTGTCCCGGCCCCACGTTCGCCCGGGCCGGGCGCCGCGGCACCCACAGTCACGGGCTGATACCGTTAGATCGCCCCCTTCCCCCGAGGCCGCCCCGCGCCGCAGACGCACCGAGGCGCCGCCGTCCAGTCCCGCAGCCCGTCTGGTCTCCGTCCAAGTTTCCCGGACCGGGGTCGGCTCCGGACACCGCCGGCTCCTCAAACTGCAAGTTCCGCCGCTGCTTTCCTTTCCCCTTCGCGCACCTCGCGACGCCCCATGGCGCAGGGCCGGGCCGGGAGGACGCGGCGGGCCCGGGGCTGAGGACACAGCGCCTGGCAGCGGGGCTCAGAGACGCGCGGGGACGGCCGTGCTCGGAAGGCGCCGGGACAGGACGCGGAGCCGGGGGCGGCGCGGGCGCGGGGCTGCGGCATCCGCCGCGCGGGCAGGCAGGGGGCGCCCCTCGGGCCCGCAGCGCCCGGCCCCGTCCGCGGGGGCGCTGAGCCCGCGCGGGGGTCCGCGCGCCCTCGTTACCTTTCCGCGCGGCGCCGCTGCAGCTCCGCTCCCCGCAGCGCCCGGGCCCTGCTCGGCGCGGGAACCGCGGCCGCGCAGCCTGCGCGCCTTTTGAATGAATCGCCGCGGGCCCGGGCGCCGCGGGCCCCGCCCCCGCCCCCGCCGTCACGGCCGCCGGCCCCGCCCCCGACGTCAGAGGCCCGGGCTCGCGGCCCCAGCCCCCCCTGCGCCGCGAGGCCGCGGCGGGTCTCGCGTCTCTCCCGCCTGGCCGCGCTGCCCTGCGTCGCCATCTCTCGGGCACCCCCGGAACTGCAGGGGGCTGTGAGGGCCCAAGCGGCGGAGCCCCTGAGTGGTCTCGGATCAGCCCCCTTGGGGGCTCCAAGCAAGGAAAGAAGGGTTTGCTGGATGCAAAATGAAGATGATCCCATCACCACGGCCAGGTAACCGGGGCCACAGCTGCCTCTTCCTGGCACGGTTTCCTTCTGGAAATTGGTGATAGGGAGAACCTCATCTTGCCAATCAGGTCTGGGCCGCTCCATAAAAGCCCCCAGCCCGCTGGTGAGAAAAAGCCGGTGAAGGTGAGTCATTAAAGGAGGCCCACCTGGTGAGCTCCTGCACATCCCTCACGGCCCAGCCCAAAGCTCCTTCCTGGAAGAGGCTTTTCCCGCCCCACTCCACCTACCCCACCCTCTTATTGAGGTAGTCAGTCCCTCCCTCCTGCAGGACAGGTGACGCTCTGCTCTCCCTCCCTACCACCAGCTGCCCCACTCTTGCCAATTCCCAGCGCCCGCTATCAGGGTGCCCAGCAGGACAGTGCCCAGGGCCGCGGTGGCGCCAACTCCAGGTCACTACTTAAACTGTCTTCCCAGCTTGTGAGTTGGGTCCCCTGGAGTCGTGCCATACGGTGGGCCAGGACCGGAGGCCGCAGCTCAGGCAGTGAGAGTTCGCCCCACTCAGTACCAAGCAGGGGATCTGGATTGTCACACACATACCCGGGCACACCCCTGGACAGCAGGGCTGGAAGGAGACCACCCCACAGGGAGGGCCTGGTGATGGAGGCCCCGGCCTGGCCGGGTCAGGACAACGGCCTCCGACGGGGAAGGAGGTTTCTATGTCTGCTGGGGATAAGTGGAGGGGGAACAAACTGCAGAAGAGAATCTGAGCCTCGGGGAGAGGGGGCAGGGAGGGTCACATCCCCAAGGATCCAGGCGATTCCAGGAGAACTGGACACCTGTGGGAGGGGGGAGGCGTGTCCGTTTCCCCAGGCCATCACCACGTGGTGGGGGAGGGCAGAAGAGCTCCAGGGCACTGGTGTCACCGTCAGACCATGGCCCCAGGCCCCAGCCCCTCATGTGTCCATGGGACCCCCAGGCCTGGAGGCAGGGGCCATCCCGGGGTCCCATATCCCACGTCCCAGCCCAGGGAGGGAGCCAAGAGAGGGCCTGGGCTGGGAGCTGGTGAGAACCAGAGCAGCCCAGAAGGCCTGGGTGCGGGTCCCAGCATGTTTACTCTTGTCCCTCTCCTGGAACTTTGTGTTTGCAAAGGGACCTTCCATTCCCCAGGTCCGAGTTCTCCAGTCCAAAGAGCAGCATTTCGGGTGCCGCGGAGTGCGTCACCGTCAGGGACTGCTGGTGATTTCCAGGGGGGGGCTCAGGTGCATCTCTACTGCCACCTCCCTCCGGGGCTTTGGCCAAACCCCCCCTCCAGACTCAGTCTCCCCATCTGAAAATTGGGGGGGCTGAACTTGTTGCCAAAAGGCCATCCTAGTTCTCTGCGGGAGGAGGCCGTCTGCCTGCCTGAGTGGTAAGGGCGGCAGAAGGGGCCTGAGTGGGAACAAAAAGTCAGGGGCCGAGGTGGGCCTGCCTGTGGCTCTGGAGGCTCTGGCTGGCAGCTCTGGGCTCCTAAGCTGCAGGCCCCAGAGGCGGGTCTCCCGGAGCCATGCAGCCCCTGCAGCCTTCCCTCCTCCCCGCTGTCTCCCCTGCCAGGTAAGGAGGCAACCTAGTTATTATTTACTGCTGGCTGCCCTGGCAGCCTGCTACTCCAGGTGGCTGACTCCCAGGTCACTGCAGGCCGAGGCTGCGACCCTCCCTGAGCGTCTGGGAGCGTCTGGTCCCTTCCCGGAGAGGAGTCAGGGCAGGAGTCAGGGCGGCCACAGGAGATATTTAGACTTGACTTTTTATGGTGCTGGGAGAACCACAGGTTCCAAAACAAAGGCCTCTCAGAATCGCAGAAGCACAGACACCCTCCACGAGGCTTTCAAAATCCTGGCACCTCAGATGGACCTGCAGAATCTTAGCATTAGAAGCCCTGAGCTCGGGGACACTGGAGGCCATCTCGGTGAACCTCTGGGAGGTGAGCCCAGAGAAGGCCAGCTCACCAAGGGGGCACAGCCCAGTGAGCTGGAGTGAGCCGGGACGGGGGCCTGGGCTGGATGCCCTCCTGCGGCCCCGCCTGGGGTGGTCCCTAAGGCACAGAACGGGAGCCCTGAGTGCGGGTGTGGGCAGGGGATCTGAGCGGACGATGGCCTGAGTTTGTGGGCCAGAGGTGGTGGCACCCCCGCCGACCGCCTTGGAATTCCAACGCGGGCGTCTCTGCCAGGATGTGGGGGGCTCAGACTCTGCCCGTGACCCCCCCACGGCTCGCCGAGTGCTAACCCCTGGAGGGTGGGCTGCCCCCGTGTTCATGCCTTGTCTGCAGGGGGAGGAGGGCCCCCCCTGGGGAGGCCCTGGTGCGCAGAGGCCGGTGTGGGCTCGGCCTGAGGCCAGGGCAGGGGCTGCGTCGGGGCTGCCCAGGCGTGTCCCGCAGACCTGGCCTGCGCCTGGAGCCCCGGGGGGTCTCGAGTCCTGGACGCTGGCCCCACTGGCTTTCTCACAGG